>NC_137639.1:32345976-32408476 GCF_963383615.2 Lipophrys pholis | reverse complement strand
GTGGTGTTAGGTGATGTAGGGGAAGTGAAGGGGCGGTGTTCGGTCACATAGGGGGAGTGAAGGGGCGGTGTTAGGTGACGTAGGGGGAGTGAAGGGGTGGTGTTAGGTGACGTAGGGGGAGTGAAGGGGCGGTGTTAGGTGACGTAGGGGGAGTGAAGGGGTGGTGTTAGGTGACGTAGGGGGAGTGAAGGGGCGGTGTTAGGTGACGTAGGGGGAGTGAAGGGGTGGTGTTCGGTCACATAGGGGGAGTGAAGGGGCGGTGTTAGGTGACGTAGGGGGAGTGAAGGGGTATTGCTGGTACACTACATAGTAACACTATGTAAACAATGGTATACCCCAGAAGTTAAACTTTCTCAGAGACGCTCTGACGACAGGAAGTAGCCGCTGCTCAGAACACGAGAGCGTCCCCTCCTCTGAGCTCAGATCTCGTCCTCCCATACTTGGAGGTTTTATTTTAGTCTTGTAGACCAGATTAAACCAGCGATCTGCCCTCTACCAGAGAGAGTTGGTCCCTGAGCAGAAGGCAAAAGTGTTAATATGGAAGGAATGATGAACTGGAAGAGGGCAAAGCAGGACGAGGTCAACTGCCCTGTAAATAAATGTAGGGCATCCATCCCTCCCTCCATCCCTCCATCCATCCATCCATCCATCCATCCATCCATCCCTCCCTCCCTCCCTCCATCCATCCATCCATCCCTCCCTCCATCCACTCCTCCCTCCCTCCCTCCCTCCCTCCCTCCCTCCATCCATCCATCCCTCCCTCCCTACCTCCATCCATCCATCCATCCCTCCCTCCATCCACTCCTCCCTCCCTCCCTCCCTCCCTCCCTCCATCCATCCATCCATCCCTCCCTCCCTACCTCCATCCATCCATCCATCCATCCATCCCTCCATCCATCCATCCCTCCATCCACTCCTCCCTCCCTCCCTCCCTCCCTACCTCCATCCATCCATCCATCCCTCCATCCCTCCCTCCCTCCCTCCCTCCCTCCATCCATCCATCCCTCCATCCCTCCCTCCATCCCTCCCTCCCTCCCTCCCTCCCTCCCTCCCTCCCTCCATCCATCCATCCATCCCTCTTCTCCCTCTTCTCCGTCCCCGGGTGGTGGAGGTGTCAGTCTGAGCACCGTCACCCAGATCACATTGACCCATTAAGAACCTTCCTGCAGGTGGAGAGCCCACAGGAAGGTGGAGAGCCCTCAGGAAGGTGGAGAGCTCACAGGAAGGTGGAGAGCCCACAGGAAGGTGGAGAGCCCACAGGAAGGTGGAGAGCTCACAGGAAGGTGGAGAGCCCACAGGAAGGTGGAGAGCTCACAGGAAGGTGGAGAGCCCTCAGGAAGGTGGAGAGCTCTCAGGAAGGTGGCGCCCGGCGTGGGACACAAACACACTACCTTGAGACTGAGAGTCTGATGCTCTACCAGCTGAGCTGGCCGGGGGACATGAACCCTCTACCTTGAGACTGAGAGTCTGATGCTCTACCAGCTGAGCTGGACGGGGACATGAACCCTCTACCATGAGACTGAGAGTCTCATGCTCTACCTACTGAGCTGGCCGGGGACATGAACCCTCTACCATGAGACTGAGAGTCTCATGCTCTACCTACTGAGCTGGCCAGGGGCCAACAGGAAACTCACAATCAAAAATCAGAAAAAATATGGTTTGTTATTAAAACCCCAAACCTTCTTCACAGCTCCAGTCACGTGTTTATTTACCCTCTGGCGACTGCAGCTTCTTCATGGATCGATGGACGAAATGGATCAATAATCATTTATGTTATACTATATTTAAAGCTTAAAAGTGGAACTGCTACTGCTGGACACTGCATGTTTCTCTAATGAAGCAGATCAAGGTGAGACTCCAGGTGAAGCGTCGGAACGGCCGTGCAGCTCCCCGGTCCGCCGCTAGAGGCCCCCGAGTGTGTGTGTGTGTGTGTGTGTGTGTGTGTGTGTGTGTGTGTGTGTGTGTGTGTGTGTGTGTGTGTGTGTGTGTGTGTGTGTGTGTGTGTGTGTGTGTGTGTGTGTGTGTGTGTGTGTTTGTGCGCCCGGGCGCAGTCTTCGCTTAAGATGTTGCAGCAGCAACCTCTGACGGGCAGTGGGCCGCCCAACGGCCGGGGACTCGGCGTGAGGTGCCACCCAGGGATGCACGCCCTCAACTCGGTTCACCAACCCTCCCAGCACCGGTCTGACGGTGTGGAGTCGGGCCTCGAAGCCACAGAGAATGGACATGAGACCCGCAGAGATGAGACCCGCAGAGACATAGGTGACATCCTGCAGCAGATCATGACCATCACCGACCAAAGTTTGGACGAGGCACAAGCAAAGTGAGTGACTGCGCTGATGTTTTTAAATGTTTTTAGATGTTTTTAAATGTTTTTAAATGTTTTCAGCCTTTTCTTCGCTTCAGTCGACAGGATGGAAACACAAAGTTTCCAGAACTTCATTGTTTGGATCCTTTAGCCTGTGGCTAACTCTCAGCTAACTGGCTGTCACAGTAACTTTTATCGTCGAGTTAAACGTTCACATTTATCAAGAGTTAGGACAATAGTTTGCGGTTTGACGTTAAACGTTTCTATTTAAACGGCTGATTTAAAGCGTAGCTATCATTAGCGTGCTAGGCTAACTATTACTGCTACCTCTGAGTGCTAACAAACGAAGCTTCACTTCACGAGTTTCTCCAGTTTGAAATAGATTTTTACGATCGTAAAAAGTCCATGATTCAGTCGCTGCCACTCATTCGGGCGCTTTACCCGCGTTAGTAGCTGTTAACTAATTCATATTTAGCCGCAGGCGAGCATCTGCTAAGTTAGCTTTGCTCCAAGCAGCTGGTCGGTGTGTTTGTTTTGGATCGATTGGTTTAATTTAATTTAGTTTATTTCAACTTAATTTACGGTTGGTTTAGGTTGGGATTAGTTTAGGTTTAGTCACGGTTACGTTAGATATAGTTTAGGTTAAGTTTAAGATGCCACTCTGTTTTGGTTATTAGCATCTTGTCACGCCACTTCTTTTCACATGAAGCTGTTAAAAGTCACTTTCAGCACCTCAGAGCTTCAGATAGAAGAAGTGCCTTTTCAAGTTACACAACTTTATCGTGCTAGTTCTTCATGTTTCGATTCTTGTCCACTGATATTTAATAAATATGATTGCTGTGCAACATTTTGTGCTGTATACTTTGACAGGTGTACAGTATCATGAAACTTTTATTCTCACTGCTTGTTAGGTTACTGTCTGCCTTGTTTTGTGAATTTAAGTAAGTGTTTGAGTGCATAATGTACAGTTATTAAGTACATTACAGCAAATTTTGCCCTTTAAATGTGTAATTATATTTAACATACTCTGTTCTTCTCCTTGTGTACTGCAGGAAACATGCACTCAACTGTCACCGAATGAAGCCTGCGTTGTTCAGCGTCTTGTGTGAGGTCAAAGAAAAAACGGGTACACTTTGTTTTCTAATACTTGGTGATAGTTCAGGTCTGTTTAGAGCTGGTTGGGCCCATGTGGCATTATTATACAGTGGTGTCATTGGATGAAGTAATGAACCATATGAAGCGTGCACACATGAGAACATTTGATTGTCACTGTTTACTCACTGAGCAACATAATGGTTCAGTCATACAGTAACTAAAGCCAACAGCTGGACAAGCAGGCACTCTGTATTGGATGATTGAGGCCGTATTGACTCAGTTACTGATCTGGTTTCCAACAGCCTGCTACTAAAGTCAACACTAAACTATAAAGCTGTGATAAATAAAGAGGCTACTTAGTGAGAGCTATAGATAATTTGATAAAAAAAAAAAAAAAATGTGAACGGCAGAAGAAGTCCTGGTTAACTCCTGTAAAATCTCTTCAGTCACTCCAGTTGATGTATGACGTGTCACATGATGTGTGTTTTTCACGCACCACCCACCACAATGTTTAGTTTAGCCTCTGTGTGAGCACCCTGCTGCAAGTGTGTGTGAAGCAGGAGTCCGTCTGTACAGATTGGATGTGCCTGTCATGTGTAAGAAATACAATACATCGATGTGGGCAAACCCGCAGTACGTGTCCGTGTCCTTGCAGTGGTGAAGTTACTACAGGAAGCTTCTCTTCAGGTTGTCTAGTGTTTCATGCAGTGGATGGGAGACATTGTCCATGAATGTCAGCAACTTTGCCGACATTCTGTCTTCAGCCTCCTCCTGCCGAGAGACGAGCTTTAAGCCGACAACTGACCCGGCCTTTTTGATCAGTTTATTTAATCTGTTGGGACTTGCAACAATGGACTGGTAGAAGATGTGGAGCATCTTGCTGCAGACATGGAAGGACCTGAGTCTCTGTAGGCAGTAGAGTCGACTCATGCCCTTCTTGTAGACAGCCTCTGTTTTGGTGGGCCACTCCAGTCTATTGTCCAAGTTGACACCTCGATATTTGTATGATGACACGATTTCCACGTCAGTGTCACTGAGACAGACTGGGAATGAAGGAGACTTGTTCCGCCTAAAATCCACCACCATATCTTTCATCTTGTCCACGTTGAGCTGCATGTCATTTTCCTCGCACCACTTCACAAAGCTGTCCACCGGGCCCCTGTACTGGTCCACCGGGCCCCTGTACTGGACCACCGGGCCCCTGTACTGGACCACCGGGCCCCTGTACTGGACCACCGGACCCCTGTACTGGTTCTCCTGTCCTCCCTCCACACACCCCAGTAAGGCCATGTCATCAGAGAACTTGTGAAGGTGGCAGGACTCAGAGCTCTATCTGAAGTCTGCGGTATAAGTGGTGAAGAGGAAGGGTGATAACACAGTTCCTTGGGGGGCTCCGATGCTGCTGGTCACATGATCACACTTACAGATCCCCAATCTCACGGACCTGCCTGTCGAATTGTCAGTGATCCATGTGACAATGGGGGCATCCACCTGCATATCCTCTAAGTTTGGCCTCCTGCAGTCTGGGCTGGATCGTATTGAGCGCACAGGAGAAGTTGAAGAACACGATACGGACTAGGGCTGCAACTAACGATTATTTTGATAATCGATTAATCGGTCGATTATTTTTTCGATTAATCTATGAATCGGATACAAAAAACAACTGAACTTGTATGACCAGTTGATATTGAATGAACCAAACATCAAATATGTTATGGTTATTTAAAACCACATAACTGAACCAAGACAAAGATGTATACTATGTATATGTATATATATATATATATATATATATAATTATTAAGTAAAATTTAATGTACTTCAGGGATCACATACAGTCTAGTTACATCCTGAGTGGACCAGACTGATAAAATATTACTATAATAACCTTTAAAGGAGACATATCATGCTTTTAAATCCTTCCTTTTTACATCTAAATCATACAGTTGTGGTCTATACAACGCGGAACTGCAATGCTTGGGTCTGAATTCCTCATTATTAGAGCTCCACAGGCCCCTTTTCTACCCCTTTTCTGATGTGCTTCTGAGAGCAACTCGTTTTGGGGCGGTCTCTTCATACCCCGCCTCCTCTCCAGGTTGCAGAGGTGACACTCGGTTCAACGTCACCCTGTTCGGCCATCTTTGTAGTTTGATAGAACAGATACAATTATCTAGCGGCGCAGAAACTTTATATTCACACATTATTTACAAAATGTCAACAAGGGAGGATTTGTCCATCCAGCCATACATGTTGGAGCCAGAGTCGGACCCGGCGGAGCCAGATGAAAATGACCATGATGCACCTGAAGAACAACGTCTTCATATGGATGTAACGCAATGGTGTGTTACTATATTTACACTAACTTCTCCATCCATGCCCACTACTACAATACTGCCTGTATTACAACGACTATTTAACACAGAAGTTACATTCTAATCTAAAACGAGCACACAGCGCTAACATATGAAGACGGTGCAACTGCTAATGCTAACAAAACAATGACAGGGACGTCTTATCATCACACTTTTTAGCGTTATATACAGCTTACCGAAGTGCTCTGGTCGTCGTCTCCATAGATAGAAGGAACTGACCGCTCAATCAGACCAAGTCTTTCGGCAAATCCTTCTTTATACTGGCGGAGGTTGCTGAAGCAGTCGTCCTTAAAGTGATTCGCACACACAAAAATGACCTTACCCACAGATGTGGGTACATTTCTGTGAAAAATAAAACTCAACCAGGCACTTGGAAAAGGTTCTGATGCTGGGAGACGGTGTTACGAAGCTTGTGGGTTACTACATCCAACAACCGAACATTTCCACTTATCCTCTCGTAACTTAGGTTGGACTACAAAATCGCAGCGAGAAACAAAAATGGCGGATTGCTCGAAATGTCGATGTCCTAATTTGGCAGTTCCGCCGGGAATACTGTGACGTCATTGTTCAAAAAACGTAATAGAGAATAGAAAAATCGAAACCGATCGCAAAATATGACCAAAACAGAATATAAAGATATCAACGGAGCACCTGAAGAGACTACTTTGAACTTTTCTGTCCTTCTAAACACTCTAAATATACAACAACATGCATTTAAGGGCTAAAAAAGTGGATTTAGCATGATATGTCCCCTTTAAATCTACACTTCAAAGTTTTTCTTTGTTGTGGTCACAGTGGATGTAATGGAATCATCTATAATTTTTTAAGAGCAAACAGTTAGTACTGAAAATGATTACAATTATAACATAAAGTTAATTTTAATGTCATATTGTGGTGCAAAATACAGTGAAATGTAAAAAACTAACCCTAAACTTGTATAAATCCTCTGTAAGCTCCTTGCTTGGTGGGACCAGACTGGAGCCTCTTGGTCAGTTTTGGCCCCCGGGCCTCATGTCCTCTGCTGGGAAGGGAAAGTCGGAGAGGAGCTCCACTGCAGCTCTGGGCTGCGGCGACGATTCAGATCTCAAACTAATCTCCTGACACCACCACGTTTGAAAATTCCAATAATTGGGTCCAGCCCAAGTATTTTGGCCGTTTCATTGTCGCTCAGCTTGAAATTTACCAGGAGAACCTGTCTGTTGTCCTCATTAAGGTGAGTGAGCAGGTAAAAATGTGTTGGTGCTCAGTGACGTGTCCAGTACAGGGGGTCACTCTTACCTGCTCCTCACAGGTTCTACTGGACCGCCTCCGCCTCGCTCCGTTCAACTGGCTCTGCAGATTGAGGTTCTGTTTTTAAACTTGATTTCAGTCAGCCAGCGTTGATGAAGCTCTGAAGGTGAAGTAAACGGCTCCGCAACATGGCGAGTGGCGCATAAACCATGCGACACAACGAATCGATGATGGAATGCATTACCAACACTTTTAAGAATGGAATTTTATCGATTTATATGGATTCGTTTTTGCAGCCCTAATACAGACCAACACCAACTGTGGGCTGATCTACAAACTGCAGCGGGTGTTATGATGAGAACATTAGTGGTCTGAGGGGTGCTAGAACCAGTCTCTCCAGGACCTTCAGTGGTATTGGCCTATAGTCACTCGCTGCCACAGGATGCCTTTACTTGGGCACTGGGACCAGGCCGAATGTTTTCCACGGCACTCTCAGAAGTTGCAGGCTGTGTGTTGTTGCGGTATCCTCACCAGCTGTCAGGAGGAATAAATACAGAAGTTTATGTGTGAATGAAAGTAGTAAAAACTGAATAGTCAAAGCAGCAATTGGTGAAGTATTGTGAATTTGGTATTGTACATGGTATTTATGAGGGCTGCAACTTGATTGTTGTGATATTAACACACAGAATAAACGTTTTGTAAAAGACTGAAGAAATGTGATAAAGATTGTTTCCATGCACTGTGAAATTACACAACTTTGTCATTAATTCACAAGAATTGTGCAATTAGCCATTCAGTAATTCTTTTTTGCTTTTTTAATGTTGGGGATCACAGTGCTCTTTCTCTTTCCTTCTAAGTTACCCAGCTGTTTTTCTTTTTTTCTTTACATTAAATATGCATCTGCATTTCAAAGTTTTCTAGTTTTGGTAATTTTCTAGTTACCAGGGGGTCGATTGCACTTTTTTTTTAAATCCTGACTTTTTTAATTTCCAGAGTAACTTATTGGCGTTCATTTAGCCTTTTTGCAATCCATATTGCCCGTGTTTTCTTGGTGATGACAACATGTTTGTGATATATGGTGTCGTCCTAACATAGCTGTAATGATCCAGTCTGTTCAGCCCCCGACCCACTGCGTCTATAGAAGCCAGTTTGCTGCCATGGATAATCCCACTTTGGAAAAAGCTTTAAGAAAAGAACAGAAAGTGACTGTCAGCTGTGTTTGATTGACAGGCCTCTCCATGAGGAACGCCCAGGAGGAAGAACCTCAGGACCCTCAGCTGGTGCGTCTGGACAACATGCTGCTGGCGGAAGGTGTGGCCGGGCCGGAGAAGGGCGGTGGGGCGGCCGCCGCCGTGTCGGCCGCCACCAGCTCGGGGGGGATGTCGCCCGACAGCTCGCTCGAGCACTCCGACTACAAAAGCAAGTTGAGCCAGATTCGCAGTATCTACCACACTGAACTGGAGAAGTATGAGCAGGTACCGTGTCGACACAGGACTCCATCGCTCACACTGCCTGTACACGTTTGCCTGAGCTTAAGCTTCCTGCCAGGAGCCTAATCCAGAAGCATGTTGGGTCTAGATCTTACAGAACTGACATTCTTTCAGTTTTCTTCTTGGTGGTGGATTACGACTACTCGACAGCCATATCATGGATGTTGTTAAACTCAGCACTGACACTGCAGCTGTGTCATCTTGCTCACGCGTTGGCTGCGTTGTCTTCCTCAGGCCTGCACTGAGTTCACCACTCACGTCATGAACCTGCTGAGGGAGCAGTCTCGCACGCGTCCCGTCACGCCGCGTGAGATCGAGCGCATGGTGGCCATCATTCACCGGAAGTTCAGCTCCATCCAGACCCAGCTGAAGCAGAGCACCTGCGAGGCCGTCATGATCCTGAGGTCTCGTTTCCTCGATGCAAGGTGTGCCGGAAGTTTCACTGCTGACACTTCAGAGATAAAATGTACCTTTATGAATGCACAGCAGCTTTTTGGGACATGCCTCAGTTATTCAACATTCCAGGGAGCAACAACAGATTGGATTAAGGCATTTTTAAAAATCCATAGCAGCCTTGGAGAACTGCTTCATGCTTTTGTATTTTGGCTGCACTACGCAGCTTTGCCATATCAAAGATCAGGGAGGGAGACCTGACTAATCCCCAAGCAAAGCTTTGGTTTTACCTGTAAATTACAAAATGAATTACAGTCCCATTACATTTGGTACATACAGATGTTTTTTCTGGAGGAAGGATTTCTGGAAAAGTTGGATTTGTGCATGTCAAATAAAACACTTTAGTGCAGAACATTGGTGCTGGTGGCCGTTTCCACCAGGGTTTTCTTCACTGTGAAGTCCAGATGAAACAAAAGCTGGAAACTGCTGAAATATCTCCCACTGGGAAAAGTCCTGTTTCCGAGATGCAGTGTGCAGCCACGTTGCAGTGCTGCCGGGAGCTGATGGGGGTCGGGCCATGCTCAGGGACCCACTGTGGGACTGAAACCTGTTGACTCCTGATGCAAAGCCTACTTCTCTACCCTCCAGGCCACTGCTGTCCACACAAAGCTTTTTCACCAGAAAGCAGAAGGTCTCTGAAGAACAGTAGACTCCATCAGTCTGCTGTGAAGAGAAACCAGACCCTACAGCTGAGTTATCAAACCTGAAGGAGCAGGGACGCTGCCCCATGCTTTCACACTCTCAGTGTGCAACGTTTAGAAATAGAATGGGGAACCTATTTAAACTAAGAATAAATAAAATTCCTTCTCAAAAAGCTTTTATCTTCATTATTTCTCTGCAGGCGCAAGAGACGCAACTTCAGCAAACAGGCCACAGAAGTCCTGAACCAGTATTTCTACTCCCACCTGTCCAACCCCTACCCCAGCGAGGAGGCCAAGGAGGAGCTGGCTAAGCAGTGTGGCATCACCGTCTCTCAGGTAATCCAGCTTCACTCTGGTAATCCAGCTTCACTCAGGTAATCCAGCTTCACTCTGGTAATCCAGCTTAACTCTGGTAATCCAGTTTAACTCTGGTAATCCAGCTTCACTCAGGTAATCCAGCTTAACTCTGGTAATCCAGCTTCACTCTGGTAATCCAGTTTCTCTCAAGCTCATGCGGATCCCAGCTCTGGGGGTGTGAAGGCTAAAGCTAATCCCAGTGTAGGGGTACAGGCTAATGCTGATCACAGTTCGGGAGTACAGGCTAATGCTAATCACAGCTCGGGGTTACAGGCTAATGCTAATCACAGCTCGGGGTTACAGGCTAATGCTAATCACAGTTTGGGAGTACAGGCTAATGCTAATCACAGCTAAGGCGTACAGGCTAATGCTAATCAATGCTCGGGGGTACAGGCTAATGCTAATCACAGCTAAGGCATACAGGCTAATGCTAATCAACGCTCGGGGGTACAGGCTAATGCTAATCACAGCTAAGGCATACAGGCTAATGCTAATCACAGCTCAGGGGGGTACAGGCTAATGCTAATCACAGCTCAGGGGGGCACAGGCTAATGCTAATCACAGCTCAGGGGGGTACAGGCTAATGCTAATCACAGCTCAGGGGGGCACAGGCTAATGCTAATCACAGCTCAGGGGGGCACAAGCTAATGCTAGTCACAGCTCAGGGGGGTACAGGCTATGCTAATCACAGTTCGGGGGTACAGGCTAATGCTAATCACAGCTCAGGGGGGCACAAGCTAATGCTAGTCACAGCTCAGGGGGGTACAGGCTAATGCTAGTCACAGCTCAGGGGGGTACAGGCTAATGCTAATCACAGCTCAGGGGGGTACAGGCTAATGCTAATCACAGCTCAGGGGGGTACAGGCTAATGCTAATCACAGCTCAGGGGGGCACAAGCTAATGCTAATCATGCCTCCAGTAAGTCACCTTTTATGTTGCTTTCAGGCGCTCATCCTCCGGTAAACAGGAGTTTAGATAAATTGTCACAGGTCAGTGAACTGCATAAAGAGATTTACCAAAAGTCCACTAATCTACAATCCTTTCTTCAGTTTTCTCCTGGAGCTTTGCTTCTATTCAGGTCTGCAAGATGTAATTTCAATGTCCTTTCGCATTGTGTCTCGTGGTCAGGTCTCCAACTGGTTTGGTAACAAGAGAATTCGCTACAAGAAAAACATCGGTAAGTTCCAAGAAGAGGCCAACCTGTACGCCATGAAGACTGCCTTGGGAGCCCAACACGGGGACGACTCGCCCCACACCCCCAACTCCACAGGTACGGCGGAGAGCCGCGGAGAGCGTCCAGTTTGCATCCAAGGGCTTCATCTATTAAACATTGCATAGGATTCCTACTAAAAATGCTGAAAATGGCGTGCGCCCCAAAAAACTTGGATCGATAAAACTGCAGGCACTTTCCTTTTCTAGATCCAGTCCATCTGGAAAGGTACCAGTTCAGGCCCCGCCCTCAACACGCCCCCTTTCTACCATAAATGGTCAATGCAATGTGTCTCATTCAGCTGATTGCTGCCATTTGACACTAAATCCTGACAGAAATGACGAAGAAAGGGAATTTTACTGAGAGAGAAATAGTGATGAGGAGGTGGAGGTCAGGAGGTGATCTTATCTGGTGTCACAGTCCTGGAATCACTAATCAAAGAAAAAACAAGTGATCAGCAGCTCGTCATCACTGGAAATAGTGAGAGAGTCTGAGAGAGATCAGTGACTGTAGAGGTGGAGGAGAGGAGTCTGATCTGAAGGTGGAGGACAGAGGAGAGTGACATGGAGGAGAGTGACATCATGAGGGAGAGTGACATAGAGGAGAGTGACATCATGAGGGAGAGGAGAGTGACATCATGGAGGAGAGTGACGTCATGGGGTCAGAGGAGGGTTATGTCATGGAGGAGGGTGACGTCATTGTTCTCAAAGAATACGTGGTGCCCCCGTCAGGAGGGAGTGACCAATGGAGATTTAGGCCCAACAACTGTATGAGATAAATCTGGTCTCAATTCACCATCAGCACTACCAGGTTCAATTCACCACCAGGTTCAATTCACCATCAGCACTACCAGGTTCAATTCATGACCAGGTTCAATTCACCATCAGCACGACCAGGTTCAATTCACGACCAGGTTCAATTCACCACCAGGTTCAATTCACCATCAGCACGACCAGGTTCAATTCACGACCAGGTTCAATTCACCACCAGGTTCATTTCACCATCAGGTTCAATTCACCATCAGCACTACCAGGTTCAATTCACCACCAGGTTCAATTCACCATCAGCACTACCAGGTTCAATTCACCACCAGGTTCAATTCACCATCAGCACTACCAGGTTCAATTCACCACCAGGTTCAATTCACCATCAGCACTACCAGGTTCAATTCACCACCAGGTTCAATTCACCATCAGCACTACCAGGTTCAATTCACCACCAGGTTCAATTCACCATCAGCACTACCAGGTTCCCCGTCTCCAAAATGTGCTGCTCAAGGTCCAAAGTTGTCGTACCGATACTAACATTCTCCCGTAAATTTTAATGATAATAATGCATAGGTTTTATACTCTCACTCATTCACCCTCTGACCACCACCAACCACTCACTCTCTCACTCATTCACCCTCTGACCACCACCAACCACTCACTCTCACTCATTCACCCTCTGACCACCACCAACCACTCACTCTCTCACTACATTCACCCTCTGACCACCACCAACCACTCACTCTCTCACTACATTCACCCTCTGACCACCACCAACCACTCACTCTCACTCATTCACCCTCTGACCACCACCAACCACTCACTCTCTCACTACATTCACCCTCTGACCACCACCAACCACTCACTCTCACTACATTCACCCTCTGACCACCACCAACCACTCACTCTCTCACTACATTCACCCTCTGACCACCACCAACCACTCACTCTCTCACTACATTCACCCTCTGACCTCCACCAACCACTCACACTCTCACTCATTTATTTTGTTGCCATACTTTTTTCCTGTTGCTGTATACTGTGTTTTGATTATCTGGGAAATGTCCAAAGTGCAAAGAAAGTCCCATTTGTGGACCCGGTTCCAATTATGAACAAATTTATGCTGACTGTGAAGTCTGGTTAGAAATGGGCATTAGATTTGGTTCTAAGTCTTAAGAAGGTCCTAAATTCAACTTGTAGGAATCCTGTTTCAAATGAAGTCTTCACATTATTCTCATCAATGTTTCTATTCTGGTGCAAATCAATTAGAATTGTGAGTAAATTTCTTGAATGGGGGAGAATTCTGTGTGATGAGATGTTGTGCTGCTGCTTCAGGGTCGGGGTCGTTCTCTCTGTCGGGGTCTGCAGACCTTTTCCTTGGGGTGAATGGTGAGCAGTCTGCCTCCCAGAGGGGAGTTCAGGTACGAAACCTTCACAACGCCGGCCGGTCACTTATGTTTCACACGCCCACAGGAAGTGTGTGTTCACACGCCCACAGGAAGTGTGTGTTCACACGCCCACAGGAAGTGTGTGTTCACACGCCCACAGGAAGTGTGTGTTCACACACACCGCCGGTGACCATCACAACCTAAACAATGTGATCTTGGTGAGTCTGAGCCGTCCTCACTGTAGCCTTGACTTGCCAAGCTGCTTTCATGCAGCTGGGAAGTGGGATACTTACCAGTTGGGAATGTTCCCATTTCCCAGTTTCCATGTGATAATAAGGAACCAACATGGCCGCCTCAAATCCAGAAAAGAGACGTTAATAAAGAAATGGATGCAGGAGCTCATTTATTTTAACAGCAGGATTTTCTTCTCTAGTTTGAAATCAGGTGTTTTTCCACTGAAGAGAGCCAGAATCCTACTTTTGAGTTTGTGTAACTAACATATTTTCCGGACTATAAATCGCTCCAGAGTATACGTTGCACCAGTCAGAACACGTGTCATGAAGAGGGGGGAAAAAAACATATACGTCGTACTGGACTATAACTCTCATCTATTTCTCAAAATCTGAGACAACGATCAGACATGCAATCTGGAAAGGCAAATTATTCCAACTTTTGGTTTTCTGTTTGATTCGTCCTCACAACCTGCCAGTACCACTGGACTGTGACAGGAAGTTCATGGAATGAAATTCAACTGATGATTACTGGAGTCTCTTCATTACATCAGCTGCAGCCTGGTTGTTGAAATATTGATCATTTTTATTTCAGACCTGTTTTTAAATGTTTGCCAGACTTCTGAGGCTTGTGCTGATTAAAGTTCTCCTATCATCCATCATTTCATCTCCTCCTCCTCCTGTTCTCCTCCTCCTCCTGCTCCTCCTCCTCCTGCTCCTCCTGTTCACCTCCTCCTCCTGTTCTCCTCCTCCTGGTCGCTCCAGAAACCTTCAGTATTCTAAGTTTCTAGCTCCTCCTTGATTTTCCTCATTTGAATATTGGATCATAGGAGCTACATTCAGAATCTGCTGTGTCTGTGTGAGCTGGACTGGCCCTGCCCACACATGCCCATCTTGGGAACGAGGAGGAAGTACTTCCTCTGGTGGTGCCATGTGCCAGAGCAGAGCTGCCTAATTGTGGGAGGAGTCAAAGGGAGGGCCTACCTTGATTGGGATTGGCTAAACCCCCGATGACACTATATAGGGTTTGATTTCTGATTGGCTGGTTGGAGCAACACACTTTTTAAAAGCTGAAACAAGCCAGGGACAGAGAGGACAGACTGTCTTCGTTCCAGGGATGGAGATGATTAGTACTGTTGGAGAACCTTTCGGAAGGGAAGTTATATGACCCTTGAAAGGCTGAGTGAGGCAGATCTAGTGCTGCCAGTCAGCCCAGTGTTTCCTCCAGTGAGCCTGGAGAAGGTCAAAGGTCAGGCCTGTCAGGAAAAGGCAGAGTGAATTCCAAAATGAGTGTTTTTGCTTCTTTAATACTGTAGTACTTGGTGGAAACGGGCGAGAAGTTGTGAAGAGAAGTGAGACTGACGTTTCTTTGTCTTTCTTTGCTACTCAGGCTAACGGGAGCTGGTCAGGCAGAACCTCACCCCCGCCGGGTGCCTCCCCGCACAGTGACCACTCAGACAACTCCGACTGACCGCCACGGGCCACGCAAAGAATGACTTCACACTCTGCTGGAGTCGTTTTTGTATTTTTGTTTGGAACTTGTGTGTGTGTGTGTGTGTGTGTGTGTGTGTGTGTGTGTGTGTGTGTGTGTGTGTGTGTGTGTGTGTGTGTGTGTGTGTGTGTGTGTGTGTGTGTGTGTGTGTCAAGGTTGTTGGGTTTGTTTTCCACCACTTGTTACTGGGGGGGTCACTGCTTTTAACACTATTGTGATGATTAATATTATTACAGTTACTTTTTGTTGTTTGCAGCTCAGGACAGGATGTTGAGGTGAATGAGAGGCAATAGAGAGAAAACCAAAGACTGTTTGTAGTTTTCTACTGTCAAGTGGAGGAGGTGAGTGTGATCCATGGTGTACATTCAACCAGCTGTATCCTCTCTACCTCTTTTACAATAAACACTGTTCACCGCCTGCTGCTGCTCATCTGACGGAAATGATGCAACTGGATATTTATAGATCGATAATGCCTCTTCCTCTTCCTCTGGTCTTAACCTTTATCACTTCACCCAAAATACACAAAATGTTGGTATTGAGAATTTTCTTTTTGTACAAAAGCTAAATGTTGTTATGGACTGAAGCGTTTCGGAGGCCTGGACTATGACCCGTGATCAACATATCCAGGATCTCTCTCTGTTTCCTGGGTTGACTTATCCAGACATTCTGGATCCTGATCAGCATTAACACGAAGCAGGTTATCAACTCACTCGTTCAACCCAGAGTTTCCCTCCAGGATCAGAGCGTTCACCTGAAAGGGGTGGAGCTTGCATTGTGTGACCAAGTTAAAAAATATAATAAATTCCTGTTTGTGCTCCTCTCCTCTCCGCTGCAGCTCAGCGCTGAACCTGCCCACCAATCACCATCATTTAAGAAAGGGCGGGGCATTTCCCAAGAGATCTGATTGGTCAGGAGGCGGAGCTTTACACTCACTGTGATCTTATCCTGCTCCGGAGCAGGTTAAACATTCAGTCAGTTACCATGGTGATTTATACTGGGAAGAAGTGAACCAGCGTCGTAGAACAGAAAACCAGAGTTAATCCTGAAGTTACCTGGATAAGAGAAAACCAGAGTTAATCCTGAAGCTACCGCCATAAGAGAAAATCCAGCGTTGTAGTACAGGCAGGTGATCATTCCTTGTACTTGTATTAAATAAACTGAACCAAATATAGATGCTAACAAGAAGCAAAACAGGCCACATGTTTAATATAATTAAATTTAACGATTTACATAATGCAAAATACAAAAAGGTCATTTCAGGGCGCTTTTACAAAGGAAACCCAACAATAATGAGCAAGTCCAGGAGACTAGGAAGATAAAACTGCCATTATAATAATAATGATAACAGGAACTTTATTTTTAAATTTTTCACGGATTCGCAGTTGCTCGTCAAACATTGACAATAAAAACCTTACTTCAGCCTTCCGGGATCAATTTGGTCAATTAGCTGTGACGAGCATTTCCTGCCTGCGGCTCCACAGATCTGTGCTGGGAGAATTCACTTCTAGTACCTGTTAAGTCCACGTGCGCACAGCCGCATTATTTGGTGGGTATTTAAAGCTGCATGGACTTTAGAGGTGCTTTAATGGTTTTTAATCAAATAAAAGTTGTTGTTCTTTTCGATCTAATTGGAAAAACAAGTCTCAAAAGTCTTTCGTAAAAATACATGAAAACCAGCAGGATTGTTATTCTGCTCTCAACTGGCCCTTCGTCCTTCGAAATAAAAGCCCCGTGCATGACTTGGCGACACCGACACGGACGGACGCGTGTCACGCACACTTCTGCCGCCAGCTGAGAAACCTTGGTGTTAAAGTTGATTCCTCTCATTGTTGCTTTGTGTCTCTGTTCAAACGACAAGGAGACAAACTTTCATCCAAACACTGAGATAAAAGCAAATAGTGCTGCTTTTTTTTTTTTTGCCAGATGTTTGTGATTGAAAACTTCTGCCAGAAAGACATCAGTATATTTGAATTCACCCTGTCGGGAATTAAATGAAAAGTCTCATTTGATTTACTTGAAGATTGGTCACAGTTTCTATGTGATTAAAAACAGGAGACAATTCTCTGCAAGTCCAAAATGCATCGCTTCATTCAAAGTGGTTGAAAAGGAAGTTTCCTGTAGGTCTGTCAGAAATCAATACAGTATGTTGGGTCAACTGGGTTAGGGTTAGAGACAGGGTTAGGGACAGTGTTAGGGTTAGAGACAGGGTTAGGGACAGTGTTAGGGTCAGGGACAGGGTTAGGGATAGTGTTAGGGTTAGGGTTAGAGACAGGGTTAGGGACAGTGTTAGGGTTAGGGACAAGGTTAGGGTTAGAGACAGGGTTAGGGACAGGGTTAGGGTTAGAGACAGGGTTAGGGACAGTGTTAGGGTTAGAGACAGGGTTAGGGTCAGGGACAGGGTTAGGGATAGAGTTAGGGTTAGAGACAGGGTTAGGGACAGGGTTAGGGTTAGAGACAGGGTTAGGGACAGTGTTAGGGTTAGAGACAGGGTTAGGGTCAGGGACAGGGTTAGGGATAGAGTTAGGGTTAGAGACAGGGTTAGGGACAGAGTTAGGGACAGTGTCAGGGTTAGGGACAGTGTTAGGGTTAGAGACAGGGTTAGGGTCAGGGACAGTGTTAGGGTTAGGGACATGGTTAGGGTTAGAGACAGGGTTAGGGACAGTGTTAGGGTTAGGGACAGGGTTAGGGTTAGGGACAGTGTTAGGGTTAGGGATAGAGTTAGGGTTAGAGACAGGGTTAGGGACAGGGTTAGGGACAGAGTTAGGGACAGTGTCAGGGTTAGGGTCAGGGACAGTGTTAGGGTTAGGGACAGTGTTAGGGTCAGGGACAGTGTTGGGGACAGTGTTAGGGTTAGAGACAGGGTTAGGGACAGGGTCAGGGACAGGGACAGTGTTAGGGTTAGGGACAGAGTTAGGGTTAGGGACAGTGTTGGGGACAGTGTTAGAGTTAGGGACAGTGTCAGGGTTAGGGACAGGGTTCGGGTTAGGGACAGTGTTAGGGTTAGGGACAGAGTTAGGGTCAGGGACAGTGTTAAGGTTAGGGATAGGGTTAGGGACAGTGTTAGGGTTAGGGACAGTGTTAGGGTTAGGGACAGTGTCAGGGTTAGGGACAGTGTCAGGGTTAGGGTTAGGGACAGGGTTAGGGTCTTTACTCAGCTTCCATTTCTTCCAAAGTCCTAAAGAAAGGTCTGGTATGAGGGTTACTTCTGGATTTCTAACTGCTTATTTAGCTCAACCCTAACCCAACCCTAACCCAACCCTAACCTCAACCCTAACCCAACCCTAACCTCAACCCTAACCTCAACCCTAACCTAACCTCAACCCTAACCTCAACCCTAACCTCAACCCTAACCCAACCCTAACCTCAACCCTAACCTCAACCCTAACCTCAACCCTAACCCAACCCTAACCTCAACCCTAACCTCAACCCTAACCCAACCTCAACCCTAACCTCAACCCTAACCTCAACCCTAACCCAACCCTAACCTCAACCCTAACCCAACCCTAACCCTTGTTAATCAATGCTCCAACGTTTGTGCTTCACTCTGAATCAGGAAGGGTTTGAGTTAGGGACAGGGTTAGGGTTAGGGACAGGGTTAGGGTTAGGGACAGGGTCATCTTGTTTGATCATTTGAGGAGAAAGGGTTAGGGTTAGGGACAGGGTTAGGGTTAGGGTCATCTCGTTTGATCATTTGAGGAGAAAGGGTTAGGGTTAGGGTCATCTCGTTTGATCATTTGAGGAGAAAGGGTTAGGGTTAGGGACAGGGTTAGGGTCATCTCGTTTGATCATTTGAGGAGAAAGGGTTAGGGTTAGGGTCATCTCGTTTGATCATTTGAGGAGAAAGGGTTAGGGTTAGGGACAGGGTTAGGGTCATCTCGTTTGATCATTTGAGGAGAAAGGGTTAGGGTTAGGGACAGGGTTAGGGTTAGGGTCATCTCGTTTGATCATTTGAGGAGAAAGGGTTAGGGTTAGGGACAGGGTTAGGGTTAGGGTCATCTCGTTTGATCATTTGAGGAGAAAGGGTTAGGGTTAGGGTAATCTTTGATCATTTGAGGAGAAAATACACGCTGAGTGTTGCTGGTCTCTGATTGTTGTTGTTCAATAACAATAATTGATCAGCAGTTGGGAGCCACGCCCACTTCCAGGTTAAAAAGCCAGTGTGAAGTCTGAGCTTCATTGTTCTCCTGGAATCCTCCAGACTGGAACCATGAGACCTGTGGAGTTCCTGGAGGAGGCCAAGGCCAGAAGGAGGGTACCTGGAAGCATTATGATCCATATCAGCGTGTTCCTGGAGTTCAGCTCCGTCGCTTTATTGTTCATTTCTTTTTCTCGTAGAAACTCAAACCTCAGGTGGAGAAAAGAAGAATTCATCGCAGCCTTGAAAACTTCAAGAGGATTCTGCTGCCTCAGGTGGTCAGTTTACCATCGTCCTCACTTCAGGCCTGGAGAGACCAGCACATCCTCTCTCACTCAGTCTGTGTCCAGGAGGAGAAGCGGCGCCGGGTGGAGAAGGCTGAGATCCTGGAGCACACCGTCCTCTTCCTCCAGAACCCCGTCAGAGGGGACGCCACCCGGGCTGCAGGCGGAGACTGCGGCCACAGTCACACCTTCCAGGACGGCTTCTCCTCCTGCCTCCAGACTGAGGGGGGAGACGCAGCTCGGCGCCCCCTGGAGGAGCGCAGTGTCCCTGCAGCTCGGCGCCCCCCGGAGGAGCGCAGTGTCCCTGCAGCTCGGCGCCCCCTGGAGGAGCGCAGTGTCCCTGCAGCTCGGCGCCCCCCGGAGGAGCGCAGTGTCCCTGCAGCTCGGCGCCCCCTGGAGGAGCGCAGTGTCCCTGCAGCTCGGCGCTCCCCGGAGGAGCGCAGTGTCCCTGCAGCTCGGCGCTCCCCGGAGGAGCGCAGTGTCCCTGCAGCTCGGCGCCCCCTGGAGGAGCGCACTGTCCCTGCAGCGCGGTGCTCCTCAGGAAGTCCTCCGGGTCGATGCAGCAGATGCTGATCCCTAAGTCGGGTCACCGGAGGCCTTCAGCCAGCGTGGCCACGGGCGGTCCGCCCTGCAGAGAGTCCGGTGGGGGAAGCGCAGCCGCGTAAAGAGGGTTAGGGTTAGGGTTAGGGCTCGGAGCCCCCCGCAGTGCGTCCGGCTCGGCCCTGGCCCCCACATTCTTCTCTGTGTAGATGTGGTCAAAATCCTGCGACATCCACGGTTCTAGGGAACGGTTTTGCACCTTAACTTATTGTATTTGACACTTGTAAATGAACAGAAAACCTCCAGCAGACGTGTTAACTGAGTGTTTGTGGTGCGTGTCCCAGGCAGGACAGGCTCCGCACACGGAACCATGAATGGCACGGTGCCGAGTCGTTCTGGTCCGGGATAGTGTATTCACTCTGAAGAAGAAAGAGCTACGTGGTGGCAGAGGAATTCATTCTGAAACACGAAACAAAGTCAGCTTGACAAGGAATCCCATTTCAATTGGGGGATTAGAGAAACCGCCAGGAAAAGATGAAGGGATGTTAGTGGCCAGTGAAACTTGATCCTCTGTAGATTTCTGGGTTTGTGTGATCGACACCTGAGTGAATGGATCTGGACTGGCACAACAACTGTGACGTGCTCCTCAGGAAGGAAAGTAGCTATTGGCTGTCCTCAAAGTCGCTAGCTGACGTCATCACCTAATTTGCATAATTGGACATGAGCATGTAATTGTCGGGCACGCTGTAGGAAAGAGGAATAACATCGTGAAAGAGACAAAGCAAGTAAAAAAAAAAAAGCCCTAAATATGTTTAGAACTGCAAATGAGCGTTCTGCTGCTGATTCTGGTGTTTTGCTTTTTATTTTGGTCTTTGAACAAAGACTGAGTCAAACGGCGGGATTGATTGGATCTGCTTTAGTGTGATTGAAAAACATTTATATTGACCTGCCGCTCAGTGAAGCGGCGGCAGCGGCGGCCTTGCGTGGTCCCTTCTTAGTGTGGACGCAGTGTGGTGAGGGTGTCCTCTGGTCTGACTGTAGGAGGGAGGGAGGGACAGTCAGACTGACCTCAGGACGGGGGAGGGGCTCACAGCAGGACCTGCTGCTCGTTGACCACAGTGACCGCAGAACCAAACCTACTTTCACCTCAGAGGCGCCAAACACACTACAAAGTCGCCAATAACGCCAGAAAAAGTCACCAAATTTGTCGCTGGTCGCTTTTCACAAGAAAAAGTCGCCAGATTTAGTGAGAAAGTCGCCAAACATGTGGCGCAGCTGTACTCCAATCAGCTCCATGGACAAATCCAGCGCATGTCACACTTTTAGTAGATTTGCGGGTCAGAGCCGAGCTGGAGGCGAGGTGAGGCGAGGCGAGGCGAGGTGAGCTGGAGGCGTGGCGAGGCGAGCTGTAGCCGAGCTGGAGGCGAGGCGAGGCAAGGCGATGCGAGCTGGAGGCGAGCTGGAGCCGAGCTGGAGGTGAGGCGAGGCGAGCTGTAGCCGAGCTGGAGGCGAGGCGAGCTGGAGGCGAGGCGAGGCAAGGCGATGCGAGCTGGAGGCGAGCTGGAGCCGAGCTGGAGGTGAGGCGAGGCGAGCTGTAGCCGAGCTGGAGGCGAGGCGAGCTGGAGGCGAGGCGAGGCAAGGCGATGCGAGCTGGAGGCGAGCTGGAGCCGAGCTGGAGGTGAGGCGAGGCGAGCTGTAGCCGAGCTGGAGGCGAGGCGAGGCAAGGCGATGCGAGCTGGAGGCGAGGCAAGGCGAGCTGTAGCCGAGCTGGAGGCGAGGCGAGCTGGAGGCGAGGCGAGGCAAGGCGATGCGAGCTGTAGCCGAGCTGGAGGCGAGGCGAGCTGGAGCCGAGGCGAGCTGGAGCCGAGGCGAGGCGAGCTGTAGCCGAGCTGGAGGCGAGGCGAGGCAAGGCGATGCGAGCTGGAGGCGAGGCAAGGCGAGCTGTAGCCGAGCTGGAGGCGAGGCGAGCTGGAGGCGAGGCGAGCTGGAGGCGAGGCGAGGCAAGGCGATGCGAGCTGTAGCCGAGCTGGAGGCGAGGCGAGCTGGAGCCGAGGCGAGCTGGAGCCGAGGCGAGGCGAGCTGTAGCCGAGCTGGAGGTGAGGCGAGGCGCTGCTCCCAAATACACTTCAGTTTTAAGCATGAAGCTCCAAATACAGCAGTCAGATTCCTACTCCTGCTCCTACTCCTACTCCTACTCCTGCTCCTGCTCCTACTCCTACTCCTGCTCCTACTCCTGCTCCTGCTCCTGCTCCTCCTCCTGCTCCTGCTCCTACTCCTACTCCTACTCCTACTCCTGCTCCTGCTCCTGCTCCTGCTCCTGCTCCTGCTCCTCCTCCTGCTCCTGCTCCTACTCCTACTCCTGCTCCTGCTCCTGCTCCTGCTCCTGCTCCTGCTCCTCCTCCTGCTCCTGCTCCTGCTCCTGCTCCTGCTCCTGCTCCTACTCCTACTCCTGCTCCTGCTCCTGCTCCTGCTCCTGCTCCTGCTCCTACTCCTACTCCTACTCCTGCTCCTGCTCCTGCTCCTGCTCCTACTCCTACTCCTGCTCCTGCTCCTGCTCCTGCTCCTGCTCCTACTCCTACTCCTACTCATACTCCTACTCAGGAAACCCCCAACAATTCCAGTATTTGCTCAATATTCTACACAGGTGGCAAAATCATGAATAGAACGTGAGCCAGAACCTCGGGTCTGATCTTTCTGATGATCAGTGGAATTCTGCCGTGGTTCTGGAACACACATCCTCTATATATCAAGGCACTGCTGACCCCAGAGCAGGACCCTGCAGGAACCACTACACCAATGCAAAACGGGCAAAAACGTTCCTGATAGATCCGACTCATGGAACAGATGCAAAAATCACCAGCAGACCACATCCACATGGTCGGGTCAAGCCCAAGCTGTCTGTGTTCTGCCCAGAGATCTCTAACACACTTGGGAACGTCTTGGGTAGAACCATCGATCCCGACCCCCTGACGGCCCTTCTCGGAGTCCCACCAGGTCTGAGCCTTCACAAGCCCACCTGCCAGAAGGCTCCTCCCCCTTAATGGATCCATCTTCTCCCTCCAACTCATGATGGATCTTACGTTGCATCAAAGAGAGGATCAGATTCTCCCTTCGGAGTTCCTTGGAAATCTTTTATATAAATCTGTTTTATTAATTACATCTACTCTCTCAGTGTTTATATAGAACCTGACAACTAATGCAGCAAACAACGACCACTAGGAGCATCCCCCCCCCACCCCCCCGGGACAGGGACGGCTGATTTCAGACATTAGGAATGAATCTAACTTCACTTTGGATCAGGAGCACTATGGAATGGTTCTAGTTGAAGCAAGAAGCTTTTAGCTGAAAGACCTTCAAGAGTTGGAATCCTTTCTGGACTATAGTGGTGAGGACACACCTTGAGGTGTGACTGGGCCGGGCCTTCGGGTTCTGTATCCTGCTCTCCAAAGGGCAATAAAACAATAGAGAGTGTAACAGGAGACCCCCCCCCCCCACTCAGGAATGTCGGGGGATTGGGGCTTTTCCTCCCGGCGGACTGAGAGGCTGCAGCGACTCTGAGACGAGCCTCGGAGGACAGACATGAGCCAAACGGGACAAAGTCCACTTTTATGACTTTATTATCTTTTGAAATCTGGAACTTCCAATTATGGATGAAAAACTTTTTAAAGGTGACAAAATTACACAACCATGTATTTAACGGTGATTCCTTCAGTGAGCGGCTCTTTTTACTGGATGTCAGTTTGGAAAGTGAAAAAGTACCACGTGTCATGTGTAAAACTGCGATTGACAAAATGATCAGAAGAGACTCCTCCCACCAAAGAGCAGCACGCCGACATTCACTGCTGCTTGTGTTCTTCTAGTCATCTCACTCTTTTATACCGATGCCAGTCACTGCTTGGTCCAGGAAATATTCATAATATTCATCATTCAGTATTACTTATTTAACTTCATTCTATTGATTCTGTGTTCTGTGTGTGTGAGAACCATTTCTATTCTCTTGGATTGAACCGTGAGCATGACGTGCTTTTATAAGACTCACTTGGTGAGGAACGAGTCGACTGGTGTCAAACTGCTTCGTATTGAATTGAAATGCTCTTCATACTTAGTAAGCCGGGGTGTGGTTGTTTGCTCATGGGGTCGTCGGTAGCGTCTCCTCATGTGGAACCTTCAGCTGTGACCTTTTACAGGCAGTAAAGAACCAACGAGGCACCACCTCCTCCACTCAGAGATGAAACTCCTGCAGGGATCCACCCTCGCCTCTCGGGTCCGGACGGTTCCTGTTTCTCATTCTGCAGCTCATTGACGACACTCCAACTCCAGAATGTCACAGAATAACAAAGAATGAATGGAACTGGATTTAACTTCTATAAACCTTCAGCTGCGTGAGCAGCCCCAGAGCGCTTTACATGGTTCATCACATTCACACATCACACACACATTCACACACCAATGGAGGCTGAGGCCGTGCAAGGCGCCGTCACTCCAGTGGGAGCGGCTCTACCAAGCGGCTCTACCAAGCGGCTCTACCAAGCGAGCCCTGAATGAAGGATAATGTCTCATGGTAATGCCATGAGACATTATCCAATGAAGTTCTCTCTCAGAGTACAAGTACAAACTAAATGTCAAGCAGGAAATAAACAGATCAGGAATGAGGTCTGCTGTTATTTCGTTATCGTGTGACTGCATGAAGTCAATATGAAGTTTAGAAGGTTTTGTTGGAAATAAAAAGATTTACTGAAGATAAAAGAAATAAAATGTTCATCTCCAATAATGGAGAAGAAAGAGCTGAAGGTTAAAACTCATTTTATTAAAACACAAATTGTTGTTAATGAAGATGACTTCAACTGTTTTTGAAAAACTGATCAAAGTTGACGGAGCTGAAATAAATCAGAAAGTTTAAAGATTGTTCGGTTTACCTCTGAGCTTCGGTACGTGAAGGAAACGTGCTTCAGACTGTCACAGGAAACAATCACTTTCTAAAAGTTGGACGTAACCTAAGAAATGTTTTAAGAACTCAAACGGAGGCTGCAGCTTCTATTAGACGAAATCTGAAGGCAAAGAACAATTAATTTATAATAAATACTTTCCTGTGGAGTTTTTAAATGAGTCTGTGGCTTTAACAGGAACACAGAGCAGACACAGTGAAGGAGGATTTTTAAAAATATCTTTTAACCTGAAAACTCTTTTGGAAACGAGTAATCGACATAAATCATCAGAACATTTTAAATCCAGTTTGTATTATAAAATGGAATATTTAAAGTGATATGTGACATCATTCAGCTCGGTCTAAGTTAATTATTAAAGTACAAAATACAAAAATATAAAATAAAAAAATCACAACTGGGCCAAGTCCAAATCTGTAGAAAAATGATTTTAAATGATATATTGAGACATTAATAATAAGGCATTGAACAGACTGACATTAAAAACATAAAGAGAGGGATCAAATGTGTGTGGGGGGGGGGGGTCCTCGCACCCGCCTTTACCTATAAGGCTGTTTGTGTAGAATCAGGGGTGTTGTTTAACCTTTGACCTCTGGATTTCTGCTCCATGTTGGTGGAAGCGGCGGCCGCCGGCTCGGCCCGGTGGGCGCCGTCCCCGCTCACAGCCAGCTGGCGGTCGGAGACAGCGGCGTCTGCGTGAGGCAGAACAAGGAGCCGCTCCACGGGCTCGCTCACCATCAGGTAGTTGGGTTCTGGCTGGTGGGGGGCGCTGGAGCGGCGCTGCAGTGCATGCTGGGTGCAGGAGAAGGAGCGCTGGCGCGGGGTGGGCTGTGGGGACAGGAAGTGAGGCGTGGCCGCTCTGGGGGCTTCCTGGTGCCTGTCGCGGTCCTCGTCTTCTGAGGTCACCTCTTGCAAAGTGCTGATTGGCCGAGGGGAGCGGCCCATGACTCTTGGGGGGACGAGCGCCGTCGCTGATTGGTTGAGCTGCGGCCGCCAGTTCTGAGGGGGCGAGTACTGCATGCGGCCCAACGACCAATCACTAGAAACAGAGAGAGAGAACCAAAATCCTCAACTTGAATATTCATCTGCTGCTTTTAAAGGGACGAAGCCGTTGTAATGGTTCTGATAGCCGGTCCAGTCACAGCCGACCTCTGCTCCGGTCAGTCCATCGGCCCTGTGGAGAAACACTGCACCGCAAACGCCAGGAAGATCCAGACGGTCAGACGTATGAGCACGCCACTCTCCAACCACCCAAAACACACAAACCTCCGTCATTCCCAACAACGTCCAGCTTCAAGCTAAACAACGACAGACGCTGCAGCTCTGCTCCTCATGACCTCCGGATCACTTTCACTGACAGCCCCAAAGGGTTCTGATCCTGATCCTGATCCTGATCCTGATCCTGATCCTGATCCTGATCCTGATTCTGATTCTGATTCTGATCCTGATCCTGATCCTGATCCTGATCCTGATCCTGATTCAGATTCAGATTCAGATTCAGATTCAGATTCAGATTCTGATTCTGATTCTGATTCTGATCCTGATCCTGATCCTGATCCTGATTCTGATTCTGATTCTGATTCTGATTCTGATCCTGATCCTGATCCTGATTTTGATTGATTCTGATTCTGATTCTGATTCTGATTGATTCTGATTCTGATTCTGATTCTGATCCTGATCCTGATTCTGATTCTGATTCTGATTCTGATTCTGATCCTGATCCTGATCCTGATTTTGATTGATTCTGATTCTGATTCTGATTGATTCTGATTCTGATTCTGATCCTGATCCTGATTTTGATTGATTCTGATTCTGATTTTGATTGATTCTGATTCTGATTCTGATGCTGATTCTGATTCTGATTCTGATTCTGATTTTGATTGATTCTGATTCTGATTCTGATTCTGATTCTGATTCTGATTCTGATCCTGATTCTGATTCTGATTCACAGCAGTTCGTCATCACATGGTTCCAGACAGAACATTCGAAGTGGAGCTCAGCATATACATCACTACTTCTGTGTGTTCGGTTTAGTTGTTGTCCTCTGGCTGGTTGTGTTGTCCTCTGGCTGGTTGTGTTGTCCTCTGCCATGTTTGACCATGATGCTCTTGGGGTACGTCTCAATTGTCCCTCCTGTCTCCTTCTCTGTCCACGTCTCCTTCACCCCGGAAGTGTTTTATGTGGCGGCCATGATGAGGACGGTCTGAATTCTCAGTAAGCAAAGGAAAGGAGGCTCGTTGCTTCCTTTAGAACCTCCTTTAGCCTAGGAACCACTGATGCTTCCTTTAGAACCTCCTTTAGCCTAGGAACCACTGATGCTTCCTTTAGAACCTCCTTTAGCTTAGGAACCACTGATGCTTCCTTTAGAACCTCCTTTAGCCTAGGAACCACTGATGCTTCCTTTAGAACCTCCTTTAGCCTAGGAACCACTGATGCTTCCTTTAGAACCTCCTTTAGCCTAGGAACCACTGATGCTTCCTTTAGAACCTCCATTAGCCTAGGAACCACAGATGCTTCCTTTAGAACCTCCTTTAGCCTAGGAACCACTGATGCTTCCTTTAGAACCTCCTTTAGCCTAGGAACCCCCGCTTCTTCCTTTAGAACCTCCTTTAGCCTAGGAACCACTGATGCTTCCTTTAGAACCTCCTTTAGCCTAGGAACCCCCGCTTCTTCCTTTAGAACCTCCTTTAGCCTAGGAACCACTGATGCTTTCTTTAGAACCTCCTTTAGCCTAGGAACCCCCGCTTCTAACCCTAGCCTCCTAACACCTTTACTAACTCCTTTAGGAAGCCTCCTAACACCTTTACTAACTCCTTTAGGAAGCCTCCTAACACCTTTACTAACTCCTTTAGGAAGCCTCCTAACACCTTTCCTTACCTCCTTTAGGAAGCCTCCTAACACCTCTCCTTACCTCCTTTAGGAAGCCTCCTAACACCTTCACTAACTCCTTTAGGAAGCCTCCTAACACCTTTCCTTATAGGACTACGGGAGCCTCCTAACACCTTTCCTTACCTCCTTTAGGAAGCCTCCTAACACCTTTCCTTACCTCCCCTAGGAAGCCTCCTAACACCTCTCCTTACCTCCTTAAGGAAGCCTCCTAACACCTTCACTAACTCCTTTAGGAAGCCTCCTAACACCTTTCCTTATAGGACTACGGGAGCCTCCTAACACCTTTCACTAACTCCTTCAGGAAGCCTCCTAACACCTTTACTAACTCCTTTAGGAAGCCTCCTAACACCTTTCCTAACTCCTTTAGGAAGCCTCCTAACACCTTTCACTAACTCCTTCAGGAAGCCTCCTAACACCTTTACTAACTCCTTTAGGAAGCCGCCTAACACCTTTCCTTACCTCCTTTAGGAAGCCTCCTAACACCTTTCACTAACTCCTTTAGGAAGCCTCCTAACACCTCTCCTTACCTCCTTTAGGAAGCCTCCTAACACCTTTCCTTACCTCCTTTAGGAAGCCTCCTAACACCTCTCCTTACCTCCTTTAGGAAGCCTCCTAACACCTCTCCTTACAGGACTATGGGAGCCTCCTAACACCTCTCCTTACAGGACTATGGGAGCCTCCTAACACCTCTCCTTACCTCCTTTAGGAAGCCTCCTAACACCTCTCCTTACAGGACTATGGGAGCCTCCTAACACCTCTCCTTACCTCCTTTAGGAAGCCTCCTAACACCTCTCCTTACAGGACTATGGGAGCCTCCTAACACCTCTCCTTACCTCCTTTAGGAAGCCTCCTAACACCTCTCCTTACAGGACTATGGGAGCCTCCTAACACCTCTCCTTACAGGACTATGGGAGCCTCCTAACACCTCTCCTTACCTCCTTAAGGAAGCCTCCTAACACCTTCACTAACTCCTTTAGGAAGCCTCCTAACACCTTTCCTTATAGGACTACGGGAGCCTCCTAACACCTTTCACTAACTCCTTCAGGAAGCCTCCTAACACCTTTACTAACTCCTTTAGGAAGCCTCCTAACACCTTTCCTAACTCCTTTAGGAAGCCTCCTAACACCTTTCACTAACTCCTTCAGGAAGCCTCCTAACACCTTTACTAACTCCTTTAGGAAGCCGCCTAACACCTTTCCTTACCTCCTTTAGGAAGCCTCCTAACACCTTTCACTAACTCCTTTAGGAAGCCTCCTAACACCTCTCCTTACCTCCTTTAGGAAGCCTCCTAACACCTTTCCTTACCTCCTTTAGGAAGCCTCCTAACACCTCTCCTTACCTCCTTTAGGAAGCCTCCTAACACCTTTCCTTACCCCCTTTAGGAAGCCTCCTAACACCTTTCACTAACTCCTTCAGGAAGCCTCCTAACACCTTTACTAACTCCTTTAGGAAGCCTCCTAACACCTCTCCTTACCTCCTTTAGGAAGCCTCCTAACACCTTTACTAACTCCTTTAGGAAGCCTCCTAACACCTTTCCTTACCTCCTTTAGGAAGCCTCCTAACACCTTTCCTTACCCCCTTTAGGAAGCCTCCTAACACCTTTCCTTACCTCCTTTAGGAAGCCTCCTAACACCTCTCCTTACCTCCTTTAGGAAGCCTCCTAACACCTCTCCTTACCTCCTTTAGGAAGCCTCCTAACACCTCTCCTTACCTCCTTTAGGAAGCCTCCTAACACCTTTCCTTACCTCCTTTAGGAAGCCTCCTAACACCTCTCCTTACCTCCTTTAGGAAGCCTCCTAACACCTCTCCTTACCTCCTTTAGGAAGCCTCCTAACACCTCTCCTTACCTCCTTTAGGAAGCCTCCTAACACCTTTCCTTACCTCCTTTAGGAAGCCTCCTAACACCTCTCCTTACCTCCTTTAGGAAGCTTCCTAACACCTCTCCTTACCTCCTTTAGGAAGCCTCCTAACACCTTTCCTTACCTCCTTTAGGGAGCCTCCTAACACCTCTCCTTACCTCCTTTAGGAAGCCTCCTAACACCTCTCCTTACCTCCTTTAGGAAGCCTCCTATCACCTTTCCTTACCTCCTTTAGGAAGCCTGCAAAACACCTCTACTTACAGGACTACGGGAGCCTCCTAACACCTTTCCTTACCTCCTTTAGGAAGCCTCCTAACACCTTTCCTTACCTCCTTTAGGAAGCCTCCTAACACCTTTCCTTACCTCCTTTAGGAAGCCTCCTAACACCTCTCCTTACCTCCTTTAGGAAGCCTCCTAACACCTTTCCTTACCTCCTTTAGGAAGCCTCCTAACACCTCTCCTTACCTCCTTTAGGAAGCCTCCTAACACCTTTACTAACTCCTTTAGGAAGCCTCCTAACACCTTTACTAACTCCTTTAGGAAGCCTCCTAACACCTCTCCTTACCTCCTTTAGGAAGCCTCCTAACACCTTTTCTTACCTCCTTTAGGAAGCCTCCTAACACCTTTTCTTACCTCCTTTAGGAAGCCTCCTAACACCTCTCCTTACCTCCTTTAGGAAGCCTCCTAACACCTCTCCTTACCTCCTTCAGGAAGCCTCCTAACACCTCTCCTTACCTCCTTCAGGAAGCCTCCTAACACCTCTCCTTACCTCCTTTAGGAAGCCTCCTAACACCTCTCCTTACCTCCTTTAGGAAGCCTCCTAACACCTCTCCTTACCTCCTTTAGGAAGCCTCCTAACACCTTTACTAACTCCTTTAGGAAGCCTCCTAACACCTCTCCTTACCTCCTTTAGGAAACCTCCTAACACCTCTCCTTACCTCCTTTAGGAAGCCTCCTAACACCTTTCCTTACCTCCTTTAGGAAGCCTCCTAACACCTCTCCTTACCTCCTTTAGGAAGCCTCCTAACACCTTTACTAACTCCTTTAGGAAGCCTCCTAACACCTCTCCTTACCTCCTTTAGGAAGCCTCCTAACACCTCTCCTTACCTCCTTTAGGAAGCCTCCTAACACCTCTCCTTACCTCCTTTAGGAAGCCTCCTAACACCTCTCCTTACCTCCTTTAGGAAGCCTCCTAACACCTTTACTAACTCCTTTAGGAAGCCTCCTAACACCTCTCCTTACCTCCTTTAGGAAACCTCCTAACACCTCTCCTTACCTCCTTTAGGAAGCCTCCTAACACCTTTCCTTACCTCCTTTAGGAAGCCTCCTAACACCTCTCCTTACCTCCTTTAGGAAGCCTCCTAACACCTTTACTAACTCCTTTAGGAAGCCTCCTAACACCTCTCCTTACCTCCTTTAGGAAGCCTCCTAACACCTTTACTAACTCCTTTAGGAAGCCTCCTAACACCTCTCCTTACCTCCTTCAGGAAGCCTCCTAACACCTCTCCTTACCTCCTTTAGGAAGCCTCCTAACACCTTTACTAACTCCTTTAGGAAGCCTCCTAACACCTCTCCTTACCTCCTTTAGGAAGCCTCCTAACACCTTTACTAACTCCTTTAGGAAGCCTCCTAACACCTCTCCTTACAGGACTATGGGAGCCTCCTAACACCTCTCCTTACCTCCTTTAGGAAGCCTCCTAACACCTCTCCTTACAGGACTATGGGAGCCTCCTAACACCTCTCCTTACAGGACTATGGGAGCCTCCTAACACCTCTCCTTACCTCCTTTAGGAAGCCTCCTAACACCTCTCCTTACAGGACTATGGGAGCCTCCTAACACCTCTCCTTACCTCCTTTAGGAAGCCTCCTAACACCTCTCCTTACAGGACTATGGGAGCCTCCTAACACCTCTCCTTACAGGACTATGGGAGCCTCCTAACACCTCTCCTTACCTCCTTTAGGAAGCCTCCTAACACCTCTCCTTACAGGACTATGGGAGCCTCCTAACACCTCTCCTTACCTCCTTTAGGAAGCCTCCTAACACCTCTCCTTACAGGACTATGGGAGCCTCCTAACACCTCTCCTTACAGGACTATGGGAGCCTCCTAACACCTCTCCTTACCTCCTTAAGGAAGCCTCCTAACACCTTCACTAACTCCTTTAGGAAGCCTCCTAACACCTTTCCTTATAGGACTACGGGAGCCTCCTAACACCTTTCACTAACTCCTTCAGGAAGCCTCCTAACACCTTTACTAACTCCTTTAGGAAGCCTCCTAACACCTTTCCTAACTCCTTTAGGAAGCCTCCTAACACCTTTCACTAACTCCTTCAGGAAGCCTCCTAACACCTTTACTAACTCCTTTAGGAAGCCGCCTAACACCTTTCCTTACCTCCTTTAGGAAGCCTCCTAACACCTTTCACTAACTCCTTTAGGAAGCCTCCTAACACCTCTCCTTACCTCCTTTAGGAAGCCTCCTAACACCTTTCCTTACCTCCTTTAGGAAGCCTCCTAACACCTCTCCTTACCTCCTTTAGGAAGCCTCCTAACACCTTTCCTTACCCCCTTTAGGAAGCCTCCTAACACCTTTCACTAACTCCTTCAGGAAGCCTCCTAACACCTTTACTAACTCCTTTAGGAAGCCTCCTAACACCTCTCCTTACCTCCTTTAGGAAGCCTCCTAACACCTTTACTAACTCCTTTAGGAAGCCTCCTAACACCTTTCCTTACCTCCTTTAGGAAGCCTCCTAACACCTTTCCTTACCCCCTTTAGGAAGCCTCCTAACACCTTTCCTTACCTCCTTTAGGAAGCCTCCTAACACCTCTCCTTACCTCCTTTAGGAAGCCTCCTAACACCTCTCCTTACCTCCTTTAGGAAGCCTCCTAACACCTCTCCTTACCTCCTTTAGGAAGCCTCCTAACACCTTTCCTTACCTCCTTTAGGAAGCCTCCTAACACCTCTCCTTACCTCCTTTAGGAAGCCTCCTAACACCTCTCCTTACCTCCTTTAGGAAGCCTCCTAACACCTCTCCTTACCTCCTTTAGGAAGCCTCCTAACACCTTTCCTTACCTCCTTTAGGAAGCCTCCTAACACCTCTCCTTACCTCCTTTAGGAAGCTTCCTAACACCTCTCCTTACCTCCTTTAGGAAGCCTCCTAACACCTTTCCTTACCTCCTTTAGGGAGCCTCCTAACACCTCTCCTTACCTCCTTTAGGAAGCCTCCTAACACCTCTCCTTACCTCCTTTAGGAAGCCTCCTATCACCTTTCCTTACCTCCTTTAGGAAGCCTGCAAAACACCTCTACTTACAGGACTACGGGAGCCTCCTAACACCTTTCCTTACCTCCTTTAGGAAGCCTCCTAACACCTTTCCTTACCTCCTTTAGGAAGCCTCCTAACACCTTTCCTTACCTCCTTTAGGAAGCCTCCTAACACCTCTCCTTACCTCCTTTAGGAAGCCTCCTAACACCTTTCCTTACCTCCTTTAGGAAGCCTCCTAACACCTCTCCTTACCTCCTTTAGGAAGCCTCCTAACACCTTTACTAACTCCTTTAGGAAGCCTCCTAACACCTTTACTAACTCCTTTAGGAAGCCTCCTAACACCTCTCCTTACCTCCTTTAGGAAGCCTCCTAACACCTTTTCTTACCTCCTTTAGGAAGCCTCCTAACACCTTTTCTTACCTCCTTTAGGAAGCCTCCTAACACCTCTCCTTACCTCCTTTAGGAAGCCTCCTAACACCTCTCCTTACCTCCTTCAGGAAGCCTCCTAACACCTCTCCTTACCTCCTTCAGGAAGCCTCCTAACACCTCTCCTTACCTCCTTTAGGAAGCCTCCTAACACCTCTCCTTACCTCCTTTAGGAAGCCTCCTAACACCTCTCCTTACCTCCTTTAGGAAGCCTCCTAACACCTTTACTAACTCCTTTAGGAAGCCTCCTAACACCTCTCCTTACCTCCTTTAGGAAACCTCCTAACACCTCTCCTTACCTCCTTTAGGAAGCCTCCTAACACCTTTCCTTACCTCCTTTAGGAAGCCTCCTAACACCTCTCCTTACCTCCTTTAGGAAGCCTCCTAACACCTTTACTAACTCCTTTAGGAAGCCTCCTAACACCTCTCCTTACCTCCTTTAGGAAGCCTCCTAACACCTTTACTAACTCCTTTAGGAAGCCTCCTAACACCTCTCCTTACCTCCTTCAGGAAGCCTCCTAACACCTCTCCTTACCTCCTTTAGGAAGCCTCCTAACACCTTTACTAACTCCTTTAGGAAGCCTCCTAACACCTCTCCTTACCTCCTTTAGGAAGCCTCCTAACACCTTTACTAACTCCTTTAGGAAGCCTCCTAACACCTCTCCTTACAGGACTATGGGAGCCTCCTAACACCTCTCCTTACCTCCTTTAGGAAGCCTCCTATCACCTTTCCTTACCTCCTTTAGGAAGCCTCCTAACACCTCTCCTTACAGGACTATGGGAGCCTCCTAACACCTCTCCTTACCTCCTTTAGGAAGCCTCCTAACACCTCTCCTTACCTCCTTTAGGAAGCCTCCTAACACCTCTCCTTACAGGACTATGGGAGCCTCCTAACACCTCTCCTTACAGGACTATGGGAGCCTCCTAACACCTCTCCTTACCTCCTTTAGGAAGCCTCCTAACACCTCTCCTTACAGGACTATGGGAGCCTCCTAACACCTCTCCTTACCTCCTTTAGGAAGCCTCCTAACACCTCTCCTTACAGGACTATGGGAGCCTCCTAACACCTCTCCTTACAGGACTATGGGAGCCTCCTAACACCTCTCCTTACCTCCTTTAGGAAGCCTCCTAACACCTCTCCTTACAGGACTATGGGAGCCTCCTAACACCTCTCCTTACCTCCTTTAGGAAGCCTCCTAACACCTCTCCTTACAGGACTATGGGAGCCTCCTAACACCTCTCCTTACAGGACTATGGGAGCCTCCTAACACCTCTCCTTACCTCCTTTAGGAAGCCTCCTAACACCTCTCCTTACAGGACTATGGGAGCCTCCTCACATTGCATCCAGGCCAAACAGTGGACTGTGCGTACTGAACAAAGGAAGGGCTCTGGAAGCCCCTGAAGTCTGGAAAGCTTACTTCTGTGGGGGGGGATTCATGTCTCGGTGCCCTACGATCCCTGAGAAGGAGGCGCTCCTGCCGGGCAGCCCCTGAGACCCGGTCCACGGCGAGTACATGAGCGCATGCTCATTCCAAATCATGTCGCCGCCGGCGTCCACGGTCACGGGCCCTCTGTGGATCTGGTGGGCCATCAGGAGCTCCAGGGCCTGGTGGTGCATGCCCTCCCTGGCCATGTCCACCGCACGGCGCCCCCTGCGGTCGTGCAGCTCCAGGTTGGCGCCGTGGAGGAGGAGGAGCCTGGCGGTGTCGTAGCAGCCATGGAGGGCGGACAGGAAGAGCGGCGTCTCACCCTGAAACCAGCAGAAAAAGCAGGTGGACGCAGGACGAGCTGCTCACTCAGTGTTTGGACGTTTTCACATTGCTTATTGCGAGCAGCTGGTGGAAATAGAAAGAACTCTTCTTGTGCTGGCTTTTCATCTGAACATTCAGCTGTTGGGATGTCGTGTTAACAGACAAACGGGTGCTTTTATAAAGTCCCTGGTGGGGGCGCTGGGTGGGCTGTTAAGCCACAGATTCCTCCTTGTTCTTTAATAAAGTGGCACATTTTAAAAGGAATAAACAAGCTTTGCGACATTAAAAAAAACAATCACATAATGTCTGAAAGACGTATTAATTCCTTAATGAGTGCTGTGAGATAGATACGCCTTCCTCTTGTCGTCATTAGATAATAAACGCTCTGATGATAAAACTCTCTTTCTCTCAATCTAACAACAGAGTTTGTTCTCTAAAGTACTGAAACGTTTAACAAACACTGACATCCACACCAGAGTCACAACCTTGAGAGGGACGGCCCACCTTGTTGTCCTGAAGGTCCACTGCAGCTCCGTAGCGAATCAGAGTCCTTGCTAGGGTCAGGTGGTTGACGGAGCATGCCCAGTGGAGGGCCGACCTCCCTGAGAGAGGTGTGAGTGGAGGGGTGAGGAGAAGGGGGGGGGGGGGGGGAGTCAGCCAGTCAACAAACTTTACACAACAGAATCCAGCCTGGATGGTGAAGAGATGGAGGGATGAGGAGAGTGACATCAAGAGAGACGAGAGAGAGAGAGAGAGGGAGAGAGAGAGAGAGACAGAGAGAGAGACAGAGAGAGACAGAGAGAGACAGAGAGAGAGAGAGAGAGAGAGAGAATGGAAACGGAAAGAAGCTGAAGCAACATGTGGTAGAAAAGACAAAGTTAATATGTTCAACACATTAACTTTGTTCTGAGTCAGAGGAGGGCAGCAGGGGGGCTGGTGGGGGGAGGAAGAGGAGGAGGAGGAAGAGGAAGAACAGGAGGAAGAGCAGGAAGAAGATGAAGAGCAGGGGGAGGAGGATGAAGAGGAAGAGCAGGAAGAAGAGCAGAAGGAGGAAGAGGAGGAGCAGGTGGAGGAAGAGGAGGAGAAGGAGGAAGAGGAGAAGGAGGAAGAGAAGCAGGTGGAAGAGGAGGAGAAGGAGGAGGAGGAAGAGGAGGAAGAGTTACTCAGTGGAGTCAGAATGAATTTGTCGTTTCAGCTCTTCACTCTAAACGACACAGAATTGAAGTGGACATGTTCTGCGGTTCTGGAGCAGAAGCAGCAGAACGTGGCTGAATGAACCGAGGACGCCTCACCGGTGTGATCGGTGTTGTTGACCGGCACTCCAGCTCGCAGCAGCTCCAGGACCACCCGGTCCAGCCCGCTACGCACCGCCCGGATCAGGACCACCGAGCCATCCGGGCCACACCACTCTGCCGACTGACAACACAACCAGGACCAGCAGGTAAGTCATTGTCCAAACCCTGGAACCAACTGCTGGTTGTGGCTGTGAAGGGACATGGTTTTCTCTCCTCGTGCCCCTTCAGATTATTAATCTAGAATATTGGCCGTATTGTTTTTGTGCTCGTTGGAAGGAAAAGAGACGAAGAGCTTCACCAGAGAAACAAATGGATTTTTTAATTTCAGCTTTTGGAGTAAATTGTTGAGTCATTCCTCTTTAAATGACTGAATATCATGGACCTACTTGTACAAAGTACCAATACATAAAGAGCTCCAGAGGGTCCAGAGGGTCCAGAACCCCCAACTGTGGAGCCTAAAGCCAGTCGGTCAGCGCTCCAGGAGGTGGAACCAGAACAGCTTCAGACCCAAACCCCCTCCCCACCGTTGAAAGATCTTGAGGGTGAAGAGTTTCCGTTCAACGGAGGTGGACAAAGGAAGTTTGCATCCCATAATAGGCCTCCAGAAACCTGAGTCAGTTCAGGACCATCTCAGTGTGAAGACCAGATCTTCTGTTCCAGATCATGAATATAACAGACAGACGAAAGAGAAAATGGAGTTTGTCAAATGATTTAAAAACCAAAAAGTACTTTATGTTGCTTCTCTTTTCAGTTGATGGGGGGAACATGTAAACTCTGAGCCTGAGCTGCTCCGGATCGAAGAGTTCCTCACATCAGATGACCCATGTGTTTGGGCTGTGAGAGGAAACCAGAGAACTCAGAGAACCCAAACAAACACAGGGAGAACATGGAGAACATGTCGCTCTTGTTCTAAACATTGAAAACAACATAACCATCCTGTTCCTCATGTTATGAATAAGTCGTGGTCGTGGGTTCAAATCTAGCCTGGGGCCTTTCAGCATGGACTTTGCATGTTCTCCCAGTGTGTGGGTCCCTGTGCAAGACCCGCACCCCCCCCCCCCCCCCTCCATGTCCTCCCCCGTGACCAAGACCCTCACCCCCCCCATGTCCTCCCCCCTGACCAAGACCCTCACCCCCCCCCCATGTCCTCCCCCGTGACCAAGACCCTCACCCCCCCCATGTCCTCCCCCCTGACCAAGACCCTCACCCCCCCCATGACCTCCCCCTGACCAAGACCCTCAACCCCCCCATGTCCTCCCCCCTGACCAAGACCCTCACCCCCCCCATGACCTCCCCCTGACCAAGACCCTCAACCCCCCCCATGTCCGCCCCCCTGACCAAGACCCTCACCCCCCCCATGTCCTCCCCCGTGACCAAGACCCTCACCCCCCCCATGACCTCCCCCTGACCAAGACCCTCAACCCCCCCCATGTCCGCCCCCCTGACCAAGACCCTCACCCCCCCCATGTCCTCCCCCTGACCAAGACCCTCAACCCCCCCATGTCCTCCCCCCTGACCAAGACCCTCACCCCCCCCATGTCCTCCCCCGTGACCAAGACCCTCACCCCCCCCCATGTCCTCCCCCCTGACCAAGACCCTCACCCCCCCATGATCTCCCCCCCGAGCAAGACCCTCAAACCCCATTCCCCCCCGAGAAAGATCCTCAACCCCCCCATATCCTCCCACCCAGAGAAAAAACCCCAACCCCCATTTCTCCCCGAGAAAGACCCTCAACCCCCCCATGTCCTCCCCCCTGAGCAAGACCCTCAACCCTCATTTCCCCCCGAGAAAGACCCTCAACCCCCCCATATCCTCCCGCCCTGAGAAAGACCCCCAACCCCCATTTCCCCCCGAGAAAGATCCTCAAACCCCCCCTGAGAAAGACCCCTAACCCCCATTTCCCCCCGAGAAAGATCCTCAAACCCCCCCTGAGAAAGACCCTCAACCCCCCCATGTCCTCCCCCCTGAGCAAGACCCTCAACCCTCATTTCCCCCCGAGAAAGATCCTCAACCCCCCCATATCCTCCCGCCCTGAGAAAGACCCCCAACCCTCATTTCCCCCGAGAAAGATCGTCAAACCCCCCCCTGAGAAAGACCCCAACCCCACCATCTCCCCCTTGAACAAGACCCTCAACCCCCCCATATCCTTCCCCCCTGAGCAAGACCCTCAACCCTCCATCTCCCCCCTGAACAAGACCCTCAATCCCCCCCCCATGATATTCCTCCCAGAGAAAGACCCTCAACTCCCCATCTCCCCCCGGGAAAGGCCCTCAACCCCCCCCCCCCCCATCCCCGCTGAGCAAGACTCTGAACAGAACCCTGGGCCCCCACCAGCCCCCAGAATATGTGGCTTCTAGCAAAGGGTCGATTCTGGAAGGATCAAAACAGTGAAATCAGAAAACAAAGAAACCAAAAGACAGACCTGCTGAGGAGGACTGAGTAGAGGCGGAGGCATGGCGTTCCTCTCCCACCCTCTAGGTGGAGCTGTGAGGCAACAAGAACCCAGGTTACTTTACTCAGCATGCGCGACTCGAAAGACTAGAAATAATATTGGTCCCAAACACAAACCCACATTCAAACTTTAACTTTCAATAAAGAATAATGGATGAAATGTTAGAGTCAAATGGTTTAACTAGAATCCATCAAAGGTATTTTATTTTCTCTCTGAACAAAGAAATAAAGTCCGTGTGAGACACAGTGTGAGACACAGTGAGAGACACAGCGTGAGACACATTGTGAGACACATTGTGAAACACAGTGTGAGACACAGTGTGAGACACAGTGAGAGACACAGTGTGAGACACATTGTGAGACCCATTGTGAAACACAGTGTGAGACACAGTGTGAGACACAGCGTGAGACACATTGTGAGACACAGTGTGAAACACAGTGTGAGACACAGCGTGAGACACATTGTGAGACCCATTGTGAGACACAGTGTGAGACACAGTGTGAGACACAGTGAGAGACACAGTGTGAGACACATTGTGAGACCCATTGTGAAACACAGTGTGAGACACAGTGTGAGACACAGCGTGAGACACATTGTGAGACACAGTGTGAAACACAGTGTGAGACACAGCGTGAGACACATTGTGAGACACAGTGTGAGACACATTGTGAGACACAGTGTGAAACACAGTGTGAGACACATTGGGAGACACAGTGTGAAACACAGTGTGAGACACAGCGTGAGACACATTGTGAGACACAGTGTGAGACACAGTGTGAAACACAGTGTGAGACACAGCGTGAGACACATTGTGAGACACATTGTGAAACACAGTGTGAGACACAGTGTGAAACACAGTGTGAGACACAGCGTGAGACACATTGTGAGACACAGTGTGAGACACAGTGTGAAACACAGTATGAGACACAGCGTGAGACACATTGTGAAACACAGTGTGAGACACAGTGTGAGACACAGCGTGAGACACATTGTGAGACACAGTGTGAAACACAGTGTGAGACACAGCGTGAGACACATTGTGAGACACAGTGTGAGACACAGTGTGAAACACAGTGTGAGACACATTGTGAAACACAGTGTGAAACACATTGTGAGACACAGCGTGAGACACAGTGTGAGACACAGTGTGAAACACAGTGTGAAACACAGTGTGAGACACAGCGTGAGACACATTGTGAGACACAGTGTGAAACACAGTGTGAAACACAGTGTGAGACACAGTGTGAAACACAGTGTGAGACACAGCGTGAGACACAATGTGATGTTGGACACTTTCAAAGTAAATGTGTGTTTTCGTCCTGAGTGAAGGTATGAGAGTGATCTGCTGCTTCCTCACGCTGGACGGCTCTTCGGGGCTGTGAGCTTCCGGCCCGGTTCTGTTTCTGCTCCGGGGTCCGGTGGTCACAGACGGAGGTGTCCTCCTGACGCCGGGAGCTCCTCATGCTGACGTCCTCCATGGAACTCTGGGTAAAGTCTGTGTCGCTGCCCACATCCTGGTCCCGGTTCAGAGGCCTGAGCCCAGAAGAATACTTCAAACATGCAGTTTTTCTAATGTCACATTTCCACACTAAATGTTCCCTTCCTGCCTGCTTTGATGATGATAATAATGATAATAATGATGATGATAATAATGATAATAATGATGATGATAATAATGATAATAATGATAATAATGATGATGATAATAATGATGATGATGATGATGATAATAATGATAATAATGATGATGATGATGATAATAATGATAATAATAATAATAATAATAATAATAATAATAATGATAATGATGATGATGATGATGATGATGATGATGATGATGATGATGATGATGATAATAAGAAGAAGAACCAGATGGAGAGTCGCAGAGCTGAAGAACCAGACAGTCAAAGAGCTGAAGAACCAGACCGAGAGTCAAAGAGCTGAAGAACCAGACAGTCAAAGAGCTGAAGAACCAGACAGAACATCACAGAGCTGAAGAACCAGACAGAGCGTCAAAGAGCTGAAGAACCAGACAGAACATCACAGAGCTGAAGAACCAGACAGAGCGTCACAGAGCTGAAGAACCAGACCGAGAGTCAAAGAGCAGCAAGAACCAGACAGTCTCAGATGACGCGTTCTACGACACCAGATGAAAAGACACGTTATACGACACCAGATAAGACACGTTATACGACACCAGATGATAAGACACGTTATACACCACCAGATGATAAGACACGTTATACGACACCAGATAAGACACGTTATACACCACCAGATGATAAGACACGTTATACGACACCAGAGAAGACACGTTATACGACACCAGATAAGAAACGTTATACGACACCAGATAAGACACGTTATACGACACCAGATGATTAGACACGTTATACGACACCAGATAAGACACGTTATACGACACCAGATGAAAAGACACGTTATACGACACCAGATAAGACACGTTATACGACACCAGATGATAAGACACGTTATACACCACCAGATGATAAGACACGTTATACGACACCAGATAAGACACGTTATACACCACCAGATGATAAGACACATTATACGACACCAGAGAAGACATGTTATACGACACCAGATAAGACACGTTATACGACACCAGATTAGACACGTTATACGACACCAGATAAGACACGTTATACGACACCAGATAAGACACGTTATACGACACCAGATAAGAAACGTTATACGACACCAGATAAGACACGTTATACGACACCAGATAAGACACGTTATACGACACCAGATAAGACACGTTATACGACACCAGATAAGACACGTTATACGACACCAGATGATTAGACACGTTATACGACACCAGATAAGACACGTTATACGACACCAGATAAGACACGTTATACGACACCAGATAAGACACGTTATACGACACCAGATAAGACACGTTATACGACACCAGATTAGACACGTTATACGACACCAGATGATAAGACACGTTATACGACACCAGATAAGACACGTTATACGACACCAGATAAGACACGTTATACGACACCAGATAAGACACGTTATACGACACCACTTTCAAGACTGGATGTTTCACTCACCTCATTCGAATGGCGTCCTCCCCCAGAGGTTCCCTGCGTCTCCTCTTCTCCGCCTCCTTGGCTTTCTTCTTCTTCTTCAGGCTGAGTCTGTCCTTGTCTCTGCTGGTCCTGACTCTCTGGTCACGGTGAGACACTTGAGACATGGATATCCAGGCTTTGGCTTTGCCGTTCCCGTCGCTGTCGGATGGTTTGGACCGGGGGCTGGCCCGGTGGTTCCCTTCCCTCTCGGCCCGCCGCCGCCGCCTCACCCTCCTCACCACCAGGAACACCGCCAGGGGCAAGGCCAGCAGCAGAGCAATGGCAGTGGCTACCACGGCCCACAGCCAGGCCGGAGGGGGCTCTGTAGAGCAGAAGACAGAGACGACAGCACACTGCTCTGTGAGACTGCTGCTGGGAACCTTACTGCTCTGTGAGACTGCTGCTACTAACCTTACTGCTCTGTGAGACTGCTGCTGGGAACCTTACTGCTCTGTGAGACTGCTGCTGGGAACCTTACTGCTCTGTGAGACTGCTGCTGGGAACCTTACTGCTCTGTGAGACTGCTGCTGGGAACCTTACTGCTCTGTGAGATTGCTGCTACTAACCTTACTGCTCTGTGAGACTGCTGCTGGGAACCTTACTGCTCTGTGAGATTGCTGCTACTAACCTTACTGCTCTGTGAGACTGCTGCTGGGAACCTCACTTCTCTGTGAGATTGCTGCTACTAACCTCACTGCTCTGTGAGATTGCTGCTACTAACCTTACTGCTCTGTGAGACTGCTGCTGGGAACCTTACTGCTCTGTGAGATTGCTGCTGGGAACCTTACTGCTCTGTGAGACTGCTGCTACTAACCTTACTGCTCTGTGAGACTGCTGCTGGGAACCTTACTGCTCTGTGAGACTGCTGCTGGGAACCTTACTGCTCTGTGAGATTGCTGCTACTAACCTTACTGCTCTGTGAGACTGCTGCTGGGAACCTTACTGCTCTGTGAGATTGCTGCTACTAACCTTACTGCTCTGTGAGACTGCTGCTACTAACCTTACTGCTCTGTGAGACTACTGCTACTAACCTTACTGCTCTGTGAGACTGCTGCTACTAACCTTACTGCTCTGTGAGACTGCTGCTGGGAACCTTACTGCTCTGTGAGACTGCTGCTGGGAACCTCACTTCTCTGTGAGATTGCTGCTGGGAACCTTACTGCTCTGTGAGATTGCTGCTGGGAACCTTACTGCTCTGTGAGACTGCTGCTGGGAACCTTACTGCTCTGTGAGATTGCTGCTACTAACCTTACTGCTCTGTGAGACTGCTGCTGGGAACCTTACTGCTCTGTGAGATTGCTGCTACTAACCTTACTGCTCTGTGAGACTGCTGCTACTAACCTTACTGCTCTGTGAGACTGCTGCTGGGAACCTTACTGCTCTGTGAGACTGCTGCTGGGAACCTCACTTCTCTGTGAGACTGCTGCTACTAACCTCACTGCTCTGTGAGATTGCTGCTACTAACCTTACTGCTCTGTGAGACTGCTGCTGGGAACCTTACTGCTCTGTGAGATTGCTGCTGGGAACCTTACTGCTCTGTGAGACTGCTGCTACTAACCTTACTGCTCTGTGAGATTGCTGCTGGGAACCTTACTGCTCTGTGAGATTGCTGCTACTAACCTTACTGCTCTGTGAGACTGCTGCTGGGAACCTTACTGCTCTGTGAGATTGCTGCTGGGAACCTTACTGCTCTGTGAGATTGCTGCTACTAACCTTACTGCTCTGTGAGACTGCTGCTACTAACCTTACTGCTCTGTGAGATTGCTGCTACTAACCTTACTGCTCTGTGAGACTGCTGCTACTAACCTTACTGCTCTGTGAGATTGCTGCTACTAACCTTACTGCTCTGTGAGATTGCTGCTACTAACCTTACTGCTCTGTGAGACTGCTGCTGGGAACCTTACTGCTCTGTGAGACTGCTGCTGGGAACCTTACTGCTCTGTGAGATTGCTGCTGGGAACCTTACTGCTCTGTGAGACTGCTGCTGGGAACCTTACTGCTCTGTGAGATTGCTGCTACTAACCTTACTGCTCTGTGAGACTGCTGCTGGGAACCTTACTGCTCTGTGAGATTGCTGCTGGGAACCTTACTGCTCTGTGAGATTGCTGCTACTAACCTTACTGCTCTGTGAGACTGCTGCTGGGAACCTTACTGCTCTGTGAGATTGCTGCTGGGAACCTTACTGCTCTGTGAGATTGCTGCTACTAACCTTACTGCTCTGTGAGACTGCTGCTACTAACCTTACTGCTCTGTGAGATTGCTGCTACTAACCTTACTGCTCTGTGAGATTGCTGCTACTAACCTTACTGCTCTGTGAGACTGCTGCTACTAACCTTACTGCTCTGTGAGATTGCTGCTACTAACCTTACTGCTCTGTGAGATTGCTGCTACTAACCTTACTGCTCTGTGAGACTGCTGCTGGGAACCTTACTGCTCTGTGAGATTGCTGCTGGGAACCTTACTGCTCTGTGAGATTGCTGCTACTAACCTTACTGCTCTGTGAGACTGCTGCTACTAACCTTACTGCTCTGTGAGATTGCTGCTACTAACCTTACTGCTCTGTGAGATTGCTGCTACTAACCTTACTGCTCTGTGAGATTGCTGCTACTAACCTTACTGCTCTGTGAGACTGCTGCTGGGAACCTTACTGCTCTGTGAGATTGCTGCTGGGAACCTTACTGCTCTGTGAGATTGCTGCTACTAACCTTACTGCTCTGTGAGACTGCTGCTACTAACCTTACTGCTCTGTGAGATTGCTGCTACTAACCTTACTGCTCTGTGAGATTGCTGCTACTAACCTTACTGCTCTGTGAGACTGCTGCTACTAACCTTACTGCTCTGTGAGATTGCTGCTACTAACCTTACTGCTCTGTGAGATTGCTGCTACTAACCTTACTGCTCTGTGAGACTGCTGCTACTAACCTTACTGCTCTGTGAGACTGCTGCTACTAACCTTACTGCTCTGTGAGATTGCTGCTACTAACCTTACTGCTCTGTGAGACTGCTCCAATAGTGTAAGTAGTTTTTTAGATCTGCATTTACTTATTATGACAATTATGAGCTAAATGAAATATAAATGTTTCTTTTATAAGAGAGAAACTTTTTGAACTGAATGAACCTGAACGTTAGAAACATTGATCCCATCCACTAAAGATATCCACAAAGGAATACGGTATAAAAACAAAGCTTCTGTTTCATAAATACAGTTGTTGTTACAGTTCGTAGTAGTAGTAGTACTAGTAGTAGTAGTAGTAAAATTACAAATGTAGCTAATCAGTATGATTTTCAGTGGCTGGGCATCCCAACCGCAACCCCTCAAACTCCCTGCCGTTCCCCCCCTCCATCTCACCCCCACCTCCACCTAACCTCCACTACAGCCCCCAACCTCACCTCCACCTCACCTTTACCTCCCCAACCTCACCTCCACCTCACCTTTACCTCCCCCACCTCACCTCCACTACAACCCCCCATCTCACCTCCAGCTCACCCCCACCTCCACCTAACCTCCACCTAACCTCCACTACAGCCCCCAACCTCACCTCCATCTCACCTTTACCTCCCCAACCTCACCTCCACCTCACCTTTACCTCCCCAACCTCACCTCCACCTCACCTTTACCTCCCCCACCTCATCTCCACTACAACCTCCACCCCACCTCACCTCCATATCACCCCCCCCACCTCAACCTCACCTCCACTACACCCCCCACCTCACCTTCATCTCACCTCCAGCTCACCCCACCTCACCTCCACCTCCCCTTCACCTCACCTCCATTACACCCCCTATCTCACCTCCACTACAACCCCCCACCTCACCTCCACCTCCCCTTCACCTCACCTCCATTACACCCCCTATCTCACCTCCACTACAACCCCCCACCTCACCTCCATCTCACCCCCACCTCACTTCCGCTACTTCTCCCCACCTCCCCTCCCACTCCCCTCCACTACACCACCCGGGGATGCGGCAAATGTTCAGATCTCCACCTAATCTCCTGACGCCACAACGTCTGAATATTCCAATAATCAGGTCCAGTCCAGGTATTTTGGCCGTTTCAGTGTCGCTCAAGTTGAAACTTACCAGGAGAACCTGTCTCTTGTCCTCGTCAGGCAGGTTGTCCTCATTAAGGGGAGTTAGCAGGTAAATATATATATAGAAATCTTGATTGCAACTATCCTGTATTTTAGCATCTGTGCAACGTAGAGCTGTTGTGATGACTGAATTTCCTCATGTGGGATTAATAATACCTCGTCTCTCGTGTCTCGGTTTGTCTCGTCTTTCAGTTTGTCTTGTCTCGTCTCTCGTTTCATCTCTCGTTTCATCTCTCGGTTGGTCTCGTCTCTCGGTTGGTCTCGTCTCATCTCTTAGTTCATCTTGTCTCTCGGTTCATCTCGTCTCGTCTCTTGGTTCGTCTCTCATCTTGTCTTGTCTCTCATCTCGTCTCTGGGTTCATCGCTCGTCTGGTCTCTCGGTCCGTCTCTTCTCAGCTCATCTCATCACGTCTCTTGGTTTGTCTCATCTCTCGGTTTGTCTCTCGGTTCGTCTTTCGGTTCTTCTCTTGGTTAATGTTGTCTCTCAGGTTGGTCTCATCTCGTCTCTTGGTTTGTCTCTCAGGTCTTCTCTTGGTTCGTCTCGGTTTGTCTCATCTTGTCTTTTGGTTTGTCTTGTCTCATCTCTCAGTTCATCTCTCGGTTCATTTATCGGTTTGTCTCGTCTCGACTATCGTCTCGTCTCGGTTCATCTCGTCTCTCGGTTCATATTTCAGTTCGTCTCTCGGTTCGTCTCTCGGTTCATCTCTCGGTTCATCTCTCGTTTCGTCTCTCGGTTCATCTCTCGGTTCGTCTCTCGGTTCATCTCTCGGTTCGTCTCTCGGTTCATCTCTCGGTTCGTCTCTCGGTTCGTCTCTCGGTTCGTCTCGTCTTGTCTATCATCTATTGTCTCGTCGCTCGGTTCGTCTCATCTTGGTTCATCTCATCTCGTCTCATCTCTCAGTTCATATCGTCTTGTTTCGTCTCTCGGTTCATCTCATCTCGTCTAATCTCTTGGTTCATCTCTCGGTTCGTCTCGTCTCTTGGCTCATCTTATCTCATCTTATCTTATCTCAGTTTGTCTCTCGGTTCATCTCGTCTCGTCTCTCTGTTGGTCTCGTCTCAGTTCGTCTCGGTTTGGTTAATCTCGTCTTGTCTTTGGGTTGGTCTCATTTCGTCTCGTCTCTCGGTTGGTCTCATTTCGGCTAGTCTCTTGGGTTGTCTCCTCTCGTCTCTTGGTTCTTCTCATCTCATCTTGTCTGATCTCAGTTTGTCTCTCCGTTTGGCTCGTCTCATTTTGTCTTATCTCAGTTTGTCTCTCGGTTTGTCTCGTCTCGGGTCGTCTCTTGTTTCATCTCTCGATTTCTCTCTCAGTCTGTCTCTTGGTTCATCTCGGTTCGTCTCTCTGTTGGTCTTGTCTGAGTTCGTCTCGGTTCATCTCGGTTCGTCTCAGTTTGGTTCATCTCATCTTGTCTCTGGATTCATCTCATTTCGTCTAGTCTCTCGGGGTGTCTCCTCTTGTCTCTCGGTTCTTCTCTTCTCGTCTCTTGGTTCGTCTTGTCTCGTCTCTCGGTTCATCTCGTCTTTTCTTGGCTCTCGGTTAATTTCGTCTCATCTCGTCTCTCGGTTCATCTAATCTCATGTCTTCTCTTCTCGGTTTGTCTTGTCTCGTCTCTCGGTTCATCTTGTCTCTTCTCGTCTTGGTTCGTCTTGTCTTATCTCTCAGTTCATCTCATCTCATGTCTTCTCGTCTCGTCTCGTCTCCTCTCGTCTCATCTCGTCTGATCACCAGGTCCTGGATCGCATCAATAAATTGTCCTCGCTGAGATCTCAAACAGAGCGGCTCAATGGACAGATTTCTTGTCTGAGACTGACTGTCCTGATCTGCTGTTTTTGTAGCTTGATGTTTTATTCTATTGATCGATCTGAGGATCAATTGATTAATCAACCTGAAGATCACTCTCTTGATTGACAAGATGATCAATCGATTGATCAACCTGAACTCCCACCTGAAGATACTTTTCATTCTTTTTAATTTAATGGATTCTTTGTCCTAACATATTAGGCTTCTCTTTATAAACACGTAGTTTCTCTTTATAAACACGTAGTTTCTCTTTATGAACACGTAGTTTCTCTTTATAAACACGTAGTTTCTCTTTATGAACACGTAGTTTCTCTTTATGAACACGTAGTTTCTCTTTATAAACACGTAGTTTCTCTTTATAAACACGTAGTTTCTCTTTATGAACACGTAGTTTCTCTTTATGAACACGTAGTTTCTCTTTATAAACACGTAGTTTCTCTTTATGAACACGTAGTTTCTCTTTATGAACACGTAGTTTCTCTTTATGAACACGTAGTTTCTCTTTATAAACACGTAGTTTCTCTTTATGAACACGTAGTTTCTCTTTATGAACACGTAGTTTCTCTTTATGAACACGTAGTTTCTCTTTATGAACACGTAGTTTCTCTTTATAAACACATTAAATGGGGCTACTGGGGTACAGAAGCTTCTCTCGCCCTCCTGAGCCGGTTCAAGTGTCTTGAAATGACATATGAATAAAGTTGAATTGAATATTGAATTTAACAGATAGACTCTACTGTGTGTGTGTGTGTGTGTGTGTGTGTGTGTGTGTGTGTGTGTGTGTGTGTGTGTGTGTGTGTGTGTGTGTGTGTGTGTGTCAGGACACGCAAGCCTACCTCTGACTTCCTGTTTGAAGACTTCCTCCTCTCGGCTTCCTATTTCCTGGCGGACACCCCTGACGCTGATGACGGCCTTGAGCTGGGGGGGTCTGAGGAAGGAGGGGGGCCTCAGCTGAAGCACTGCGCGCAGGAAGCTGGCGGCCTCGGTGGCGTAGGGGAAGCAGAAGGAGGGCGGGCGGGAGCACGGCCGGTTGTCCACTTGGAGGAAGAGCAGCGAGCTGAGAGACAGAGACACCAGTCTGTTTCATTCCACTGTCCAAACTCACTTTCACCATAATCCCATTAAATAATCTGCCGACACCTAATCTGTTTCCACAGGAAGTGAAAACCTTCCAGCCTCGCTGGGTTTTCTTCATCGTTTTAGTTTGGAAGTCATCGTCACTCTTTACAGATTCTAAGATCAGAAATGTTCCACTTTCTTTCAACGGCTGTTGGAAACATCACAACTAGAAATGAAAACATTTTTGGATCGCAGAGGCTCAGTAGGTAGAGCGCAGAGGCTTATTTGGTAGAGCGGCTGAGGCTTAGTAGGTAGAGTATCTAAGGCAATGTCGGTTGAGCATCTGAGGCTCTATGGTAGAGCGGCTGAGGCTCGGTTGGTAGAGCATCTGGGGCTCTTTGGTAGAGTGGCCAAGGCTCAGTTGGTAGGGCGGCCAAAGCTCGGTTGGTAGAGCATCTGGGGCTCTATAGTAGAGCGGCTGAGTCTTGGTTACTAGAGCAACTCAGGCTCTTTGGTAGAGCGGCTGAGGCTCGGTTGGTAGAGCATCTGGGGCAGGTTGGTAAAGCATCTGAGGCTCTATGGTAGAGCGGCTGAGTCTTGGTTACTAGAGCAACTCAGGCTCTTTGGTAGAGCGGCTGAGGCTCGGTTGGTAGAGCATCTGGGGCAGGTTGGTAAAGCGTCTGAGGCTCCATTGGTAGGGCGGCCAAGGCTCGGTTGGTAGAGCATCTGAGGCTCTTTGGTAGAGCAGCTGAAGCTCAGTCGAGTGAGCAGTCGTCTCATGGAAGGTTGCAGGTTTGATTCCCCATCGTCCACATGTCCTTGAGCAAGACACGGAATGTTAAACTGCTTGCAGTGGATGGTCTGAGCTCTGTATGGCGCCACCTGCTGGTGTGTGAATGTGATGAGCTGCTCAAGAGGTGGAAAAGTTTTATAATGAAGATTATTAACTTGATCATTTCTATATTCATGTGAATATTTAGTTGCTTCCACTTCAGTCAGAATTCTCACTGTCCTGGATCATCTTTTTATTTGGGTGATTCACTGAATAAATTACTTCAGTAACTATATATATATATACATATTCACTTCATTACTTACTCGATGAACTCACCCTTACTTACTTAGTCGGTATGTAATTACTTAGAATTTGCTCTTTCAAGCTCTGCATTAATTTCATTTATTCAATTTATATACGTAATCATTAATGTCATTGCATTTGTATAGATGGAGTGTAGGTGGTACCGACCCGTTGGAGTCAGCCGGTGGCACCTGGGCCAGCAGGTCCTCCAGCTCCTGGGGGTTGAAGTGGAACAAGTCCCTGCTGGCGGCGAGGGGCACGGCTCCCCGCAGCCTGAGGGGCGCCTGCAGCAGGACGCTGAGCGCCCAGAGGAGGGAGGTGTTGGTGAAGGTGGAGCGCTGCAGTGGGACGCTGGTGTGGAGGACAAGGGTGCCTTTGGCCCACAACAAGTTCTGCTGTTTGAGGCAGTCACCGCCATCCCAGCCACAGGGGGCGCTGTCGCATCCCACTTCACAGTGGGAGTCTGCATAATGATCACGGCAGTATGGGATGTGTCCCGGGCTGACAGGGCGAGAGACAGAGAGAAACTATAATTAATATGACTGGAGGAGCATTCTCTTGTCATACAGTGACATCCAGTGGTCGTTCATAGTATGGACTGCATTATACAGTCCTTCCTTGTCATGTAATAGTCTTCATGTAAACCAGTCAAAAGACTAGACGAGCTCCACTTATAGTTCAGACAACATTTGATTCTCCACTCAAATATGAGAAAACTGAAATTATATTGAATGTTATTCCCTTATTACTGCTCATTTCTATTGAACAATAAACTTTAATGCTGTGAAAAGGACACATGATGAAGATAATGATTTTATACTGATATGAATTAATGAAATCCATCACCTTCTTTTTTCTTTATCTTTTAAAAAATTATATCATTTTCAAGTTCACTTCACTGCTGAAGTTCATCCTTAGGTGCTAAAATGAAACAGGGTTGGACTAGTGGTGGACTAGAGAGGGACTGGTGGTGGACTAGAGATGGACTGGTGGTGGACTAGTGGTAGACTGGTGGTGGACTAGTGGTAGACTGGTGGTGGACTAGAGATGGACTGGTGGTGGACTAGAGATGGACTGGTGGTGGACTAGAGGTGGACTAGAGATGGACTGGTGGTGGACTAGAGGTGGACTAGAGATGGACTAGTGGTAGACTGGTGGTGGACTGGTGGTAGACTGGTGGTGGACTAGTGGTAGACTGGTGGTGGACTAGTGGTAGACTGGTGGTGGACTGGTGGTAGACTGGTGGTGGACTAGAGATGGACTGGTGGTGGACTAGTGGTAGACTGGTGGTGGACTAGTGGTAGACTGGTGGTGGACTAGAGATGGACTGGTGGTGGACTAGTGGTAGACTGGTGGTGGACTAGAGATGGACTGGTGGTGGACTAGAGAGGGACTGGTGGTGGACTAGAGATGGACTGGTGGTGGACTAGAGGTGGACTAGAGATGGACTGGTGGTGGACTAGAGATGGACTAGTGGTGGACTAGTGGTGGACTAGAGATGGACTGGTGGTGGACTAGTGGTAGACTGGTGGTGGACTAGTGGTAGACTGGTGGTGGACTAGAGATGGACTGGTGGTGGACTAGTGGTAGACTGGTGGTGGACTAGAGATGGACTGGTGGTGGACTAGAGAGGGACTGGTGGTGGACTAGAGATGGACTGGTGGTGGACTGGTGGTAGACTGGTGGTGAACTAGAGGTGGACTAGTGGTGGACTAGTGGTGGACTAGAGATGGACTGGTGGTGGACTAGAGGTGGACTAGAGATGGACTGGTGGTGGACTAGAGATGGACTAGTGGTGGACTAGAGATGGACTGGTGGTGGACTAGTGGTAGACTGGTGGTGGACTAGTGGTAGACTGGTGGTGGACTAGAGATGGACTGGTGGTGGACTAGTGGTAGACTGGTGGTGGACTAGAGATGGACTGGTGGTGGACTAGAGAGGGACTGGTGGTGGACTAGAGATGGACTGGTGGTGGACTAGAGATGGACTAGTGGTGGACTAGAGAGGGACTGGTGGTGGACTAGAGATGGACTGGTGGTGGACTAGAGAGGGACTGGTGGTGGACTAGAGATGGACTGGTGGTGGACTAGTGGTAGACTGGTGGTGGACTAGTGGTAGACTGGTGGTGGACTAGAGATGGACTGGTGGTGGACTAGTGGTAGACTGGTGGTGGACTAGAGATGGACTGGTGGTGGACTAGAGATGGACTGGTGGTGGACTAGAGAGGGACTGGTGGTGGACTAGAGATGGACTGGTGGTGGACTAGTGGTAGACTGGTGGTGGACTAGTAGTAGACTGGTGGACTAGAGATGGACTAGAGATGGACTGGTGGTGGACTAGTGGTAGACTGGTGGTGGACTAGTGGTAGACTGGTGGTGGACTAGAGATGGACTGGTGGTGGACTAGAGATGGACTGGTGGTGGACTTGTGGTAGACTGGTGGTGGACTAGAGGTGGACTAGAGATGGACTGGTGGTGGACTAGAGATGGACTGGTGGTGGACTAGAGATGGACTGGTGGTGGACTAGTGGTAGACTGGTGGTGGACTAGAGGTGGACTGGTGGTGGACTAGAGATGGACTAGTGGTGGACTAGAGATGGACTGGTGGTAGACTAGTGGTGGACTAGAGGTGGACTAGAGATGGACTGGTGGTGGACTAGTGGTGGACTAGTGGTGGACTGGTGGTGGACTAGAGATGGACTAGTGGTGGACTGGTGGTGGACTAGAGATGGACTGGTGGTGGACTAGAGATGGACTGGTGGTGGACTGGTGGTAGACTGGTGGTGGACTGGTGGTGGACTGGTGGTGGACTAGAGATGGACTGGTGGTGGACTAGTGGTGGACTGGTGGTGGACTAGAGATGGACTGGTGGTGGACTAGAGATGGACTGGTGGTGGACTGGTGGTGGACTGGTGGTGGACTAGAGATGGACTGGTGGTGGACTAGTGGTGGACTGGTGGTGGACTAGAGGTGGACTAGAGATGGACTGGTGGTGGACTAGAGATGGACTGGTGGTGGACTAGAGATGGACTGGTGGTGGACTGGTGGTGGACTAGTGGTAGACTGGTGGACTAGAGATGGACTGGTGGTGGACTAGAGATGGACTGGTGGTGGACTAGTGGTAGACTGGTGGTGGACTAGTGGTAGACTGGTGGTGGACTAGTGGTAGACTGGTGGTGGACTGGTGGTAGACTGGTGGTGGACTAGAGATGGACTGGTGGTGGACTAGTGGTAGACTGGTGGTGGACTAGTGGTAGACTGGTGGTGGACTAGAGATGGACTGGTGGTGGACTAGTGGTAGACTGGTGGTGGACTAGAGATGGACTGGTGGTGGACTAGAGAGGGACTGGTGGTGGACTAGAGATGGACTGGTGGTGGACTAGAGGTGGACTAGAGATGGACTGGTGGTGGACTAGAGATGGACTAGTGGTGGACTAGTGGTGGACTAGAGATGGACTGGTGGTGGACTAGTGGTAGACTGGTGGTGGACTAGTGGTAGACTGGTGGTGGACTAGAGATGGACTGGTGGTGGACTAGTGGTAGACTGGTGGTGGACTAGAGATGGACTGGTGGTGGACTAGAGAGGGACTGGTGGTGGACTAGAGATGGACTGGTGGTGGACTGGTGGTAGACTGGTGGTGAACTAGAGGTGGACTAGTGGTGGACTAGTGGTGGACTAGAGATGGACTGGTGGTGGACTAGAGGTGGACTAGAGATGGACTGGTGGTGGACTAGAGATGGACTAGTGGTGGACTAGAGATGGACTGGTGGTGGACTAGTGGTAGACTGGTGGTGGACTAGTGGTAGACTGGTGGTGGACTAGAGATGGACTGGTGGTGGACTAGTGGTAGACTGGTGGTGGACTAGAGATGGACTGGTGGTGGACTAGAGAGGGACTGGTGGTGGACTAGAGATGGACTGGTGGTGGACTAGAGATGGACTAGTGGTGGACTAGAGAGGGACTGGTGGTGGACTAGAGATGGACTGGTGGTGGACTAGAGAGGGACTGGTGGTGGACTAGAGATGGACTGGTGGTGGACTAGTGGTAGACTGGTGGTGGACTAGTGGTAGACTGGTGGTGGACTAGAGATGGACTGGTGGTGGACTAGTGGTAGACTGGTGGTGGACTAGAGATGGACTGGTGGTGGACTAGAGATGGACTGGTGGTGGACTAGAGAGGGACTGGTGGTGGACTAGAGATGGACTGGTGGTGGACTAGTGGTAGACTGGTGGTGGACTAGTGGTAGACTGGTGGACTAGAGATGGACTAGAGATGGACTGGTGGTGGACTAGTGGTAGACTGGTGGTGGACTAGTGGTAGACTGGTGGTGGACTAGAGATGGACTGGTGGTGGACTAGAGATGGACTGGTGGTGGACTTGTGGTAGACTGGTGGTGGACTAGAGGTGGACTAGAGATGGACTGGTGGTGGACTAGAGATGGACTGGTGGTGGACTAGAGATGGACTGGTGGTGGACTAGTGGTAGACTGGTGGTGGACTAGAGGTGGACTGGTGGTGGACTAGAGATGGACTAGTGGTGGACTAGAGATGGACTGGTGGTAGACTAGTGGTGGACTAGAGGTGGACTAGAGATGGACTGGTGGTGGACTAGTGGTGGACTAGTGGTGGACTGGTGGTGGACTAGAGATGGACTAGTGGTGGACTGGTGGTGGACTAGAGATGGACTGGTGGTGGACTAGAGATGGACTGGTGGTGGACTGGTGGTAGACTGGTGGTGGACTGGTGGTGGACTGGTGGTGGACTAGAGATGGACTGGTGGTGGACTAGTGGTGGACTGGTGGTGGACTAGAGATGGACTGGTGGTGGACTAGTGGTGGACTGGTGGTGGACTAGAGGTGGACTAGAGATGGACTGGTGGTGGACTAGAGATGGACTGGTGGTGGACTAGAGATGGACTGGTGGTGGACTGGTGGTGGACTAGTGGTAGACTGGTGGACTAGAGATGGACTGGTGGTGGACTAGAGATGGACTGGTGGTGGACTAGTGGTAGACTGGTGGACTAGAGATGGACTGGTGGTGGACTAGAGATGGACTGGTGGTGGACTGGTGGTAGACTGGTGGTGAACTAGAGGTGGACTAGTGGTGGACTAGTGGTGGACTAGAGATGGACTGGTGGTAGACTAGAGGTGGACTAGAGATGGACTGGTGGTGGACTAGTGGTGGACTAGAGATGGACTAGTGGTGGACTGGTGGTGGACTAGAGATGGACTGGTGGTGGACTAGTGGTGGACAAGAGATATACTGGTGGTGGACTAGTGGTCGACTAGAGATGGACTGGTGGTGGACTAGAGATGGACTGGTGGTGGACTAGTGGTGGAAGAGAGATATACTGGTGGTGGACTAGAGATGGACTGGTGGTGGACTAGTGGTGGAAGAGAGATATACTGGTGGTGGACTAGAGATGGACTGGTGGTGGACTAGTGGTGGACTAGTGGTGGACTGGTGGTGGACTAGAGATGGACTGGTGGTGGACTAGTGGTGGACTGGTGGTGGACTAGTGGTGGACTAGAGATGGACTAGTGGTGGACTGGTGGTGGACTAGAGATGGACTGGTGGTGGACTAGAGATGGACTGGTGGTGGACTAGTGGTGGACTAGAGATGGACTAGTGGTGGACTGGTGGTGGACTAGAAATGGACTGGTGGTGGACTGGTGGTAGACTGGTGGTGGACTGGTGGTAGACTGGTGGTGGACTGGTGGTGGACTAGAGATGGACTGGTGGTGGACTGGTGGTGGACTAGAGATGGACTGGTGGTGGACTAGTGGTGGACTAGTGGTGGACTGGTGGTGGACTAGAGGTGGACTAGAGATGGACTGGTGGTGGACTGGTGGTGGACTAGAGATGGACTGGTGGTGGACTAGAGATTGACTGGTGGTGGACTAGAGATGGACTGGTGGTGGACTGGGGGTGGACTAGAGATGGACTGGTGGTGGACTGGTGGTGGACTGGTGGTGGACTAGAGATGGACTGGTGGTGGACTGGTGGTGGACTAGAGATGGACTGGGGGTGGACTAGAGATGGACTGGTGGTGGACTGGTGGTGGACTAGAGATGGACTGGTGGTGGACTAGTGGTGGACAAGAGATATACTGGTGGTGGACTAGTGGTGGACTAGTGGTGGACTGGTGGTGGACTGGTGGTGGACTAGAGATGGACTGGTGGTGGACTGGTGGACTAGAGATGGAATCGTGGTGGACTAGAAATGGACTAGTGGTGGACTAGAGATGGACTGGTGGTGGACTGGTGGTGGACTAGTGGTGGACTGGTGGTGGACTAGAGATGGACTGGGGGTGGACTGGTGGTGGACTAGTGGTGGACTAGAGATGGACTGGTGGTGGACTGGTGGTGGACTAGTGGTGGACTAGAGATGGACTGGTGGTGGACTGGTGGTGGACTAGTGGTGGACTGGTGGTGGACTAGAGATGGACTGGTGATGGACTAGTGGTGGACTGGTTGTGGACTGGTGGTGGACTAGAGATGGACTGGTGGTGGACTGGTGGCGGACTAGTGGTGGACTAGAGATGGACTGGTGGTGGACTGGTGGTAGACTGGTGGTGGACTGGTGGTGGACTGGTGGTGGACTAGAGATGGACTGGTGGTGGACTAGTGGTGGACTGGTGGTGGACTAGAGATGGACTGGTGGTGGACTAGAGATGGACTGGTGGTGGACTGGTGGTGGACTGGTGGTGGACTAAAGATGGACTGGTGGTGGACTAGAGGTGGACTAGAGATGGACTGGTGGTGGACTAGAGATGGACTGGTGGTGGACTGGTGGTGGACTGGTGGTGGACTAGTGGTAGACTGGTGGACTAGAGATGGACTGGTGGTGGACTAGAGATGGACTGGTGGTGGACTAGTGGTAGACTGGTGGACTAGAGATGGACTGGTGGTGGACTAGAGATGGACTGGTGGTGGACTGGTGGTAGACTGGTGGTGAACTAGAGGTGGACTAGTGGTGGACTAGTGGTGGACTAGAGATGGACTGGTGGTAGACTAGAGGTGGACTAGAGATGGACTGGTGGTGGACTAGTGGTGGACTAGTGGTGGACTGGTGGTGGACTAGTGGTGGACTAGAGATGGACTAGTGGTGGACTGGTGGTGGACTAGAGATGGACTGGTGGTGGACTAGAGATGGACTGGTGGTTGACTGGTGGTGACCTAGAGGTGGACTAGAGATGGACTGGTGGTGGACTAGTGGTGGACTAGAGATGGACTAGTGGTGGACTGATGGTGGACTAGAGATGGACTGGTGGTGGACTGGTGGTAGACTGGTGGTGGACTGGTGGTGGACTAGAGATGGACTGGTGGTGGACTGGTGGTGGACTAGAGATGGACTGGTGGTGGACTAGAGATGGACTGGTGGTGGACTGGTGGTGGACTAGAGATGGACTGGTGGTGGACTAGAGATTGACTGGTGGTGGACTAGAGATGGACTGGTGGTGGACTGGGGGTGGACTAGAGATGGACTGGTGGTGGACTGGTGGTGGACTGGTGGTGGACTAGAGATGGACTGGTGGTGGACTGGTGGTGGACTAGAGATGGACTGGTGGTGGACTGGTGGTGGACTAGAGATGGACTGGGGGTGGACTAGAGATGGACTGGTGGTGGACTGGTGGTGGACTAGAGATGGACTGGTGGTGGACTAGTGGTGGACAAGAGATATACTGGTGGTGGACTAGTGGTGGACTAGAGATGGACTGGTGGTGGACTAGAGATGGACTGGTGGTGGACTAGTGGTGGAAGAGAGATATACTGGTGGTGGACTAGAGATGGACTGGTGGTGGACTAGTGGTGGAAGAGAGATATACTGGTGGTGGACTAGAGATGGACTGGTGGTGGACTAGTGGTGGACTAGTGGTGGACTGGTGGTGGACTAGAGATGGACTGGTGGTGGACTAGTGGTGGACTAGTGGTGGACTGGTGGTGGACTAGTGGTGGACTAGAGATGGACTAGTGGTGGACTGGTGGTGGACTAGAGATGGACTGGTGGTGGACTAGAGATGGACTGGTGGTTGACTGGTGGTGACCTAGAGGTGGACTAGAGATGGACTGGTGGTTGACTGGTGGTGACCTAGAGGTGGACTAGAGATGGACTGGTGGTGGACTAGAGATGGACTAGTGGTGGACTGGTGGTGGACTAGAGATGGACTGGTGGTGGACTGGTGGTAGACTGGTGGTGGACTGGTGGTGGACTAGAGATGGACTGGTGGTGGACTGGTGGTGGACTAGAGGTGGACTAGAGATGGACTGGTGGTGGACTAGAGGTGGACTAGAGATGGACTGGTGGTGGACTAGAGATGGACCGGTGGTGGACTAGAGATTGACTGGTGGTGGACTAGAGATGGACTGGTGGTTACTGGGGGTGGACTAGAGATGGACTGGTGGTGGACTGGTGGTGGACTGGTGGTGGACTAGAGATGGACTGGTGGTGGACTGGTGGTGGACTAGAGATGGACTGGGGGTGGACTAGAGATGGACTGGGGGTGGACTAGAGATGGACTGGTGGTGGACTGGTGGTGGACTAGAGATGGACTGGTGGTGGACTAGTGGTGGACAAGAGTTATACTGGTGGTGGACTAGTGGTGGACTAGAGATGGACTGGTGGTGGACTAGAGATGGACTGGTGGTGGACTAGTGGTGGAAGAGAGATATACTGGTGGTGGACTAGAGATGGACTGGTGGTGGACTAGTGGTGGAAGAGAGATATACTGGTGGTGGACTAGAGATGGACTGGTGGTGGACTAGTGGTGGACTAGTGGTGGACTGGTGGTGGACTGGTGGTGGACTAGAGATGGACTGGTGGTGGACTGGTGGACTAGAGATGGACTCGTGGTGGACTAGAAATGGACTAGTGGTGGACTAGAGATGGACTGGTGGTGGACTAGTGGTGGACTGGTGGTGGACTAGAGATGGACTGGGGGTGGACTGGTGGTGGACTAGTGGTGGACTAGAGATGGACTGGTGGTGGACTGGTGGTGGACTAGTGGTGGACTAGAGATGGACTGGTGGTGGACTGGTGGTGGACTAGTGGTGGACTGGTGGTGGACTAGAGATGGACTGGTGATGGACTAGTGGTGGACTGGTTGTGGACTGGTGGTGGACTAGAGATGGACTGGTGGTGGACTGGTGGCGGACTAGTGGTGGACTAGAGATGGACTGGTGGTGGACTAGAGATGGACTGGGGGTGGACTGGTGGTGGACTAGTGGTGGACTAGAGATATACTGGTGGTGGACTAGTGGTGGACAAGAGATGGACTGGTGGAAGACTGGTGGTGGACTAGTGGTGGACTAGAGATGGACTGGTGGTGGACTAGTGGTGGACTGTTGGTGGACTGGTGGTGGACCAGAGATGGACTGGTGGTGGACTAGTTGTGGACTGGTGGTGGAATGGTGGTGGACTGGTGGTGGACTAGTGGTAAACTAGAGATGGACTGGTGGTGGACTGGTGGTGGACTAGAGATGGACTGGTGGTAGACTGGTGGTGGACTAGAGATGGACTAGTGGTAGACTAGTGGTGGACTAGTGGTAGACTAGTGATGGACTAGAGATGGACTAGTGGTGGACTAGTGGTGGACTAGTGGTGGACTGTTGGTGGACTGGTGGTGGACCAGAGATGGACTTGTGGTGGACTGGTGGTGGACTAGTGGTGGACTGTTGGTGGACTGGTGGTGGACCAGAGATGGACTGGTGGTGGACTAGTTGTGGACTGGTGGTGGAATGGTGGTGGACTGGTGGTGGACTAGTGGTAAACTAGAGATGGACTGGTGGTGGACTGGTGGTGGACTAGAGATGGACTGGTGGTAGACTGGTGGTGGACTAGAGATGGACTAGCGGTAGACTAGTGGTGGACTAGTGGTAGACTAGTGATGGACTAGTGGTGGACTAGTGGTGGACTGTTGGTGGACTGGTGGTGGACCAGAGATGGACTTGTGGTGGACTGGTGGTGGACTAGTGGTGGACTAGAGATGGACTGGTGGTGGACTAGTGGTGGACTGTTGGTGGACTGGTGGTGGACCAGAGATGGACTGGTGGTGGACTAGTGGTGGACTAGTGGTGGACTAGTTGTGGACTGGTGGTGGACCAGAGATGGACTGGTGGTGGACCAGAGATGGACTGGTGGTGGACTAGTGGTGAACTAGAGATGGACTGGTGGTGGACTGGTGGTGGACTAGAGATGGACTAGTGGTGGACTGGTGGTAGACTGGTGGTGGACTAGAGATGGACTGATGGTGGACTGGTGGTAGACTAGTGGTGGACTAGTGGTGGACTAGTGGTGGACGAGTGGTGGACTAGTGGTAGACTAGTGGTGGACTAGTGGTAGACTAGTGGTGGACTAACCCTATCTAAATAGTCTATTCTTTTGTATGTGTATAGTTTGTTGTTTGTTTTGTGTGAATCAAATTAAAAAAATTTCCCATAAAAATTTGCAAAATAAAATCAATAACTAACAAAACAAAACAAAATTGCCAGTGTGCAATGTGGACGTTTGTCCCTTGTGCGAGCATGGGGACATAGGGACAGACAGAGACCTCCTGGCTGTTGTCTAATAGAGCGGTTTGTCCTTTCACAATGTGGGCTGGAAGGAGCTGCTGCTCTGGACCCCCTCCTTTATAAACTCTGGGAGGCGGAGCCACTGAGACCGTTCTCTAGACCAGTTCTCCGATTCTCTTTTGCATGTGTTTCCAGAACCTCCACATAGATTTGAATGGTTCCACCCTCCTTTCTAATGCCCTAACCCTAACCCTTTCTAATGCCCTAACCCTAACCCTAACCCTAACCCCTCTAACCCAAACCCTAACCCTAACCCTATCCTTTCTAATGCCCTAAACATAACCCTAACCCTATCCTTTCTAATGCCCGAACCCTAACCCTAACCCTTTCTAATGCCCTAACCCTAACCCTTTCTAATGCCCTAACCCTATCCTTTCTAATGCCCTAACCCTAACCCTAACCCTTTCTAATGCCCTAACCCTAACCCTAACCCTAACCCTGTTTCCAGAACCTCCACATTGATTTGAATGGTTCCACCCTCCTTTCTAATGCCCTAACCCGAACCCTAACCCTAACCCTTTCTAATGCCCTAACCCTAACCCTAACCCTAACCCTATCCTTTCTAATGCCCTAACCCTAACCCTAACCCTAACCCTGTTTCCAGAACCTCCACATTGATTTGAATGGTTCCACCCTCCTTTCTAATGCCCTAACCCTAACCCTTACCGTTTCTAATGCCCTAACCCTAACCCTAACCCTTTCCCTTTCTAATGCCCTAACCCTAACCCTAACCCTTTCTAATGCCCTAACCCTAACCCTAACCCTTTCTAATGCCCTAACCCTAACCCTAACCCTTTCTAATGCCCTAACCCTAACCCTAACACTTTCTAATGCCCTAACCCTAACCCTAACCCCTCTAACCCAAACCCTAACCCTAACCCTATCCTTTCTAATGCCCTAACCATAACCCTAGCCCTATCCATTCTAATGCCCTAACCCTAACCCTAACCCTTTCTAATGCCCTAACCCTAACCCTTTCTAATGCCCTAACCCTAACGCTAACCCTATCCTTTCTAATGCCCTAACCCTAACCCTAACCCTTTCTAATGCCCTAACCCTAACCCTAACCCTAACCCTGTTTCCAGAACCTCCACATTGATTTGAATGGTTCCACCCTCCTTTCTAATGCCCTAACCCTAACCCTAACCCTTTCTAATGCCCTAACCCTAACCCTAACCCTAACCCTGTTTCCACAACCTCCACATTGATTTGAATGGTTCCAGCCTCCTTTCTAATGCCCTAACCCTAACCCTAACCCTATCCTTTCTAATGCCCTAACCCTAACCCTATCCTTTCTAATGCCCTAACCCTAACCCTAACCCTATCCTTTCTAATGCCCTAACCCTAACCCCTCTAACTCTAACCCTAACCCTAACCCTAACCCTTTCCTTTCTAATGCCCTAACCCTAACCCCTCTAACTCTAACCCTAACCCTAACCCTAACCCTTTCCTTTCTAATGCCCTAACCCTAACCCTAACCCTGTTTCCAGAACCTCCACATTGATTTGAATGGTTCCACCCTCCTTGCTAATACCCTAACCCTAACCCTATCCTTTCTAATGCCCTAACCCTAACCCCTCTAACTCTAACCCTAACCCTAACCCTAACCCTTTCCTTTCTAATGCCCTAACCCTAACCCCTCTAACTCTAACTCTAACCCTAACCCTAACCCTAACCCTTTCCTTTCTAATGCCCTAACCCTAACCCTAACCCTGTTTCCAGAACCTCCACATTGATTTGAATGGTTCCACCCTCCTTTCTAATGCCCTAACCCTAACCCGAACCCTAACCCTAACCCTTTCTAATGCCCTAACCCTAACCCTAACCCGAACCCTAACCCTAACCCTTTCTAATGCCCTAACCCTAACCCGAACCCGAACCCGAACCCTAACCCTAACCCTAACCCTGATCCAGTTGAATTTTAA
>NC_137639.1:32265976-32340976 GCF_963383615.2 Lipophrys pholis | reverse complement strand
GGAGTAGCGGTCATCCGGCGTCTTCTCGAATGATTTTGCTCCTCCTGTGACGCAGGAGGATTTTCACCTGTAGTTCTGGTTCTGGCCGCGTGGGGTAGCAGTTGTATACTTTGTAATGTCATGTGACGGCAGGCGCTCAGCTCGAGCTCCTGCTGTTTCTCGGTGTTCTGTGGGCGTTTTATTGAAGAATAGTGGAGCTATAAAAGCGTCACTACACACTCGCATGTCTGTCTAGGTACTTTTAGATCCTCCTGGCAGAAGCAGGCAGAAGCAGCTCGGGACTTTCCGCGAGCAACCGTATAAATTAGTACTTTCACTTTCACTTTTCAGAGCTTCTTGGCAGAGCAGAGTAGAGCAGAGCAGAGTAGAGCAGAGCAGAGCAGAGCAGAGCAGAGTAGAGCAGAGCAGAGCAGAGCAGAGCAGAGCAGAGCAGAGCAGAGCAGAGTAGAGCAGAGCAGAGCAGAGCAGAGCAGAGTAGAGTAGAGTAGAGTAGAGCAGAGCAGACTTGTGAACAGGTTGCTGGTGAGAAAACCTCAAACTCAGCTTTGGAACGTGTTTGTGTTCGTGCGCAGGATTTCCCAGCTTTGACTCGTTTCTTCACAGCGAGCGGAACATTTCAGTGAGTTTTATCTTTCTTTATAGCAGTTTCCTAAGTTCCGACCCTGTTTTCTGTATAGATGTGTTCATTGTTAGAAATGAAAGCTGTATATGTATTTCTTTATGTGTATGTTTTAAATTAGTTAATGGAAGAAGTGTTTTAAAGAAGTTTGCCATTGAAGAGAAAATGAAAGTGTGCAATGCAGCATTAAAGTGAAAGTCAGCCTTTATTAGTGAAGGACATGTACATTGTACTTGTCTTTAATATTATTTACGATAATAGAACATTACAATGATTAAAAAAGTAAGAATGATCAGATAGTGCTCAACAAACTAAAAGAGATTATGGCATTTCTGTTCATATCTCAGACCTATTGGATCCAAAGGCTGAATCAGTTACCGTCTCTCTGTCTCGCTCCCTCTCTTGCTGTCTCTCACTCTGTCTCTCACTCTGTCTCGCGCTCTCACTGTCTCTCACTCTCTCTCTCTCTCTCTCTCTCTCTCTCTCTCTCTCTCTCTCTCTCTCTCTCTCTCTCTCTCTCTCTCTCTCTCTCTCTCTCTCTCTCTCTCTCGCCCCTCTCTCTCTCTCTCTCTCTCTGTCTGTCTTGCTGTCTGTCTGTCTCTGTCTCTTGCTCTCTCTCTCTCTCTCTCTCTGTCTGTCTTGCTGTCTGTCTGTCTCTGTCTCTTGCTCTCTCTCTCTCTGTCTGTCTTGCTGTCTGTCTCTCTCGGTCTCTTTCTCTGTCTCTCTCTCTGTCTCTCTCTCTGTCTCTCTCTCGGTCTCTTTCTCTGTCTCTCTCTCTGTCTCTCTCTCTGTCTCTCTCTCTGTCTCTCTCTCTGTCTCTCTCTGTTGCTCTCTCGCTCGCTGTCTGTCTCTCTCTCTCTGTCTCTCTCTCTGTCTCTCTCTGTTGCTCTCTCGCTCGCTGTCTGTCTCTCTCTCTCTGTCTCTCTCTCTGTCTCTCTCTCTGTCTCTCTCTGTTGCTCTCTCTCTCTTGCTCTGTCTCTCTTGCAAGCTACACTAATGCAATACACACTGCATGGTGAGAGAGGGGCGGGCGAGCTTCACTAATGCAATACACACTGCATGGTGAGAGAGGGGCGAGCTACACTAATGCAATACACACTGCATGGTGAGAGAGGGGCGAGCTACACTAATGCAATACACACTGCATGGTGAGAGAGGGGCGAGCTACACTAATGTAATACACACTGCATGGTGAGAGAGGGGCGAGCTACACTAATGTAATACACACTGCATGGTGAGAGAGGGGCGAGCTACACTAATGTAATACACACTGCATGGTGAGAGAGGGGCGAGCTACACTAATGTAATACACACTGCATGGTGAGAGAGGGGCGAGCTACACTAATGCAATACACACTGCATGGTGAGAGAGGGGCGAGCTACACTAATGTAATACACACTGCATGGTGAGAGAGGGGCGAGCTACACTAATGTAATACACACTGCATGGTGAGAGAGGGGCGAGCTACACTAATGCAACACACACTGCATGGTGAGAGAGGGGCGAGCTACACTAATGCAATACACACTGCATGGTGAGAGAGGGGCGAGCTACACTAATGTAATACACACTGCATGGTGAGAGAGGGGCGAGCTACACTAATGTAATACACACTGCATGGTGAGAGAGGGGCGAGCTACACTAATGTAATACACACTGCATGGTGAGAGAGGGGCGAGCTACACTAATGCAATACACACTGCATGGTGAGAGAGGGGCGAGCTACACTAATGCAATACACACTGCATGGTGAGAGAGGGGCGAGCTACACTAATGTCATACACATTGCATGGTGAGAGAGGGGCGAGCTACACTAATGTCATACACACTGCATGGTGAGAGAGGGGCGAGCTACACTAATGTCATACACACTGCATGGTGAGAGAGGGGCGGGCGAGCTTCACTAATGCAATACACACTGCATGGTGAGAGAGGGGCGAGCTACACTAATGTAATACACACTGCATGGTGAGAGAGGGGCGAGCTACACTAATGTCATACACACTGCATAGTGAGAGAGGGGCGAGCTACACTAATGTAATACACACTGCATGGTGAGAGAGGGGCGAGCTACACTAATGTCATACACACTGCATGGTGAGAGAGGGGCGAGCTACACTAATGTAATACACACTGCATGGTGAGAGAGGGGCGAGCTACACTAATGTCATACACACTGCATGGTGAGAGAGGGGCGAGCTACACTAATGTAATACACACTGCATGGTGAGAGAGGGGCGAGCTACACTAATGCAATACACACTGCATGGTGAGAGAGGGGCGAGCTACAAAGTAGATCAGGAGAAAACAGCCTGAAGCAGCAAGAAGAGAACAGTAACCTGGACGTACAGTCTTCACACACATTCATTATGTGCAGTTTAGGAGGAAGCTGTATTCAGAGACAAGAAAATATTGTAGATAATCTTAAAGAGTTAATAACATATTTTGCATGCAGTCCTTTCTGAAGACACCAGGTGGTGCTCAGCCCCTCCTGCCCCTAATGACCAGTCGCCACTGCAAATAAATAACACATGTGACCTTCAGCAGCTTTCATACTTCACTGAATCTCTAATTGTTATCAAACAGATTAAAGCAAGGAAGAAGCCAGTTTTAAGTATGTAAACAGGAGAAAGAAGGAGAAAATACACATTTGTCTTCAAATTGAATGAGTACATTCTTAATAAAGAACAATGCAAATTTATTTAAAGAACAGATACCTGAAAAATCTATTTGAACTGAAAATGTAGCTTTTCTTTTTAATTTCAAGGTTTTATATTATGTACATTACATATGTATGAATCAACATGTGCAATATACATTTTGACAAATGCTAAACTGTGATAAATTATGTTTCACTGTGCATTCATACTAAAAACTGAATTTAAGTGTGAAAGTAAAGTGTTATTAATGGCAGTTAAGATAAAAAAATGAGCAGGTGTATCCTGCCATACAGTTAACTGGGCTCAGCTCCAGTGCCTGTTGACCCTGAACAGGATAAGCAGTACAGAAGATGGATGGATGGATGGATGGATGGATGGATGGATGGATGGATGGATGGATGGATGGATGGATGGATGTTAACACCATCTTTATTTGAATTCTAACTTGTCTCTGGTCTGTGTTTGCAGAACGATGCAGAAGATGAGCTTCTTCTTTCTGCCTCTGTTCTGTGTGTGTGTGGATGTGTGTGTGGTGCGAGCAGTCCACCTGGCCCAGCTCTCCCCCCTCCTCCTCTCTCACCCCTTCATTGCCCTGTGGGGAGGTGCGCTGGTCAGGGCGGCAGCCCTCATCTGCCCCGGGAACCTCCTGTGGATGCGCAGCTTGGAGGGCCTCCAGAGCGTGGCTGTCCTCTGCTTCCACTTCCCCGCGTACGCCACCCTCCTCTGGGCGCTGGGGCTGTGGGCCGTGGACGAGCTGTTGGGGGGGCACTCCTGGGAGAGGGTGAGTGGATGTCCACTGCACAAAGGAGCACAGCAAAGCACTTTCTTAAAACTATATTAGAGCGTGACAGATTCATTCTCCCACAGTGTAGCCCCCTTCATATTTTAGTCCTTGCAGTCGCGTTAACGTACCACTCATTCTATAGAGAAGTACAAATGACCTTGATTTAACAAACATCTTGGGATATTTGCAAAATAAAAAGATGAAAAAGTGAAATAGGGTAACAAAGAAAATGTATTAGAGTTGCAAATAATTAATATTCAACCATTAATATGAGTCCATGATCACAGAATATCAGTAAATTCTTTCTTTGTTTGCTGGCAAACCTTTTTAAACTAACCAAACTTTCTGAGCACACCTTTTTGTGGGGTGATGGGTTTTCTCCAATACCAGCTGATCGATAAGGTGTTTGATACTTAGCTTAAAAATAGTTACTTCTTTCATTTAAGCTCTATAATTTGTCTGGTTAAAAGAGATTCAAAAGCTCTCCTATTTTTGCCTTCAGTGGATTGTTCCTCTCCACCCCTGTGATGTTTATGACCACTTCAAGATGGTCTAACCCTAACCACACACCCGCACACACATTCTCCTCCACCTGACCACCTGAGAGGGTACGGGTTCATATCTCACCTCCACACACGTTCTCCTCCACCTGACCACCTGAGAGGGTACGGGTTCATATCTCACCTCCACACACGTTCTCCTCCACCTGACCACCTGAGAGGGTACGGGTTCATATCTCACCTCCACACACGTTCTCCTCCACCTGACCACCTGAGAGGGTACGGGTTCATATCTCACCTCCACACACGTTCTCCTCCACCTGACCACCTGAGAGGGTACGGGTTCATATCTCACCTCCACACACGTTCTCCTCCACCTGACCACCTGAGAGGGTACGGGTTCATATCTCACCTCCACACACGTTCTCCTCCACCTGACCACCTGAGAGGGTACGGGTTCATATCTCACCTCCACACACGTTCTCCTCCACCTGACCACCTGAGAGGGTACGGGTTCATATCTCACCTCCACACACGTTCTCCTCCACCTGACCACCTGAGAGGGTACGGGTTCATATCTCACCTCCACACACGTTCTCCTCCACCTGACCACCTGAGAGGGTACGGGTTCATATCTCACCTCCACACACGTTCTCCTCCACCTGACCACCTGAGAGGGTACGGGTTCATATCTCACCTCCACACACGTTCTCCTCCACCTGACCACCTGAGAGGGTACGGGTTCATATCTCACCTCCACACACGTTCTCCTCCACCTGACCACCTGAGAGGGTACGGGTTCATATCTCACCTCCACACACGTTCTCCTCCACCTGACCACCTGAGAGGGTACGGGTTCATATCTCACCTCCACACACACATCCGACCATGATACCAAAGCAATTCTTTTACATAAATCAACATGATGATAAATGGTATTGATGATCAATCATGGCAAAGAAATGAGAGAAAGGAATTTCACAGCGAGAGAAATAGAGTGACACTGTCATGGAGGAGAGTGACACTGTCATGGAGGAGAGTGACATCATGGAGGAGAGTGACAGTGACATCATGGAGGAGAGTGACATCGTCATGGAGGAGAGTGACATCATGGAGGAGAGTGACGTCATGGAGGAGAGTGACATCATGGAGGAGAGTGACATCGTCATGGAGGAGAGTGACATCATGGAGGAGAGTGACATCATGGAGGAGAGTGACATCGTCATGGAAGAGAGTGACATCATGGAGGAGAGTGACATCATGGAGGAGAGTGACATCATGGAGGAGAGTGACATCGTCATGGAGGAGAGTGACGTCATGGAGGAGAGTGACATCATGGAGGAGAGTGACATCATGGAGGAGAGTGACATCGTCATGGAGGAGAGTGACATCATGGAGGAGAGTGACATCATGGAGGAGAGTGACATCGTCATGGAAGAGAGTGACATCGTCATGGAAGAGATTGACTTAATGAGGGAGAGTGACATCATGGAGGAGAGTGACACTGTCATGGAATAGAGTTACGTCATGGAAGAGAGTGACGTCATGGAGGAGAATGACATCATGGAGGAGAGTGACACTGTCATGGAGGAGAGTGACATCGTCATGGAAGAGAGTGACGTCATGGAGGTGAATGGCATCATGGAGGAGAGTGACACTGTCATGGAAGAGAGGGACACTGTCATGGAGGAGAGTGACTTCATGGGGGAGAGTAATGTCGTGGGGGAGAGTGACGTTATGGAGAGAGTGACACTGTCATGGAGGAGAGTGATGTCATGGGGAGAGTGACGTTATGGAGAGAGTGACACTGTAATGTAGGAGAGTGACTTCATGGAGGAAAGTCATGTCATGGAGGAGAGTGATATGGGGAGAGTGACATCATGGGGAGAGTTACACTGTCAGGGAAGAGAGTGACGTCATGAAGGAGAGTGATATGGGCAGAGAGACGTCATGGGGAGAGTTACACTGTCATGGAGGAGAGTGACATCATGGGGGAGAGTGACACGGTCATAGAAATCTATCTAGCTGTCTGTCTGTCCGTCCATATTTACTGTTTTTTTGTCCTGCAATCGGGTGTAGACATACTTACTTACTTAGTTGACTTCAGTAGGACATGATCTGGGTCCTCCACAGTTCCATCATCAGGGTCCTCCACAGTTCCATCATCTGGGTCCTCCACAGTTCCATCATCTGGGTCCTCCACAGTTCCATCATCTGGGTCCTCCACAGTTCCATCATCTGGGTCCTCCACAGTTCCATCATCAGGGTCCTCCACAGTTCCATCATCAGGGTCCTCCACAGTTCCATCATCAGGGTCCTCCACAGTTCCATCATCTGGGTCCTCCACAGTTCCATCATCAGGGTCCTCCACAGTTCCATCATCTGGGTCCTCCACAGTTCCATCATCAGGGTCCTCCACAGTTCCATCATCTGGGTCCTCCACAGTTCCATCATCTGGGTCCTCCACAGTTCCATCATCTGGGTCCTCCACAGTTCCATCATCAGGGTCCTCCACAGTTCCATCATCTGGGTCCTCCACAGTTCCATCATCTGGGTCCTCCACAGTTCCATCATCTGGGTCCTCCACAGTTCCATCATCAGGGTCCTCCACAGTTCCATCATCTGGGTCCTCCACAGTTCCATCATCAGGGTCCTCCACAGTTCCATCATCAGGGTCCTCCACAGTTCCATCATCTGGGTCCTCCACAGTTCCATCATCTGGGTCCTCCACAGTTCCATCATCAGGGTCCTCCACAGTTCCATCATCTGGGTCCTCCACAGTTCCATCATCAGGGTCCTCCACAGTTCAGAGATGCTTTCCAGCCCAGCCTGCTCCTTTAGGATGTGCACTATGGTGCTATGGGTAAACAGTGCAGCCAGACTGTAGCCTCTGGCGGATGAGAAGGACTTACTTCCAACGCCAAAGGGCAGAAAAGTGATTTTTTTAATTTTCCCAATGTCCAGTGGTCCAAGTCCCCCAGATGAAGTGGCGAACGAGGAATCTCAAAACGATGTGCATTGTAAAACAATGATGGTGCCAGTGGAGGGAGTCCACAGGAACGAGGTGTGCCAACATCGGCAGTATGACGACGAGTGCTCAAAGCCTTTAGGAAGAAATTCATGTCACGACGGGGCTACACCCACTACACTCCGGTACAGCACTACACAGCGGTAACCCTGCCCGCACAGTGACTGTGGTTTACTCACCCCACAAAACTCCCGACAAGGGTCATATGCAGACATTCTACTTCAACCTCAGCAATGCAAACAGGCCTGTGCCCGCTCCAACCTTCCTGGCCATCGTCGGAGACTTTACTGCCTGCACTGGAGAGGAGGAGGCTCCTCACACCGACCAACACCACCAAAGTAGAGCTCAGATTTAATATCTGAGCACGTTTGCTGAATTTCTTTTCACTAAAAATCTTTCATTTTAGTTGCATAGTTTGCATCACTGAACATCATCGCTCATCTAATGCACTAAGAAATTAATTCTGTTTTACTCCAGAAGAAGGGACAACAGATTTACAGTTGCAATGCAAAGTAATATTGAAAATATCATAGAACAGTTGGCAGTATTATGGATTTCTACACTCAAAACATTCACATTTTCAAGCATTTCGTTCATTTTTAATGGTGATTAATATAACCTGAAATAAGAAAAATGTGGGAAACATCAGGCCCTGTGAAACATTACAAGACTGCTTGGTTTTTTATGTCTTTTAAGTTCAAACTCTGTAAACGTGTGTTGTGCAGGTGTTTCAGGGTTATGGCGTCACACTGGTGGCCTGGATCTATTGGAGTCGGTACCTTTCTTCTCTCCTGAGATCCTGTGTCCGATACGTGTCGTCCGTGCTGAGGAGGGGGTCGGCTCGGGGCTCCACGGATGTCACCAGTGCCGCTGTGAAGAGGCTGCTGGGATGCATGCGTCCGCATATGTGGCGCTTTGTCTTCGTGCTGACGCTGGTGATGCTGTCATCTTACGGTCAGTCGCAGCTCGACTCCTTCATGTTTGTGTTAGGATGGTGGTTTTCAAAGTGTGCAGTGGGACTCTCCTTGGGGGTGGGGGGGGGGGGTCATGGGGATGCCTATTCCCTGTGGGAATTTTGTCTTTTACCTTCTGAAAAGTAATCAGTTTTAAAAGAAAATGTGTGAAGGGTAAAACTATTACCATATTTTCTGAACCACAAGTCACAGTTGTTTGTGTTTTTTGACTGGTCATGCAATCACATGAAAGTATGACAAGTGCACATAAGGCATTTAAGAAGGTCTCCCAGTGGTCCAAACTATAGCCGCAAAACTGAGAGAATAGTTCAACATACCATTAATGAGAAGGGAGCCCCCTTAAAACAGGATTTGTGAAATTTTGGGGGGGGTCTCTAAAATCTTGGTAAAATGCTGTTTTTTTTCTTATGCATTGCCTTTTGTTTGTTTTCAGTTTTGTCATGATCATGTGTAAAATTAGTCTATTTTTATGTATTTTTATTAGTGCATGAGGGTGAATCTTCACTCTTTCACTTTAATAAAGTTGCCTGCCTGCATGCAGTTCTTTTCCTCACCACTGAAGTGTGGGGGCGCTAGTCTGAAACGTCACTTTAAATCAGACAGCCGCTCAATTTCAAACAAGGAAACCTGGTAAATGTGGGATTTCCAATCAAAAGGATGTAGGGACTGTGAGGAGCAGCAACAGAAGCTGATCCAGGTCTGCGGAGCTTCTGTCTGAAGGTAATCTCCATAAACTGTAGTATTAATATTCAGCACTGTGTTGTTTAAAATGAGACTGAGGACTGGATCTCTGGTCGTCTGGACCTTTTTTTTCTAGTTCTGATGGCCATGCGTGTTTCGTGTCAGTTATTGGTTTGTTGATGTGTGTTAATGTTTTTCAGAGGTTATTTTGTGCAGGTTAATGTGGATTTGATTCTCGGTGGAGTCGCACTTTTGTTGTTTTTTTCATTGACGTTTATTTGACTTCCAGACAAGACGTCCATGAACTGTCCAGGAAATTCATACAAAAAACTTTAATGTGTCCGATTGTGGCCCTGAAGGACAATCGGACACCAGTTTTGGCTCAGTGGGGTCTGAGCATGCTTGTATAATCAATGCGTTTTGAAATGTCAAAGTCATTGGCCACTAACTTCCTTCGCCAAAGCTCAATATAGTGATAATGTAAACTTTGACCTCAGGTGAGATGGCGGTGCCAAAGTACACGGGTCACATGGCAGACTGGATCGTCAATGAAGAAGCTCCTAATGCCTTCACTGAGGCCATCACAGTCATGGCACTCATGACAATTGCCAGGTAACATTTGCATCATTCTTGTGTGGATGCTAATAAAATGTACTTAGTGAGTTCATGACAGTGCTGCACAATGGGTATCACTGAACAGATTAGATTAACCTGGATTAGTCCCACAAGTGAGAAATGTCGGTGTCGTAGCAGCAAAGGAGACAGTCACACAGAGATCCTGCAAACGAAGCATTGCGGGGTCAACAAATGTCCAACAAAAGAAAACCAGAGAATTAGGAAATAAAAAACAAATGTGAAAAGTATATACAGCACAATGCTCGGCTAGTTTGATTTTACTCAGATGCACTCACCTACACAATTGAGATTGCATAAGGAGAATTGAGTGTTTATTGTACTGTTCTAATGATGATGATGATGATGATGATGATGATTATGAGCAGTGCTGATTATACAGACGAGGGCAGCAGCTATCAATTAATTTAGTAAGCGAGTATTCTATAAATACATTGAGTAATTGGAATTTTTGTTTATAATTTCATAAAGTACTTAAGCTTAATTTAACAGCAATATGTGGCAGAGAAAATACTTTGTCAGTTAAATAAACAACTAATTTAATTCCTCTTAAAATAAGCATTTTTACTGGCAGACTATGTTTTTGTCTGCTCTTTTCTTCCTTGGCGTGTAAAATCTTTATTATTTTAACGACCTCAGAGCAGAACACCCCCTGCCCCACACACACACACACACACACACACACACACACACACACACACACACACACACACACACACACACACACACACAGATGAATTTTCTGTGTGTAGAAATGATGCATCTTCTATCTGGTGTTTTAGTGCCGTGCTGGAGTTTGTGTGTGACCTCACTTATAACACCACCATGAGCGCCATACACACCTCCATCCAGGCAGCCGTCTTCGAAGCCGTGCTGGGACAGGAGATCGCTTTCTTTGATGCCACTTCCACAGGTGAACAGCATTTTACACGTGGCAGACTGACACAGGTTCATTTCAGTACATGTTACATGTAATGAAACCAAATCCTGCACTCAAGGTCGGTCGACACCACAACATCATCAGTAAAGAATAAACTGGAATGAATTAGGGAGTGAAACGTGGGGTGATGCAGAGTGAGTGTGGGGTGATGCTGACTGAGTGTAGGGTGAGTGTGAGGTGATGCACAGTGAGTGTGAGGGGATGCAGAGTGAGAGAGTGAGTGTAGGGTGATGCAGAGTTACTATTAGGTGATGCGGAGTGATACAGAGTGAGTGTGAGCTGATGCACAGTGAGTGTGAAGGGATGCAGAGTGAGTGTAGGGTGATGCAGAGTGATACAGAGTGAGCGTGAGATGATGCACAGTAAGTGAGGGGCTGCAGAGTGATACAGAGTGAGTGTAGGGTGATGCAGAGTGACTATTAGGTGATGTGGAGTGATACAGAGTGAGTGTGAGCTGATGCACAGTGAGTGTGAAGGGATGCAGAGTGAGAGAGTGAGTGTAGGGTGATGCAGAGTTACTATTAGGTGATGCGGAGTGATACAGAGTGAGTGTGAGCTGATGCACAGTGAGTGTGAAGGGATGCAGAGTGAGTGTAGGGTGATGCAGAGTGATACAGAGTGAGCGTGAGATGATGCACAGTAAGTGAGGGGCTGCAGAGTGATGCAGAGTGAGTGTAGGGTGATGCAGTGACACAGGGTGAGCTTGGGGTGATGCAGAGTGAGTGTGGGGTAATGCAGAGTGATACAGAGTGAGTGGGGTGATGCAGAGTGAGTGTGGGGTAATGCAGAGTGAGAGTGGGTTGATACAGAGTAAGTGTGAAGGGATTCAGAGTGATAGAGTGAGTGTAGGTTGATGCAGAGAGACTGAGGGGATGCAGAGTGATACAGAGTGAGTGAGCTGATGCACAGTGAGTGTGAAGGGATGCAGAGTGATACAGAGTGAGCGTGAGATGATGCACACTAAGTGAGGGGCTGCAGAGTGATGCAGAGTGAGTGTAGGGTGATGCAGTGACACGGGGTGAGCTTGGGGTGATGCAGAGTGAGTGTGGGGTAATGCAGAGTGATACAGAGTAAGAGTGGGGTAATGCAGTGTGTGATGGACCAAGGCGGTCACCCTGACTCAGGATGAGGTGGTAGTCGGAGTTTCCAAAATTAAATCAGATTTATTTCAAATGTTCTTTTTACAAATGTTTAAAAAAAAAAACAACTAACTCCAAGCCTCACAGCCTCACAGCCTCACAGCCTCACAGCCTCACAGCCTCACAGCCTCACAGCCTCACAGCCTCACAGCCTCACAGCCTCACAGCAGGCTGGCCTTCCGCAGACTTTCTCTTTCAGTCTCTGTCATCTCACATGAAGGTGTGCCTCCTTAAATACGCCCAGCCCCACCCTGAATTGGGCCAATCAGGACAGGCTGGAATAAAACAAATGTCCAAGGGGTGTTTAATCCACCCGAAATTAACATGACTGAAAAATTATAATAATAAAGTACCTAGAAAACAGAAAAATCATTATCACATTCAAAATATATACAATACATTATTTTAACCAGTCACCAATTCCCCACTATACATATTTACACAAATATACAAACAGTACACCCCTACACCCAGTGGACTGTGGCATCTGCCATCTGATGGCTGAAATACAGCTCCTCCAGCGGCGCTCCGCCCAGGAAAAGTCTGACGGGGCAGGTGCAGGAAGTGTGTGGGGTGAGTTTTACAGTGAGAAGGGAATATCACCTTCTCACACAGTGATACAGAGTGACTGTGAGGTGATGCACAGTAAGTGAGGGGATGCAGAGTGACACAGAGTTAGTGTGGAGTGATACAGAGTGAGTGTGGAGTGATGCAGAGTAATACAGAGTGAGTGTGGCGTGATACGGAGTGAGTGTGGGGTGATGCAGAGTGATACAGAGTGAGAGTGGGGTGATGCAGAGTGATACGTAGTGGGAGTGGGGTGATGCAGAGTAAGTGTGGGGTGATGCAGAGTCATACAGAGTGAGTGTGGGGTGATGTAGGGTGATGCAGAGTGAGTGTAGGATGATGCAGTGATACAGGGTGAGTGTGGGGGGGTAATGCGGAGTGATACAGAGTCCCTCCAAATGAAAATACCCTAAATCATCAAAATGCAACAGATGTATTTCAGACTTGACATTCTTCACATTTTAGATTCTCATCTAAAAAGAAATGATTGAAATGGAGGACTAGATAGTGTTTGGGTTCACCCTAACCCTATTTCTGACTCCACCTTCCATCTCTGGCCCCTCCACTAGGGAATAAGAAATGTCTTATATCCCCCCCAATCGTGACATCAGACCCCCCCCAAAGCTAACAGACAGTGAAAGTCTTCTTTACCTGATGTGCTTTACTGTTAATTGTTATATGAATGTTTGATTTCTATCTTTGAAACCTGTTTGTCCTTCGTTCTTTCAGGTGAACTTGTGTCGCGTATCACCACCGATACCAACGACATGAGCGAGGCGCTGAGCGAGGAGCTCAGCCTGGTCATGTGGTACACGGCGCGATTCCTCTTCCTCCTGATGTTCATGGTGAGCCAGTCGTGGAAGTTGACCCTGCTGTCGTGCATGGGAGTCCCCATCATCTGGGTACTTCCTGAGTTCATTGGACACTTCCGCCAGGTGAAGTTCGCCACTGATCCAAACTGATCACTTTCATTCAGAAACGTCATTCACTGATATACAGCTTCATCTTGTCTACATATTCTTTCTTTTATTCATTTCCAATGATTGTCACAGACAATTTCTGCAAAGTCTCAGGAGTTACTGGCTCAAGCCAACCAGGTGGCCACAGAGACCTTCTCCTGCATCAAGACTGTCAAGTTTTTTGCTAATGAAGACGGTGAGACTGAGAGGTACAGACAGCGTCTGGACGACATCTACGCCCTCAACAAAAAAGATGCAGCAACATACGCAGCTTCGACATGGGCTAACAGCGTGAGTCGCTCCTGTCCTGCTTCACTGCCTGATTGTCTCTGAGTGGGAATGTTTTTCAACCACTTGCAGTGGATATTTCTCTCGCCTCTGCGACAGTGTCAAGGTTCGAATCCTGGCCAGGTCCCTCTGTGTGGAAGTTGGATGTTCTCGCCGTGTGTGCTTGGTTTCCTTCTGGGTACCCTTTTTTCCTCCCAAAGCTCCCCCTGATGAAGACTCTTCACCCCCACCATCTCCCTCTGAACAAGACCTTTGACCCCCACCATCTCCCCCTGAACAAGACCTTTGACCCCCACCCTCCACCATCTCCCTCTGAACAAGACCTTTGACCCCCACCATCTCCCCCTGAACAAGACCTTTGACCCCCACCATCTCCTCCTGAACAAGACCTTTGACCTCCACCATCTCCCTCTGAACAAGACCTTTGACCCCCACCATCTCCCTCTGAACAAGACCTTTGACCTCCACCATCTCCCTCTGAACAAGACCTTTGACCCCCACCATCTCTCTCTGAACAAGACCTTTGACCCCCACCATCTCCCTCTGAACAAGACCTTTGACCCCCACCATCTCCCCCTGAACAAGACCTTTGACCCCCACCATCTCCCTCTGAACAAGACCTTTGACCCCCACCATCTCCCCCTGAACAAGACCTTTGACCCCCACCATCTCCCTCTGAACAAGACCTTTGACCCCCACCATCTCCCTCTGAACAAGACCTTTGACCCCCACCATCTCCCCCTGAACAAGACCTTTGACCCCCACCATCTCCCTCTGAACAAGACCTTTGACCGCCACCATCTCCCCCTGAACAAGACCTTTGACCTCCACCATCTCCCTCTGAACAAGACCTTTGACCCCCACCATCTCCCCCTGAACAAGACCTTTGACCCCCACCATCTCCCTCTGAACAAGACCTTTGACCCCCACCATCTCCCCCTGAACAAGACCTTTGACCCCCACCATCTCCTCCTGAACAAGACCTTTGACCCCCACCATCTCCCTCTGAACAAGACCTTTGACCCCCACCATCTCCCTCTGAACAAGACCTTTGACCTCCACCATCTCCCCCTGAACAAGACCTTTGACCTCCACCATCTCCCTCTGAACAAGACCTTTGACCTCCACCATCTCCCCCTGAACAAGACCTTTGACCTCCACCATCTCCCTCTGAACAAGACCTTTGACCCCCACCATCTCCCCCTGAACAAGACCTTTGACCTCCACCATCTCCCTCTGAACAAGACCTTTGACCCCCACCATCTCCCCCTGAACAAGACCTTTGACCTCCACCATCTCCCTCTGAACAAGACCTTTGACCCTCACCATCTCCCTCTTAACAAGACCTTGCTACCCTTTCCTTTTTACTGAGCAGAAACTACATTGCTTTAGAGAACAAGCTGAAAAAATCTTTAATAATCTTATTATACATCTGCAGAATTTGATTCACTACTTTTGTTTTGTATTCATCATTATTACTATGTAAGAATATAAATGTTGTTTGTGTTTCTAACCACATTTTCTCTCCTCCAGATGACCTCTCTGGCCTTGAAAGTGGGCATTCTGTACTATGGAGGAATGCTTGTGACTAAAGGGGCTGTTAGCAGTGGAGATCTCGTAGCTTTTGTCCTCTATGAGCTACAGTTTACTTCTTCACTTGAGGTGAAGCACAAGGAGATATTCAGATTTTTTTATTTTTTCAAAGTATGCCTGCATGTATGTTATCCAACCATGTTAATGTTGTATTGTCTCCTAGGCCGTGATGCGATGTTACCCAGACGTGAAGAAAGCCATCGGTGCCTCTGAGAAGATCTTTGAGTATTTGGATCGTAAACCTGAAGTACCCCCCGATGGCAGTTTGGAGCCAGACGATCTGGAAGGACACGTTCAGTTCAAAAACGTCACATTTCACTATCCTGGGAAAACAAGTGAAAACCTCCCAGTGCTTAAGGCATGTGTTGTTTCTGTTGTTTTCCTTTGTATTCATTGCGTTTGCAGTGTGGTGATTTGAAACATGTCGCTCTCTTTCACCAGAATGTGACTCTGGAGTTGAAACCAGGGAAAGTCACTGCCCTGGTGGGCTCCAATCGATCAGGGAAGTCCACATGTTTGAAGCTGCTGGAGAGGTTTTACCAGCCACAGGAAGGAGAAGGGGAGATCTTATTGGATGGGAAACCACTGCAAAGCTACAAAGATCAGTACCTGCATGACAAGGTGGGAGGCAAGAAACTGGTGAAACAACCGCATCACATTACTGTGGTTCTGATTAGCTAGACGTCTTTAAAGTGATTTACTATCTTTTCATTTGAGAATAAATATCATTTAAAGAACAAAATGCTACCACATGTATATTTATTAGTGCTGTCAATCGATTAATCGCATTGTTTTTCTACAGAAGACTGAAACTTGTAATGGAGATTTATTGAGGGAAAACCACAGAATTAATGTCGACTCAACACACAGTCTATATTTAAATTATAAGACTATTTTTAGAACGTCCTTTTAGCTTTGGTGAAATGGTTTCTTTCTAAGATCAGCAAAATAATACAAACGTAAATAATAAATTAATAAACATCTAACATAAGTCTGGGTTTTGTTAGAGTGCAGGTCCACCTCATTGAATATTTAATATTTCTAGAAACTAAGTTGTAACTTATTACATGAACTAAGTGGCAATAATATATTGTAATACACACACACACACACACACACACACACACACACACACACACACACACACACACACACACACACACACACACACACACACACACACACACACACACACACACACACACACACACACACACACAGTATACAGGAGAGCCAGGGAAAGAGAGAAAGAGGAGGAATTAATATTTCACCAGTTTTTCCTCCAGCTTTAGCACTTTGGTGGCTACTAGTCAGCCAACATGGCAACCTGCTGTTTTGCTTCTGCGGTAGTTATGTAAAAATGTTTTAACCAGTTAAATGTTTGAAATCAATTAATTAAATTAATGCGTTATTTTGACAGTACTAATATTTATCCATAATCCAACAGTCTTTTGTGTAAATCAAACAAATACATCTACGTTATTATTAAAGACAAAAGTGCTTTCCTCTTCTGGTCATTGGGTCCAGAAAAGAAGGGAATCAAGACAAGTGATTAGCAAATCTGCTTACAACCAAAGGGAAACAACAACTTTAAGCATCTATGGCTCCCGAACCTTCGTCGCTAAAGCCTCCAGCATAGAATCTATTGAAGGATACAGACCCCATCTATGATTTCCAATTTGCCAAAACTTTACAGTGAAGCCAAACGCTGGCAGAAATACTTTAGTCTCCAACGTATTAGAGCAGAATCCCTCAAAACTGAAAGTAGCACCACACTGACTGATCCTGCTGAAGTTCATTAAACTGTTTTACTCCGTTTGGTTAAGTTCATCACTGTTGATTACATACAGAGTAAATACCCAGAAGCTGCCTCACAGGAGCGCATTATTTATGTGATTTAAAATTTAATTTGTGTATTAAAAACATTAACAAAAAAACAACATTCAACTTTACTATGTGTTACTTCTTCCTCTCCTCTCCTCTCCTCTCCTCTCCTCTCCCTCTCTTTCCATCTTCTTTCTCCTCTCCTCTCCTCTCCTCTCCTCTCCTCTCCTCTCCTCTCCTCTCCTCTCCCTCTCTTTCCATCTTCTTTCTCCTCTCCTCTCCTCTCCTCTCCTCTCCCTCTCTTTCCATCTTCTTTCTCCTCTCCTCTCCTCTCCCTCTCTTTCCATCTTCTTTCTCCTCTCCTCTCCTCTCCTCTCCCTCTCTTTCCATCTTCTTTCTCCTCTCCTCTCCATCTCCTCTCCTCTCCTCTCTTTCCCTCTTCCCCTCCTCTTCTTCTTCCTCTCTTTCCCTCTTCCTCTCCTCTCCTCTCCTCTCCTCTCCTTCTCTCCTCATCCCCGCAACTCTTCCTCTCCTCTCCTCTCATCTCATCTCCTCTCATCTCCTCTACTCTTCATCTCCTCTACTCTTCTTCTCCATCTCATCTTCCTCTCCTCTCCTCTCCTCTCCTCTCCTCTCCTCTCCTCTCCTCTCCTCTCCTTCCCTCTTCATCTCCTCTCCTCTTCCTCTTCCTCTCCTCTCCCCTTCCTCTCCATCTCCTCTTTCTCTCCTCTTTCTCTCCTCTTCCTCTCCTCTCCTCTTCCTCTCCTCTCCCTCTCCATCTCATCTTCCTCTCTTCTCCTCTCCTTTCCTCTCCTCTCCATCTCCTCTCCTCTCCTCTCTTTCCCTCTTCCTCTCTTCTTCTTCCTCTTTCCCTCTTCCTCTCCTCTTCTTCTTCCTCTTTCCCTCTTCCTCTCCTCTCCTCTCCTCTCCTCTCCTCTCCTCTCCTCTCCTCTCCTCTCCTCTCCTCTCCTCTCCTCTCCTCTCCTCTCCATCTCCTCTCCTCTCCTCTCCTCTCTTTCCCTCTTCCTCTCCTCTTCTTCTTCCTCTTTCCCTCTTCCTCTCCTCTCCTCTCCTCTCCTCTCCTCTCCTCTCCTTCTCTCCTCATCCCCGCAACTCTTCCTCTCCTCTCCTCTCCTCTCATCTTCCTCTCCTCTCCTCTCCTCTCCTCTCCTCTCCTCTCATCTCCTCTACTCTTCTTCTCCATCTCATCTTCCTCTCCTCTCCTCTCCTCTCCTCTTCATCTCCTCTCCTCTTCATCTCCTCTCCTCTTCCTCTCCTCTCCTCTTCCTCTCCTCTTCATCTCCCTTTCCTCTCCTCTCTTCCTCTCCTCTCCTCTCCTCTTCCTCTCCATCTCATCTTCCTCTCCTCTTCATCTCCTCTCCTTCCCTCTCCATCTCCTCTCCTCTCCTCGCTTTCCCTCTTCCTCTCCTCTTCTTCCTCTCTTTCCCTCTTACTCTCCTCTCCTCAACAAAACACTGGAACTTTCTAGAAGAGACTAGTTAATCCTCTGCTCTCCTCTCCTCTGCTCTGCTCTGCTCTGCTCTCCTCTCCTCTCCTCTCCTCTCCCTCTCTTTCCATCTTCTTTCTCCTCTCCTCTCCTCTCCCTCTCTTTCCATCTTCTTTCTCCTCTCCTCTCCTCTCCCTCTCTTTCCATCTTCTTTCTCCTCTCCTCTCCTCTCCTCTCCCTCTCTTTCCATCTTCTTTCTCCTCTCCTCTCCTCTCCTCTCCCTCTCTTTCCATCGTCTTTCTCCTCTCCTCACCTCTCCCTCTCTTTCCATCTTCTTTCTCCTCTCCTCTCCTCTCCTCTCCTCTCCTCTCCTCTCCATCTCCTCTCCCTCTTCATCTCCTCTCCTCTACTCTCCTCTCCTCTCCTCTCCCTCTCTTTCCATCTTCTTTCTCCTCTCCTCTCCTCTCCTCTCCTCTCCTCTCCCTCTCTTTCCATCGTCTTTCTCCTCTCCTCTCCTCTCCCTCTCTTTCCATCTTCTTTCTCCTCTCCTCTCCTCTCCTCTCCTCTCCTCTCCATCTCCTCTCCCTCTTCATCTCCTCTCCTCTACTCTCCTCTCCTCTCCTCTCCCTCTCTTTCCATCTTCTTTCTCCTCTCCTCTCCTCTCCTCTCCTCTCCTCTCCTCTCCTCTCCTCTCCTCTCCTCTCCTCTCCTCTCCTCTCCATCTCCTCTCCCTCTTCATCTCCTCTCCTCTACTCTTCCTCTCCTCTCCTCTTCATCTCCTTTTCCTCTCCTCTCCTCATCTCCTCTCTTCTCCAAAAGACAAGTGACATTCATTTCTAATAAAGGTTGACATTAAAAAACTACACAGGCTGTTTGGGCCAAATAAACTTGACACTAGCAGGAAATAACTAAATGTTTCTTGTGATATTTAAAGCTGCTGCTGGTGTGATGTTTTCATGTGAACCCCAAATGCCCTGGACTGAGCTATAGTCATCCCAGCTGTTAAGTACTGTCCAGTACCTAGAGGCTATTTCCCGTCCGGGATGATGAGCAAGAGGCCTTACTCCTAACACAACCATTACTACAAGCCTGTACGACTACTTGCCTTATGTCAGCACATATATGTACATAATACATAGATAACACCCCACTGAGCAGAACTGGTCCTAAACACGTCTACAACACATTGTCTCTATACTTCCACAAGATGTCCTCTCCATCTCATCTTCCTCTCCTCTCCTCTTCCTGTAGGGAAGCCAAAATGAATGTCAATTAAAAAAACAAAAGCCCAGACCTCCTCTGTGAATGACTCATGTCCAAACCAAAACCTTCCAGTCTGGCTGCTTCAACGTGCAAAATAACCTCTGAAATACTTTAACACTCATCAACAAACCACTAATTGACACCTCAGCATTTTAATCAGTACTCCAGCTGTCTAGCAGAGCTCCAGTCCTCAGCTCCATCTTCTACAACACAGAGCAAACAGTTAATAATAGTTTATACACATTACATTCAGTCAGGATGGACATTTGACCTGTTATGATCTTTTCTTTTTCATCCAATTGGAGTACAGATTGCTGTCGTGAGCCAGGACTGTGTGCTGTTTGCTCGCTCTGTCCGCGAGAACATCAAGTATGGCTGCCAGGACGCCTCGGAGCAGGAAATGATCCAAGCTGCCAAGCTGGCCAGCGCCCACAGCTTCATCATGGGACTGGCCAGTGGATACGACACAGGTTCGACCCTCAACGTCTGTCTGTCCATCATCCATCATCCATCTGTTATCCATCCATCATCCATCCATCCATCCATGCATCTATCCGTCCATCCTTCCATCTATCCATCCATCTGTTATCCATCCATCATCCATCGATCTATTATTGATCATCTATCCATCTATTATCCACCATTAATTAATTAATTCATTCTTTCTTTCATCCACCATATATCCATCTATGCATCCAATATCTCTATCCAGCCTTCTTTCCATCCATCATCCATCCTTCCATTATCTTCATCCATCCATCAATCTATTATCGATCATCCATCCATCTACCCATTATCATTCATTCATTCATTCATTCATTCATTCATTCATTCATTCATTCATTCATTCATTCATTCATTCATTCATTCATTCATTCATTCATTCATTCATTCATTCATTCATTCATTCATAGTGCATTTTCCAGTTCATGGACTCTGAGCAATGGACCTTGTGTTGAATGCAGAGCTGATCCCTGAAGAGAAAGACAGTCATCTGTTATGGGGGGTTATGCATGTTACTGATTGAATAAACAAATTATTATTTTCCATCCTAGAAAAGGATATTTTCTGAAACAGACCACAGTTGTAGTAAATAGTTCTGTACTATACGAAAGAAGATCCACAATAACACTTAATAATCCAGGTGCAGGTTGTGCTTTTCACTTTTGGGGATTTAACATTGCTTCTCCAATAAAGTGTAAATTTACTGCTGTTTATTTCTTACATACAGATACGTAATGGACCAAACCATGAAGAAAGGAGCGTCAGGGTTTACAGTGTCCTTCTGTGTGCATGTCTTTAGTGTTTTTATAACCTAAACAGAGCAAACACTGGTGGCCCAACAGCAAAGCCACATTGTTTTTAGGGGGCTGACACTTCTGCTCATTTCTGAAATACTTCACTGAGCATCATTAAAGTCACACATATTTGGATATTTAACCGTCGAAGGCCACTTCAAAGTGTTTCATGCTCAGGCTCATTGTCCAGACCTGAATGCTGGGTGGAGCTAAGGACATACAGCAGTGGATAATGCTGTGTAAGATATGTTACATGTTTACTTAGTGCTATGTATTATGGGAAATATGCAGTTGCAAAGGAATCACTGGCTGGATCCTTGATTGTTTTGGAAACGGAGGACAGGTTTGTGAATTGGGATTAGATGGTGGAAGGGATCAGCCTTCAAAGTGAAACAAAGACTGTGTGTCCTGTTGTGCAGACGCCGGTGAGAAGGGAGGTCAGGTGTCTGGAGGCCAGAAGCAGCGCATTGCCATTGCCCGAGCTCTAATCAAACGCCCCAAAATATTGATCCTGGACAACGCCACCAGCGACTTGGATGGAGAGAACAAATATCAGGTCAGAACCTTTGGGGTTTTTCTTGAGTGTAATTGTTCTGCATGTTAACTCTCAGTTGTACTCCACAGGTCAATCAAGCCTTATTGAACCAAGCAAGCGAATGCTCTGTGCTGCTCATCTCCAACAACATGGGCAAAGTGGAGAATGCCGATCATATAATAGTCCTCAACAACGGGGTGGTGGAGGAGGAAGGCAGCCATGATGAACTGATGAGTAAAGGTGGACTTTATGCTGAACAGGTGAAAAAACAGAATACGGGTTTCCACCGTCAAGAGGAGGAGAAGACCAATCCACAGTGATGAGCACCCAGCTGCTTTAAAGATTTAAAGTGTGAAAACAAAAGGGTACACTTGTATAATAAAGAATAACTTCATTATTAATTGTGACGTGGGTTAGGGTTAGAAAGATCCCATGACTTTGGGCTAGGCGATCGAACCATGTCTCAACATGGTCGCACTAAAATACAGATTGATAGCGATGATGAGTGTAACTCCGCTGTTTGACTGACAGCTCAGAGGAGTTTGAGGCCATGTTTACATGTACCCGGGTTTTTACAACAACTGATATTTCCCCTATACATTCACCAAAAACAAAATCTTCATTGACACGGACCTGTGTAAATGCAAGGCACAGAAATATTACCTTTTTTGAAATACCCCGGTGCGTGGAAACGTAGCCTGAGAAGGCCCGGTTGACTTTCCACTTTCTTTTTGTGGATCAGAACCCTTGTGTTTTTGCTATGAAATATAAAATAGATATGAGATTAATATTTGTAATTTCTGCCCTACGCAGTAGGTTCTGGTGCTTCCACTGCTGTGTTTGCTTATTTTTGATGAAGGATATTACATTAGTGATCCTATGAAGCTTATACTTAGATACTGAAAGTCTGACCATTCATTCTGACTCTTCATTCCAGGGCTTACTCTCCTCCACATAACTGCTCCAACAAATATTTATTGAAAGATTTTAGGGTTTAACAATCTGCATCCTGCTTCTGATGGAAATGATGCAGTAAATCTTTATTTTCTTTTGAGGGAGTGAGTGGAGCAGATCTAAATGAATGCATGTGGATGAAAGAGCCAAGGTGAAGTTTTTTCTCAAGCTTACTGAGAAGCCGGATCATTTATTCATTTGTTTATCAGAGCAGACGTCACTTTTGTTGCTGCAGATGTGTTTTTTTTTCCTGTTTCTGAGTTTTGATTATTTTAAATTGGAAACTTCTTCGCTCAAAGTTGTACTATTTCTAACGTGTTAAAATCTTTGTGCTTTAGTCACTCTTGTCTTCTTTTACTGGGGGTTTGGAAAAAACTGACAGAGGGAAAACATGGATTTGAACTCCTGGAAATGAAAGAAAGAAGAAGACGAATATATGAAAACAATATTAATGTACACTTATCAAGACGTTTCTTTGATGTGGACGTGGTTCTATTCTTAAATGTTCACATTGCATCTGTTTGGATATTTTAAAGGTTTAGGTCCCTCAGAGGTTATTTTTGTGGTCATTGTGCTTTTTTTGTTACACAACTTTCACTTATTTCTTTATTTGTATCTCTTTTTACCTTTAATTAAATTCGGGACCAAACAGGGACCGTCCATCTTCTTTCCCACTCAGTCTGTTTGGGATTGCGGTGGCGAGCACACGCCAGCATGCCAATTGCATGCTCCCTCAAAACTTGCGGCCCATGGTGGCGGTGGGGTTATGGTCTGGGCAGGCGTATGTTATGGACAACGAACACAGGTACATTTTATTGATGGCATTTTGAATGCACAGAGATACTGTTGTGGAATAATCATGGCATGTCTATCTGGGCTAGGCGTGGTGCTGGATGATCCCACCAGCATGTCTATCTGGGCTAGGCGTGGTGCTGGATGATCCCACCAGCATGTCTATCTGGGCTCGGCGTGGTGCTGGATGATCCCACCAGCATGTCTATCTGGGCTAGGCTTGGTGCTGGATGATCCCACCAGCATGTCTATCTGGGCTCGGCGTGGTGCTGGATGATCCCACCAGCATGTCCTCTAACCCTCCAACTCTAATGCTATGAACTTCACTCTTAAAGCAAAAAGCTGATGAGAAGTCGGACTTGGATGCAAAAGAGTCTTTATTCTGCAGAACAAACAGTGTGAGCCGCGGATCGCTCTGACGACTGACCAGCACACCTAATATGGACCTTTGTATTGGTTTTCTGTGGCGTCTGCCTTCACCTGCTCCGCCCGTCCAGAGAAGCTCTCCTTACCTGGTCAGAGTTCAGATAACACACAGCTTAACATGTGTCCTATGACCTTGTACCATTTATCATCCATAAGTGTCAGCTTATACAGGTCCACTACTCTGTCTATGTGTCGCTCGTGTCTATAGCCCCGTTTCCACAGTCCCCCTTGGTACCGGTACAGGGCCTGTGGTAACCGTTTGGTGTGCGTTTCCACTGCCACAGTTACCGATACCAACAGGTCCCATTGATAACCATTTCTCGCTACCCCTCCGTTTGGGATACCAGGCGCAACCTGCCGGATATGAGGGGGAGGAGCTTCAACACTGTCGCCTGCTGATTGGTCTGTGACAACCCAACCGTTACTCTACCGGCAAGCCCGCCGTTTCAAATCAGTAAAGAAAGTGAAAAATGGATCCTTGGACGACGGAGGAAGTGCAATTGCTCCTCTCCATAATCGGAGAAGAGGGTGAGGGACCACAACTGCCGCAGCGGGGTCCAGAGGAAGCACTGGCGGTGGTTGGACGCCATGGACCAATTATTGGCTGATTCCTCACAAAGACCATCTATAAACAATCACATAGCCGTATTCTGTACTATATCTGGCTAAATGCTCCAAATGTAACCAGAAGAAATTAAATTCGAAGCATAGCTGTCACTGAGTATATCCTTATACTCACACAGACACATTATCATGATATATGATGATCCGGGGACCAAGCAGGTATTAAAGTAACGAGCATACTGCAGACAAGAAACAAGCCCGATCAATCAGTAAAGACAAAGAAACCTTCGCCTGCACAAGTGGCGTCGGAACTACGAATCTTGATTTGAAGCCATAAAGCTTAAATAAAGACTATAACGCAGTAAACACTAAACGCAGAGCACCGGGAGCGTCCACGACGCAATCGCAGTACAACATGTATCTCTCGTGCTCTCAGGGGGCGTGTGGATGTGGCGCAGACAATTCTATCAACCAATGGGAGCGCGGAGGTGGCACCGACGTAACAGGAAATACGTAGCGCCCCACGTGAGAGGTTTATATAGCGCTAAGCGGAAACGTTGAGGCGCCATTTCATCGCGTAGTCGCTCTGTGCTGGCCGAAGCTGGCCGAAGCTGGCCGGAGCTGGCAGGAGCTGGCCGGAGCTGGCAGGAGCATAAACCCCAACCTCCGACCCGCCACTCGGTGAAAACACTCCGCCTTCATCTCCATGGAAGCGGCCGTCATCCCGACTCACGGCAGGTAACGCCCGTAGCTCTTCTAAGATAAACATTTGTTCACCTGTGTAGATGCACGATCATTTCTCTCTCGATTATAACGCGAGCTTAGCAACCATTAACGGTTGCTTTGGCAACAGAGTTATCACGCGCTGCATTTATTGTAAAATGTTTACAGAATTCCTTTGACGTGAATTCATGTTATTTTTGCTCAAATAGAAAGTAAATGTCATCTGCAGGTGTGTGTGTGTGTGTGTGTGTGTGTGTGTGTGTGTGTGTGTGTGTGTGTGTGTGTGTGTGTGTGTGTGTGTGTGTGTGTGTGTGTGTGTGTGTGTGTGTGTGTGTGTGTGTGTGTGTGTGTGTGTGTGTGTGTGTGTGTGTGTGTGTGTGTGTGTGTGTGTGTGTGTGTGTGTGCTCGCTCTCTCATTCATTGTTGATACCCGCTGCTACAGCTACCTCCACCCCGATGCAGCTCTCTAAACGGGCACAAATCCTCACATGATGGCCTGAGAAACTCTGAGCAAGCAGCTGTATCTTTGGGGGCTGTAGATGTCGGGGGGCCGGGGCCAGCTGTGTCTTTGGGGGCTGTAGATGTCGGGGGGCCGGGGCCAGCTGTGTCTTTGGGGGCTGTAGATGTCGGGGGGCCGGGGCCAGCTGTGTCTTTGGGGGCTGTAGATGTCGGGGGGCCGGGGCCAGCTGTGTCTTTGGGGGCTGTAGATGTCGGGGGGCCGGGGCCAGCTGTATCTTTGGGGGCTGTAGATGTCGGGGGGCCGGGGCCAGCTGTATCTTTGGGGGCTGTATATGTCGGGGGGCCGGGGCCAGCTGTGTCTTTGGGGGCTGTAGATGTCGGGGGGCCGGGGCCAGCTGTGTCTTTGGGGGCTGTAGATGTCGGGGGGCCGGGGCCAGCTGTGTCTTTGGGGGCTGTAGATGTCGGGGGGCCGGGGCCAGCTGTGTCTTTGGGGGCTGTAGATGTCAGGGGGCCGGGGCCAGCTTCAGCTTCCAGTGGGTCTACTAGCTCAGCTTACTGTCCCAAAATGGCTGGCCTCCATGAATTACATCCACTTTGTGAACGTCTTACAACTGCACACTGGTCTTTTCAACAGGTAGTCGCATCTTCTTCTGTATCTGTCACTGTTGAGCAGTGTGTCCAAACAGTGAGGGCAGGGCCTCCAAGCCACGGGACAGCGTCAGTCACACTCCCTTTAAAGATTTAATCCCTGTACTTGTTTCATTGACTTGATAACATTATTACTTTAAGAACAAGCTGCACATATAATAACATGAAGTGGTGAAACAGAAGGATGAGAGAATTCTTCCAAGATATATGATGACGAGGGTCAACTCACTAGTTCAGGAGTGTCAAACTGAGGTCCTGGAGGGCCACAGCCCTCCATGTTTTCCATATCTCCCTTCTTCAACACAGCTGATTGCAGTGAGCAGCTCCTTATCAGGCTTTGTGTTGAATTCGGTGATGGCACTATAATGAGATTCAGGCCACATCCACACGAGCCAAAATGATCGTTTTTTTCTCCCTGGGGTTCTCAAAAAAAGTTCAGTCCACACCTCACTATGAACACGGCTCAACACTAGGCTTCAGGGCATGTAGTACACATGCTAGGCCTTTAGGGGCGCTGTGACTCACCAAACACCAAAAACGCAGAAGAAACATAGCACATAGAAATTTAGAAGTAGACTCCTACTCGTTGGCTTCTATATAGTTCTATAGGTCTATGGCTCCGCTCCTCCTGCTGCTCGCTCAGTAGCTTCTGCAGCTCGACCGGAGCTTGTAGTCTGTGGTTGTTGTGGTTATTAGGTGACGTTGCGGACCGCGGTGGGGGGAGGAGGGGGGCGAGTACGTCATCTTTTTTCCACAGATGATCGTCTTTGCCGTCCACACCACATGGGTGTGAACAGTACATGCCAGGGTTTTAGAATTTTCCCCACACCCCACGTTTTCGCCCTTTGAAAACGCTGCCTTGTGTAAGTGATCGGCCAAAAACAGCTCGTTTACCTGAACTGACATTCTCGTGTGGACGGCCCCTCAGGTGTGTTGAAGAAGGGAGACATGGAAAACCTCCAGGGCACGGCCCTCCAGGACCTGATTTAGACACCCCTGCACTAGTGCAGTTATTCTCTGAGATTATGAAGAATTCCAACCCATCCAGCAGCTCAAAGCAACACTGCTGCTGCAGCCAGAACCAGAACCTTCCTGACTAGTTAATCCTGACTTGGTGAGATTAGAGCAGATTAATTCATGGGACAATAGAACCGGAGTCACTTTCACTTTATTCCAGCAGAACGGTTCCAGGCAGAGCTTCCTCACTGCTCTTCTTTTACTTTACATTTTACCCCCTCTGGTTCTGAGGCGGAGGTTCTGAGGCGGAGGTTCCTCCGTGTGACTGTGTTTCCTGTTGGAATATTAATTCATCACCGTGACAACAGGAGAAGTTCTGCTTCCATTAATTCATGGTTCTGCAGTTCTGTCAGCGTCAGCATTATTATTAAGATCTTTATTCCAGATCAACCCTCGTGGAGCCAAACAGACCTGGAACAAGTCAAGAACAAGAACCTCCTTCAAAGCTCAGAGACCAGGATTTATTTTGTTTCAAAACTGTGCACTGTGTTGACGTGGTCCGAGTCCGATCATTGCGTTGCATCACGGGCCAGTGACGTGACCTGACGAGTGAACTCTGTACAGAACATTGGTTACGGCCGTAGCGTCTGCTCCAGAGTCCCGGTCTCCGTCCGGACTCACGTCTGCTCTTTAGGGACCAACATGAAAGTTGCCCAGCAAAGAAAAAAAACCAACCAACCAGTGCAAAGCTGAATATGTTAACAACAGAGGATTCATGCAGCCGACATATTAAAATACTGAGGTACCTCAAAATCAGACCCGTTCTAAGGTCCCAAGTACCTCAACAGTAGGGCGACGGAAAAGCCTCAATCTTTGGAGCGGTTATTTCTGGAAAATTGCAAATCCTTGCGGTGGAAACCCGAACCGTAACGGACTATACCACTCCATTTTCCCTTGGAAACGGGCTTTAGATTAACAGCAAACAACATAAGACCAATTCTAACAAGCCAAGTTGCTACAAGAACAAATATAAAGGCCCAAGTCAATATTAACCAACATTGTTTGGTTTAAATACTCAAAACACTGAAGAGAAATTCTGATAAATAGTATGCTGTGGTAAAACCAGCAGCAGTGCAGCGTTTGTGGCGTCAGTTTGTCCAACCCTAACCTGCAGCAGAAGGAAAACCTACACTTTCCAAAACCAACACATGCTACGACTGCACTTCCGTCATTTAAAATGGCAGGCTAAGCATGGGCTCTGTCTCGCTACCTCCGCTCACAAAGCCCAACTTAATAAAGTCAGGGTTGTACTTGCGGACATACTTCTCCTTTGAGGAGGGGGTGGCATCGCTTTCATCTTTTTATTAGTTTTAAAAAGTTAAGTCAAAGGTTTAGATCTGGCTTCTTCTGCTGCTAATTGGAGCCATAACCCTCAATAACTGAAAAACGTGTCACTGCCCCAACTGCTGGTGTCACAAAAGCAAGGTTCGAGAACGACGAAGACCTGATGGCTTAAAGTGCCCATGACACCATATCGCATGTTAATTTGATAATTTTTCCCTTAAAAAACAGTCAAATGTGTATTTGCCTTCATTGGATGCCCCCTGGAATTTGGCACTGTTGACAAGCTAACCCTCTCTGGGAGGTCGGAGACTGGAGAGGAATGCTGAAGTGACGTAGGAGGAGGGACACTTTTTCTTGGTCTGCAGGGAATGCTGTGTTTTCATATTGTGCTTTTATTTTATTTTTTTTAGGGTATTTTCAACAGAATGATCTAAGGCATATAGTAGTAGACCTCTACTAGATTGTGTATGTCTACACAGTAGACATATTCTCGTAGATCGTCCACTATATGGTGTAGACTAGAGGCTCTATACATATAGTGGAGGATCTACTAGCATATGTCTGTAGGCTCCTTGGAGCAGACATTCACTACACGAGACAGATTGACGGAGTTAATTTATTATTAGTCCCTCATTAGTCCTCAGACAGGACATTTCTTCACCAAAAGGACGTCTTCAGCAGCCACACAGCGCGGTGCTCGGGAAGCTGATGGAGGCCGGGGGTGTAGCTCAGGAAGAGCTGATGGAGGCCAGGGATGTAGCTCAGGAGGAGCTGATGGAGGCCAGGGGAGTAGCTCAGGAGGAGCTGAATGGGGCCGGAGGTGTAGCTCAGGAGGAGGGGAGGGAGGCTGGGGGTGTAGCTCAGGAAGAGCTGATGGAGGCCAGGGATGTAGCTCAGGAGGAGCTGAATGGGGCCGGAGGTGGAGCTCAGGAGGAGGGGAGGGAGGCTGGGGGTGTAGCTCAGGAAGAGCTGATGGAGGCCAGGGATGTAGCTCAGGAGGAGCTGAATGGGGCCGGAGGTGGAGCTCAGGAGGAGTTGATGGAGGCCGGGGGTGTAGCTCAGGAGGAGGGGAGGGAGGCTGGGGGTGTAGCTCAGGAAGAGCTGATGGAGGCCAGGGATGTAGCTCAGGAGGAGCTGGAGGTGGAGCTCAGGAGGAGTTGATGGAGGCCGGGGGTCAAGCTCAGGAGGAGCTGATGGAGGCCGGGGATCTAGCTCAGGAGGAGCTGATGGAGGCTGGGGGTGTAGCTCTGGGAGTCCTATTGCAGGTTGTTTAGTGTACTGGAGCAAACCCACAGACACACGGAGACAACATGGAAACTCCACACAGCTGGGATTTGAACCGGGACCTTTTTTTTTTTTTTTTTTTTTTAACTGGGACCTTCTGGCTGTGAGGCGAGAGGCTGTGGACTGTGTGGAGTCAGGAGGTGGTGAGTGGAACTTGTATTATCACATCAGATCTGTGGTCTCCACGGTAACTGATATAAACTCAATCAGTCTCCTTGACGATCGTTGTTGGCGTCTCGTCTTCAGATTGTCTGAATCTGTGCTGTAGTTGCTGGGTTGATCGTCAATGTTTCCCCAAATCTGTTCGGTTTGACCTCCAACGCTCCTCCATCACGATCTCATACTCTTCTTCTTTAAGATACTGATGAACAGTGTGAAATGTCCCAAAATACTTCTGTTTCTCCCCTTACTCTGCATCCACTGCTGTGTTGAGCCTGTTACTGCTGTGTTGAGCCTGTTACTGCTGGAGCCTGGTACTCCTGTGACGTCACAGTAAGATGGAGGAGGTGGATAAAGCTCGATGGGCGGAGATCAAGAACCACGACTTAATTTCACTCGTTTTTCGTAGGTTTTTACTTGCAGATGATGGCAATATGACAAATATTTTATAGTGAAACTACCTTTATTTTGTATTGCTATTTATTTTTATGTTTAGGTGTCATACGCTCTTTAAGTAGTGTCTGGTTTTCCTCCATCAGTCTCAATCTTCCTCTCACTCTCCTCGATGCATGAGGCCACAGGTGTTTATATGATTAGCCCCTCCCCTCTGGACCTACCATCTTCATAAACTTCCTCATATTTTTTCCCTCAAAACCACACAAATGAAATGCATTGGGAGGAAAAATCATTTACAAAGATCAAAAACATTCCCACACATATTCTCCTTTATGTGCAGCAAATACTCCTTTTAATTTGAATTAAATACATTTTAAAGGAGTGAGGGAGAAACCACTGATCAAATAATGACTGGCCTTCAGCTCTGTTTAACAGGGAACTACCAACAGGGAACACAAAGTATGTCTGTGAGTATGATCCCTACTATAGAGGCCGCTTTGTCACATTACTTCTCCTGCATCGCAGACGTTGGGTAGTCTCGACAAGTAGTCAGCAATGACATTGTCCTTTCCTGCCCTATGACGCACACACAACTTGAACGGTTGAAGTTCTAAGTACCAGCTGGTCACCCTAGTGTTTCGATCTTTCATGGTCTGGATCCAGGTCAGTGCTCTGTGGTCCGTCTGGAGATCAAACTCCCTTCCAAGGAGGTTGTACCGAAGGCTGTCCAATGCCTGCTTGATTGCCAAACACTCCTCCTCAATGGTTGAATATCGAGTTTCACGAGGCAGAGGTTTTCTGCTGAGATACAGTGCTAGACGTTCGTCCCCTGTCTGTCTCTGAGCTGGACGTTCGTCCCCTGTCTGTCCCTGAGCCAGCACAGCCCCAGTTCTTACACTGGACGCATCCACCTGGACAAGAAAGCAACGCTGAAATTCAGGGCTTTGCGGTTCAGGAGAAGAAGCGGCATTGCAGACCTGAGGCCCAGAGAAGTGAAATTTAAAGTTTCTCGCGGTCCAGTAGCTGGTTCTCGCGGCCCGTCCTCGGCCCAGTGGTTGAGAATCACTGCATTACAGCACACATTAGCATGTTACTCTCATAGCAAACATAAGCTATGCAAATAAGTTTAACATGCTAATGCTAGCTATGGTGTGTGTTGAATGTTTGATGTTGGCCCGTGCGTGTCGGTATGTGTGTCCTGGAACAAATGATCTTTCGAGAACCATGAGACCTATTTCAAAACCTTTTGAACTGTGAGCGTCAGAGGAAGCTCATGGCATGTCTGGAAGACAAATGTCAGAATTTATAGCTTTGAGTTAAAAAACTCTACCAAAAATACATCTATGACTGAGTCTGAGAGGAAATCTTGCACTTGCTGCCAACAAATGCATTTTCAGAGAGAGCTGTTGGTGTTATAGGAAAAAAAGTGAATTGGTAGAAGATAGAAACAAGATTTTTTTCACATCTGAATAGAGGACGAACACAGCAACATTTTACAGGTTAAATCAAGTCTCTAGCTGAAATTATGGCAACCTCATCTGGCAATGAAGAGGGATGATTTTTTTTTTCTTTTATTCAATCTCTGTACCTTTTGAATGGAAAAGCTTGTTTTTTCTGACTTTTTTTTTTTTTCTTCTTCCCCAGAAACAGTTGGCTGAATCGTTAACAGAAGTTACAGCTCACTATTCCTTTTTTCTTTTTTTTTTCTCTTGCCCTTGTCCTGTTCGTCAGTTTGGGCCAACAATATGATGTGATCTAGAACCTTCGGAGTCAGAACAGTTTTTACTCTTGAACAGGGAGAGACCTGGAGTCTCCTCCTGTTGCTGCTTTATTAGAAGTTGGCATGGCTGCTGTACGGGGGGGGGGGGGGGGCGCTCAAAGAGAGAGAGAAGAGAGGTTGAGGGGGGCGGCTAACATACAATACCCTTTATATTGTGCTACATATATTATTTGCAGTTATCACACTGATCCAAATACTTTCCAACTGTTATTAGATTAACCAGCCTGAGCAGCTCTATCTAGACATGAATTAACAAAGAGGAACATGACTGAGTGTTTGAGCAAATGATGACAGAGAACAAGCAACTTCAGAAGCTGTGTGTGTGTGTGTGTGTGTGTGTTGTGTGTGGCGCTCCACACCTGCTGATCAGTTCATCACCGCCCCAGCTCGGATCATCAGCTGGTTCTGGAGGTCCAGATGGCGGCTCAGAGCGGATGGTGCTTTTTCTGTTGCAGCCACTCTGTTGTGGAAGGTGCTCCACTGCTCGTCAGACAATCCCATTCACTGTCCACTTTTAAAGCTAATCCCACTTTTATTCCCTGGCGTTTCACCATGTTTCAGACTCTGTGCCTGTTCCATTATTGCCAATTTGGTGAATGAATAGTTTTTTACAGTTACAGTGCAAACATTTAATTTTGTGCATTCAGTTTGGAGTGCTTAAAAGTTCACTCACACATTTCTTCTTCTTCATTTTTTATTTTTTTTACAATTTCTGCAGCCGAATTGGGTCTCGGCTGAAGCCAAGTCTTATTTTTGCCTGTCCCAAAATCCATACAGTTACCCAGAACAACAGGGATACAAGAACAAATATAGAAAAAACATAAGGGAAGACTATTTTTGATTCGAAATACTATTTGTAATGTTTTTAAAAAAACAATACCTACAAAATTTAATGTGCAAGATTCTATAAATAGTTTATTATTGGTTTATCGATGGGAAACTTTATTATTCTAAAAATTATTTTCTGGAGTTTAATGAGGGTCTATATGTGTTCTGTATGCATGTTCCCCAAACCTCAACACAAGTTATACAAGTGAGAAATACAGTTTACTCAAGCATTTCTTGTTCAAAAAGTAGCTTGTTTTGTAACTAATACCAATAGTTTCAGATAATTTCTTTATGTTCTATATGTGGCTTCCAACTGAATTTAGGGTTATCCTATTCCATCACTTCTAAGAATGCTGATTGGGTACTCCTGAACCCATATTGATGGTCACTCAATAGCTAATTTCTCTATGAAATCAAGTCTATTTACAACCAATTGTTTGAGTATTTTTAAAAACTGAGATGGCAAGGACACAGGTCTGTGATGACTTCATCATCCATCAATCATCCATTAAACAGGGAATAAAACAGTATAAAATCTCAAATAGAACAATCACAGACAAGTAAGATATTACCCTATTTATAAAAGACATCCACACCAAAGCCTCCACAAGGATGACGGGTATTTTACAGTACTATTCAATAAAATTTTCTTTGTAAAGCTCTAAATCACATCAACAAACATCTCAGAGCCTCTTACAATGATAGAGAACAACAGAACCCAACTAAACCTTCCAGAACCTCTTACAATGATAGAGAACAACAGAACCCAACTAAACCTTCCAGAGCCTCTTACAATGATAGAGAACAACAGAACCCAACTAAACCTTCCAGAACCTCTTACAATGATAGAGAACAACAGAACCCAACTAAACCTTCCAGAACCTCTTACAATGATAGAGAACAACAGAACCCAACTAAACCTTCCAGAGCAGCAGATGGAACAAGCAACAGTGGAAACCAGGAAGAACTCCCTCTCAGGAAGAACAGTTCATAAGAAGTCCCTCTTCAGGAAGAAAGGGGGCGGAGCCTAGACTCTGGAAGGGCGGAGCCTAGACTCTGGAAGGGGGGGGCATCCACCTTGACCGGTTGGGGGGAGAAGTACATGGGATAGAAGAGGGAGAGAGAGGAATAGAAGAGGGAGAGAGAGGAATAGAAGAGGGAGAGAGAGGAATAGAAGAGAGAGAGAGGAATAGAAGAGGGGGAGAGAGGAATAGAAGAGGGAGAGAGAGAGAGGAATAGAAGAGGGAGAGAGAGAGAGAGAGGAATAGAAGAGGGGGAGAGAGAGGAATAGAAGAGGGGGAGAGAGAGGAATAGAAGAGGGAGAGAGAGAGAGGAATAGAAGAGGGAGAGAGAGAGAGAGAGAGAGGCAGACAGGCCAGAGAAGTACAAATACTAAGAAAAGTCTATGATGAGCGTTGGTCTGATGATGAACCAATCTCAGTCTGGAGTTTAAGGGCCGTGCTGTGGGGGGGTCAGGGTACTGTGGTGGGGTCAGGGTACTGTGGTGGGGTCAGGGTACTGTGGTGGGGTCCCGGTGCTGTGGTGGGGTCAGGGTACTGTGGTGGGGTCCCGGTGCTGTGGGGGGGTCAGGGTACTGTGGTGGGGTCAGGGTACTGTGGTGGGGTCAGGGTGCTGTGGTGGGGTCAGGGTACTGTGGTGGGGTCCCGGTGCTGTGGGGGGGTCAGGGTACTGTGGTGGGGTCCCGGTGCTGTGGTGGGGTCCCGGTACTGTGGTGGGGTCAGGGTGCTGTGGTGGGGTCCCGGTGCTGTGGTGGGGTCCCGGTGCTGTGGGGGGGTCAGGGTACTGTGGTGGGGTCAGGGTGCTGTGGCGGGGTCAGGGTACTGTGGTGGGGTCCCGGTGCTGTGGGGGGGTCAGGGTACTGTGGTGGGGTTCCGGTGCTGTGGTGGGGTTGGGTAGTAGTACTATGACTGGGATTAGTCGGCAGCATTATAATGGTGTTCTGAGAGTCCTTGTGCCTGCGTATAAATGTATAAATCAGATTCCTCATGAGAGCCTGAAATGTAGAAACTCCTGCTTGACGGAACATCTCACTCCAGCAGGATCCTCATAGCATCAGTTTACGCAACCTTGAGCTGTCATAGACTTTATTTTCTATATTTAGTCCACAAGGGGGCGGTGTACAATAAGCTCTAAAGAGTCATTTTCACATTTTCAGAGCACATAGAATATTTCCTTCTAGTATGTTGACTTGAGCATACAGTATACAGCATTGATAGAATGTTTGTCACCATTTTTATAGACTTTGTTTTATTTTGTTATATTTTTTATTATTATAACTCCCTTGCCTCACAGCCGGTGGAAAGCAGGACACGGGACTCAGTCTCTGAGATGAACACTTGCATTTATTTGCCAGTTACTTTATTGTACAGCTTCTTGCTAGACCTCCTCCGCATACGCATGCTCGCTCCCTCATGCACACTGGTCAAGCGAGCAGCGAACCAAAGCACTGTTAGAGAGTGTGAGCGTCTCCTTTAACAGTATGCTGCTTCTTCGTATTCCTCAAGCTTTTCCGACAGTTTAGATGACTTTCGGCACATTACTGCCTCTCTACAAGTGCTTGGTGCAACATATGCAGTGATGTACGATGTTTTGGAGTGATGCAATGACGTGGCTCTCACTCGGCTCCCTTGACAATGGAAAGACAAACGGTTCTTTGGAGGTGTGCGTTTATGAACTGGTAATAACACCGGCCCTGAACTAGCACCTGGTTCTTTTTGGTGGAAAAGCCTTACCAGAGGTTAATATTGTTTTTTCCAGACTTGGAACCTCAAGATTAGGGTATTATTTCCAGGACATGCTTTCTCAGGTATCTGATGAGTTTCTGGCAGGTCGTCTTTTGCTTTGCTTACCGTTCATGCAGCTTTGTAAAGAATAAGCTGAAAAATGTAGTTCGGGTAGATTCAGAAGTTTCAGTTGCCTGACTCTAGACTGGAAGTAGTTCCAAAATATATAAAACAGACATTGCTTGTGAATATGTATGTGTGAGTACATTTCATTTCAGTGTTTGAGACAACACCATCCATCCATCTTCTCTCTCTTATCCGTTTCCGGGTGGCGGGGTTGGTAGTCTGAGCACTGTCACCCAGATCACATCGCACCGATTAAGAACCTTCACCATTCAAGTCTCATTATATGAAATACGCCAAAATGCAATCTTGTTGTTTTTTATTACAACCATGTGCTTACGCATTGAAGCATGGACAGATGTAGGCCTGGACGATAAACCGAAAATTACTGATGTCATTTTGCCCATTTCGGTATATTTGGTGTTTAAAAACCCTTGTGGCACCACATACGCTGTGCAGCATACGTTTCACGTGCCTCGTTTACGATGATGTAGCGGGATGGTGATTGCGAGCTGTGGCTCAATTTCACCAGATTTGGTCAGAGCACATTCTAAGCTTCATGCCAGTCTTTAGATCGTGTTGATAGGCCAAGTCAAACCAGATGTATGATGAAAACTAGACGTGATGTTGTTGGCTGCGCTCGGTGAGCGTTTGGAGCCGTTAAAAAGTTTTTTTTTATTAATTTGTGCACGATTTCTGATCAGTCACAGTTTCTATGCATTCTAAATGGTAGATCTATATCTTCAATGTAGCTCTATGCTCCCCCCTCCCTCGCTGAATCACATGGCGCCCACAACTGGCCAATCGAAAAAAGAAAATGGCAGGCATATCAGGAAATAATGTTTTCTCCATAGACTGAGTATTTCAGACGATGAACATGATGAAGCAGATAGCGGCTTTAGAAGCGATCGAAGCAACTCCTCTTTGATCCTCCACTTCATTCGTACTTGTAATCAGCGGGCAGAGTCACAGAGCTGCGGTAATCCGCGCCTCCATCCCCGGCAGAGCGACGCATAGCGACCTGCTGTCCGCCGGGGCTCCAAGTGAAAACTCATTTTACACTCAAATATGTCACTTTTATCAGGAGAATTGGGTTAGATAGGCCCTTTTTCATATAACTGTGGAGAAATCCCATGTTTTCAGGTGCAGTACATACCTGTGCCCCGCTGCTCATTACGTCATGTGCCGCTCTGTTGACAACTTGAATGTGTGCATTTTCCAGTAAGCTCTTTGGAATATCCATATTTAGAATTTGTTCATAAGAGATTGGATTTTAGATATTTTGTGTTTGCAGGAAATTTAAGTTATTTTATACTTTTAAATGTATTCAGTCGTTCTCATTTCAAGTAATCTGTGCTTATCAGCTCTTCACAACTTAAAGTACTTAATTTGTATTTTCTTCATTTATTTTCAGACACTGTAGTTTTACAGTCCTTTAAAGTGGCAGTAAATAGGTCCAGGGGAGTCATACTGTCAATATAACTGCCACATTTACCAAACATTATTTTGTGCAGTGGAGTAGTTATCGTCCATTTATCGTTATCAAGGTGAACTGCTCAATATCGTGATATCGATTTGACGCCATATTGCCCAGCCCTAGACAGATGTGCAATACACCTGAGCAACAACTCTGCACTCACTCCTCTACTACATCAGAGGTTATAGTTCTTTAAAGGTTGCACAACACTGTATTAATCCACAGGTCGTAGGCTGCTCCACAACCCTAACCTCTCATGATTGCTTCGTAAGCCGGAAACGGCACTCTACCTCATTATACACTGACACAACATCTATGAGCAATGTTTAAAACTGTAATTCAGATATAGATTGTCAATCCTGTATAAAGTCCAGTGTGAGCTGCCGCAGCACAACAGTCCTTCCTCTGGAAGAGGTCCAAAAGTAGGCAATATGGCAGGGCCCTAGTTTTGGCGCGGAACATGATCAAGTAATAAAGTTGAGAATAAAACTAAAGATTTGACTTGTACTCATGAAGGCACGGTATTCATTCCAGAAAGACTCTAGTTTTCCCAAGAACTCTGTTTAATTTCCCCGCACGTGGTCATTCTTATGTCTGCTGACTTTGCTTCAGATGCTGTGCTCAGAGGGCTCGGTCTGTCTGGACCTAGAGGCCTCGTATTGCTCTGCTCAGACTGGTCTGGTTGGAGTGCAGCCATGCCTCAAGCTCATGTTGCTTTTAAAGTGCTGCTTTCCTAATCAGCTTCACTTTCTTCTGGGAATCTTTACTTTTGTTTTCATCTCATTAGAAATGCAGAGTGCTGAGATTGGAAGAGCTACAGGGCACCACAGCACTTCATCAAGGACATCAGCTGAAGTGTGTCACTCACTCACTCACTCACTCACTCACTCACTCACTCACTCACTCACTCACGTCTTTGTGCTGTGCACCTCCAGGTCAGCAGTCGGCGGTTGTTGTGAAGACGCGCAGCACAAACGGTATTTAGTAACCCCTTTCTGTCCAACACCAAAGCTCAACAGAAATCATAGCGTCGGCCAAAAGAACCAGATTTTTTATTTCTAGTCCAGTGGTGTGGACATCATGCGGACAAAGGGCAAACCACTCCCTGCTGCAAAGTTTAATGGCTATGTGCACCAGAGAGAGCAGCAGGACAATCTAGTTTCAGCACATTAAAAAACAACATGCACCGGAGTGGGAGCAGTGTGTTGCATTGCGAGCTGCACAGGAAAATGATGCTCCCACAAAAACAATTATCACCTCCACAGCAGGTAACACTATCGGCTTCATTTTCACCTGGTGTCCCTCATGAAGAGACGGACACCATGTGGAGAAGGGTTAAGGATGCAGTGGCATTCCACAGTTTTCAAACACAGACAAACTTATGTTTCTTGTAACGTGCAACTTTACAGATGAGTGCAGAATTAGTCCTCAGGGAAAAGTTTTACAAGCGTTGTTTGACAAAAGGTAACAATTCTTTCTAGCGTCTTTTTTGTTTTGTTTTTGTTTTGTGTTTTACTGCCCCCGAAAAATCACGTTTTCAGTGAAAAAACAATCTGGATCTTATTTTGAGCCAAAATCGTGCAGCCCTATTATAGTAATTAATAGTAGTAATAGTAATTAGATAGTAATCATGTTGTGTAGAATCAGATTTCTTCAATATTATCACAGATCCTGTCAAAAAAAATAAAAAAGTGTTTTAAAATGGGAAAGATGAGAAATGATTGCAAAGCTTTCAAGACAAGTGGCTTCAGGTCACAAGTAAGCACATGTTAACCCATTACTTCCTGTTACATTGGTCATTGATAAGATGATGTTACAGGAAATTGGTTAAAAACAAAAAGTCAGACAGCGGTTGAAATTCTTTACTTATACACGTCAGCTCTGATAAACAAGGAGGGCACATTAGTGGTCTTATGAATTTATTAGCTGCAATGCACTGTGGATCACATAACGGTGGGTGTGACGGGAACTTTGACCACACAATGTTGCTCTCAATTGAATGGTTGATGAGAAACTCTACAATTACCTCAATACACATAAACGTGCTTCCAGGGGAAGAACACATGGATCACACTGAGAACCAGGAAACATCCCACTTCTTAAATATTTCCAGGGATTGAAAGTCTGTGTGTTTCTAATGACCGTACATAGTACTTTATCATTGTCAATTTACGAGCTCCTGAGGACTTAATCCAGTGAAGGTTAACAGGACTGTGCTGAATGTTGCATCCAATTGATAGAATCGGTGTTTTCTTGACAGGAGGGAGGAGCAGTCGTCTCACTGAGGATGTGGAATATGACAATGCTGCAGAACCTTTGACATCAGCAGGGGTTCCCATGGACACAGGCTTTCACAGGAGTCTGAAAGATTAGGATTAGAAGTCCTGCTTTGATGACTAGTGGGCAGTGTAGGAATATTCCGAGCTGGTCTCAAACTGTGATTATTATTATAAAATGTTTTACAATAACTGAAGTTCTGGACTAAATCCTTCTGAGAGCAGCATGAAAGATGTCCCACAGTAGTTAGCATTAGCTGCTATCCGCAGTCCTTGTGTGAACCTTGGCTTCCTTTTCAATGTTGCTAGTGGATCTCTGATTTATTAGTCTACAATGAGATACAGCAACAAAACCACAGTTTCATTATTTCTTAAAAACAAAAGAGAAGAGTTGGAGAATTAAAGGGTTGACTGGAGGCGGAGTGCTTTATTAATTCTGAATTAACTCCATCCTCTTGATGGCAGCACAAAGGTTGTCTTGCATTAGCTTTTATTCACAATAGCTGTGATTAGCATTATTCTTCCTGTTTGGATTTAAAGAGTTAATTTTCACAGTATCTAGACACCTGTTATGTCGATAACAATAATTTCCCTCCCTCTCCTCAGCTCTCTGGTTGGGTTATCTGCTAGCAAGATGGCGCAGCACTCGAGCTCGGGAAAGCGCATTCGAAAGCCCTCCCTTCTGTACGAGGACTTCGAGAGTCCCTCGTTACCACACACAGTACCCCAGGGCGCCCTCGGCCCACCACAGCCTCCTGTGAAGGATCCCAGCCGCTTGGGTCGCATTACCAACCAGCTGCAGTACCTGCAGAAGACCCTAATCAAGTCTTTGTGGAGGCATCACTTCGCCTGGCCTTTCCGCGAGCCTGTGGATGCCTTCAGGCTGAACCTACCGGTGGGTAATGAATGCTTTAACAAAGTACTCCTCCTTCCATTTCAGAACTTTTATTAGGCTCCGCTCGCACTGTAGGTCTTGATGCTCAATTCCTATTTTTGGCTGAGATACGATTTCTTTGTGATCATTCACACTGCTTTTTAAATGCGACCTCCATCAGACTGCAGTGTGAACGTTATCTGACCTCCGAGTGAGCCGCAGGTGCAGAAGGCGGCGTGACGTCACACAGAGTACTCTGGTGCTTGCTGGTGTAGCATTCATATTAACTTCTGTAAACAGAGTCGCCATGAACACAACTTAAAACCCCTCAACTCAATAAAAACCAGTTCAAATCTCAACCTCTGTAGAAATCACATTAAAACCATAAAACAATTGTAATAAAGAACCCGTTAAGAGAGTTTTGCCCCCACATTGTGGGAGACCCGCTCAACACTGCAACACTGGTCTGCGCATGTAGATCCATTTTGAAGTGGTTCTGCAATATGAGCCCACAGAATCGAGACGCAATGAAGAAAAAAAAGGAGATTGAGGGGAAACATTTTTTTTGGGTGGAGCTGCTTCCACCGGTGCAGATTTGGGACTTAGCCTTACGTTAATGACGTGGAGGTCACGTATGGGTCTGTGAACTTTCCGGCCATTTGATTTTCGTTTTGATGTCGGAAAACAAAAAACCTGAAACCATACGATTTCCGTTTTTCGATTTGATATTGGGAATTAAAAAATGAAGAAATGGAAATCGGGTCGTTTCCCATTTCCCAACATGCGTTTTTTAAACAAAATTATATTCGACCGTAATTCTATATTTCAAGTCTGATTTGCCGGAAAACCCAGAAGTCGACCCTCTTCTTCACTTGATGGGAGAGTAAACAATGGCGCGTTGCGTTGCTGCCCCCTTCAGGCTGTCTGTGACCTTGGAACTTGCCCACCAGTTGTTTTAGATGTTTATCCGGCTGCCACAGTTTAAATAAAATAAAATACACAAGCCCCCCAGCTACCTCAGTTGGTAGAGCATGAAACTCTGTCTCAAGGTAGAGGGTTCATGTCCCACGCCGGGCGCCACCTTCCTGAGGGCTCTCCGCCTTCCTGGGGGCTCTCCGCCTTCCTGGGGGCTCTCCGCCTTCCTTTGGGCTCTCCGCCTTCCTTTGGGCTCTCCGCCTTCCTGGGGGCTCTCCACCTTCCAGCCAGACGTGTATGGACAGTGAAGCAGCAACAGAAGAAGAAGAGACTCGACTTCCGCCAAGTCAAACTTGAAATAAAGAATTACGGTCATATTTTATTTCCCAAATTTTGTTTAACACGCGCATATCGGGAAACGACCCGATGTCCGATTTTTGAGGTTCAATTGTTTTTCAATATCAAATCGAAAACGGAAATCAGAAGGTTTCCGGTTTTTCATTCTCCGACATCAAAACGAAAATCGAATCGCCGGAAGGTACACGGTCCCTTATGTCCAACTTGGTTGATCTGGTCGCATTGACAGATATTGGATACACATCCAATTTGGTACCACATACGATGGAGGCCTGGGTCTGGTGTGCAAAAGTCTGAATATGCACGTTCACATGGTCACAAAATAGATAGGATCCAGTCATTTGTGAGCATTGGCCCGCAGTGTGAATGCAGCCTTCGTCTCGGTATCCCTTCCTCTTGGAAGTGATTTGTTACATTTCACACACATTCAGATCATTAGAACAAATGTTGCATCAGGATATTTTTTTAAGTCTTAAAACGATGTGAAAAGGTGTCTGAGCTTGAAAGAAATTCTATTTTTTGATCAGCACATTTATGCATCCTTAAAGGTGCTGACTGTAAAGCAAGTGATGACACTTGTCCATTTTGTGAGTAACTGCAGTAACCAGTTTCTCTTCCAACATTTCTGAATTTCTGTCAGTTTAGTTTATTCTTTTTTTAAAAAGTTAGTATTTACCAAGAACTACAGCCTTTGTTGGGGTTACTTTTCAATCTGCCAAGGGGATAACTGATTAGCATGCTAACTTAGCCACATTTAAAACACAAACATGTGCATCATACACATCAGTGTGTCTCCACTTCTTAAATGGAGAACTAACACAAAGCATCTCTTTTGTTTTTGTTTCTAGGATTATCATAAAATTATTAAGCAGCCAATGGACATGGGCACTATCAAGAAGCGTTTGGAGAACAATTTCTACCGAAGTGCAAGTGAATGCATGCAGGACTTTAACACAATGTTCACCAACTGTTACATCTACAATAAGGTGAGGAAAAGGTGAAAGAAAAGCATAGAATATATTGTCATCTCTGTCATTCAGTTTTAATGACAGTTCTGCTCGTTACCTCACAGTACTTAGCATTTCAGCTGTTAAGTCGACTCAACAGTTGCTACTTGTGTTCTCAGCCGACAGACGACGTTGTGCTGATGGCTCAATCCTTGGAGAAGATCTTTCTCCAGAAGGTGGCCATGATGCCTCAGGAGGAAATTGAGCTTCCTCCTCCAGCTCCTCGGAACAAAAGCAACCGGGGACGAGGGCGCAAATCTAACGGTCAGTGTGGGAAGTGCTAAAGGGAATTCAAAGGAAGTGGTGCAGTTTCATTTCCAGTCCAATTTTAAATATGCCTGTGACTAAAATGTGTTTTTAATTTATTTAAATTGCCAGCATCCAGAGCTCAGCAGGTGCCCGCCGTGTCCCAGTCGGCCTACTCCCCTTCGTCCTCGGACACCGGGGACTCCATGCTGGCCAACTCGCCCCAGACTGTGCTGACAAAAAGCTTGCCTCCTGCCAACATCATGGGCCTGCCCCCCACACAGCCCACCACCAAGGTAAAACCACAAGCAGAATGCTGCTAGAGGCCCAGTAAGTCGGTGTGGCTTTGTTAAATCTCTTTACGTATCTAATGTAGTTCATAAATGAACCTTCAGTCATTAACTCAGGATACATCCGATACTGGATATGAATTCAGGAACTTCATGGAATATATCTGGTGGAACTTTACACAGACTTCCTACAAAATGAACAAGTCGGTCACCTAGTTTTTAGCTTGCCTGAGTCGATAAAAACAAGATCACAGAAACGGACTAACTTGAAAACAAAAGGTGGACTGTATTAGATGAGTGGGCTAAGAAGCACAACGACCCAGAGAACAGGGGTCAACAACCTTCAACAGCCATTTGGACCCATTTGCCACTGAACTGAACTGAACACACCCGGTAGCGTATTGTTCCAGATCAAGTTACAATAATCCAAGTGAGGCTCAAACTGAGATCTGTACAGTGAGAAGAGTATTTCTACTGGCACCAACTGTCTCATTTTAAATGGTAGTTAAAAAAAAATCTAGAATTTTAGGCCTAATTCTATAATCTGCTTTTTAAAATTGATGAATTCATCTATATGGATTCCTAAAAACATTTATGCAATCAACTTTTCAATATCTCTACCATCTGTTTTTATATTCCTGACCTGGTCACTGTACTTATGACCGTTTGATCGGAAAATAATATAAAAGGTCTTGCTAATATTTAGTGATCATTTATTACATTTAAACCAAGTATTTAACTGATCAATTTGCTCATTCAGGAGCTTTTCAAGCTGATCCATGTGCTTATGTGACAAACAAATTTTGTGTCACTTGCAAAGAGTATTTTATGAATATCACTAGAACAATGTACAAAGTCATTAACATAAACAAAATAGGTCCCAGAATAGATCCCTGGGGAACACCAAATTCTGTGTTTCCCTTATCAGAATTGACACCATTTATATTTACATACTGCTGTCTTCTATAAACAGCCCCTGAACCACTGGAGAGCTCCGCCCCTGACACCGTAGTGCCACAGCTTTCCAAGTAAGACTTGGAAGTCGATAGTATCGAACGCCTTGGAAAGGTCAAGAAAGAATCCAATTCCAATTCCTCCTCTTTCAAATGCATCATTTATTTTCTCAGTAAGATCTAAAATGGCCGTCCTTGTGCTACTTTTTTTTCTGAATTCATATTGTGAAGAGACCAGTATGTTGTGTTTATCTAAGTAATCAGCTAATCTTGAGTAGACTACTCTTTCGAGTACATTGCATGTCATTTTTGTCCCCAGATTTATATACTGGTATTATTTTGGCCAGCTTAGCCTGTTGTGGAACGAGGCCAGACTGTAAAGAGAGATTAATTATGAAGACAGATGGCATAGATACTTCATTCACTGTGGCTTTAAGGATCTTACTACAAATACCATTGGCACCTGCAGCGTAGCAACATTTCATGGCCTGGAAGCAACATCACAAAGAAATGATGTTGAGATTTTCAGCTCACCCAATGGAGCAGAAGGAAACTCAATCGCAGACGTTTTGAGCGGCTGCTTGAAAAGGAGCTGGTGCTACCGGACGGAACCGAGCTTCACATCCAGCGCGCACACAAAGCGCTAAGACACAGACCGAGTCTGACCAGAGCTCCGACACAAGTGGTAGTGCATTTCCTCAGGTGTGAAACTGAAGAGGGTGGTCTTAAAGAAAGTTTGGCAAAAGAAGCTAAGACAAGTGGATGGAAGGAAAATCTAGTTTCTTCACGATTACCTGACTCAGTTTGTCAGGCAAACGCAGAGGTGGTATTGAGAGGGGCGTGGCCGGAGGGGCGTGGCCGGAGGAGGCAGAGATCCGGGGACGACACACGCTTAAGTTACAGTGGAAAGCCAAAGCTTTCTTTTATGCGTTATTTAATTGAAGCTGGTGGCTCTAACTCCACGCTCTTCTACACTTTTCTTTTTTTTTTTTTGTAAACGCTTCTGTAATCATGGTTGATGGCAGCTTTCAGACTCATTACCGTCATCTGGATTGAAAAGGGGGACTCTTTTCATATTCGTTGTATGATTCCCTGACTAACCGTGACACCCATACATGATACAAATACCGTTACAACCCATCCATCCACAAACCAGGTTTTGTGGAGAAGGCGAAGGGATCCCCTTCAAAGTTCTCTGGTTAAAAATGTTCTAAATGTAGTTCATATCATTAATAAATTGTTCTATTGATTTTGTTTTAGAATTGCTTGGGAAAACATGCACAGCCTTTATTTTAACATATTAGTACACAACAGTCGGAACATGTCGTTAAAAATAAAAAAGGTGTGAAATCACCTGTGAAGAGATGAACGGCCTTAACAAAACTGAAAAAAGACGAGGTACAACTGTTCTCAGGATTGTCATGTCCTATTCTTTAACTGAGAAGGTGCAACCCCCAGAGGCGAAGCGGAAAAGTTTTTACCTAAATAAATCAATCCTGAATTTGTATTTGTTTATTTATTTTTTATGACTCTGCAATGTCGTGTGGATCGTGTTGAACGGTTTTACTGCTCTGAGTTACTGTCTTGGATTTGTATTTACTATTTCTAAAGACTTTAAGGACTTTCAAATCTTATGTAGTTTATTTTTTTAATTTCATGTAAGGAATCAAATTTCCATCGGACTTCCCTTTGTTAGAAAAACTTGAACTTAAACTTAATGTCAGAACGTCCCCCCCCCCCCCCGCCACCTAAGAAAAGGGGGGGGCGCTTTTCTTTCCTCAATGCTTTTCATTTCTGATGCAGAAGAAAGGCGTGAAGCGTAAGGCCGACACCACCACTCCCTCCACGATGGGTTTCACTGTGGCCATGTCGGGAACTCCTCACTTGGTGGGCTTGGGGAAAGGGGGACACGGGGGGCAAGTCCACGACACATCCATGCATGGCATCTCCTCCATGGGGAGCCTGAGCCTGGAGACCCCTCCTGGGATGGGCCTGGTGCGGAGTCCTGGAGGTCCTGGAGGTCCCGTCCTGCTACAGCCCATGATGACCAGCGCTGGGCGTAGGGTGGGCAGCGGACGGCCCATCAAACCCCCCAAGAAGGACTTGCCTGACTCTGTGCAGCCACAGCTCTCCAGGAAGGGCAAACTCAGCCTGCAGCTGAGGTACTGCAGCGGGCTGCTGAAGGACATGCTCTCCAAGAAACACGCCGGGTACGCCTGGCCCTTCTACATGCCTGTGGATGCTACTGCACTGGGACTCCACGACTACCACGATATCATCAAGTGTCCCATGGACCTCAGCACCATCAAGGTGACTTGCCTGGTACCTGTAATGTAATCTTATTGTGAAGGACCACTGACGCACTCAGTAGAGAGCATTGTTGAACGATCGTGTCACATGTAAATGGTAATAGAATTCTGCTCCTTTCTCCTCAGAGGAAGATGGACTGTCGGGAGTACCGGGATGCTCAGCAGTTTGCCAGTGATGTTAGGCTGATGTTCTCCAACTGCTACAAGTACAACCCACCAGACCATGATGTGGTGGGGATGGCTCGGAAGCTGCAGGTGGGCTCAGCTTTCTAAAGTTTAACGTTTCCAGAGGTGAATGTTTTTCCGTTAATTCAATTCAATTTATTTCTTTATCAGGGACAGTGCAATATACATCGAAAAAATCTGATGTGTTGCACATAGAGTATATAGCGTGACACTAATTTGCAACTCCCGTCCCTGGAAGGACTTTTCAGAGTGTAAAAGAGGAAACAGTACATACAACACCAAGATACATCAGACAGACTCTGGACTGTCTGTCTAAGTTTTTTATGGTCCAAGCACTGACGGTGCATAGGACCCTATTGAAACCGCAGGGATTATTAGGGTCCGAGCACTGAACATGCTGAAGGACCATATTGAAATTGTGAAGATAATTATTATTATTATATTAACTCTTATACTTTTTTCATTGTGGGAAAACACGTTTTTGAGGGCCTAAACATACATAAGGTCTTGCAACATTTTGCACAGTCATCAGGCTGGCTCAATGGCGCCACCTGGAAAGTGTGACAAATTCTGCCTTCGGATCCCTTTTCACCTAGAGCTATGAACGTCGGCACACATATGTAACACCCCAAGACACACAAAAAAGTCTCTTGTACGCATACCGAAAACTCAACAGCAAGTCTGCAATTTTTAAATGTGAATAAAATTTTCGCAGATTTTGCACCACATAGAATTTTCTAGAGAACACTAGTTCGAGACGGTAATTCCAAATGACCTGAAAAATGGCGTGGCGACAGAATAGAGATTGGTGAGCAAAGCTAGAGGAGCCAGCTGAGGCTCGGGCATCTGTTTCGGATGCCTGCCGGACACCACCTGCTCCGGGCATGTCCCTCCGGTAGGAGGCCTCGGGGCAGACCTAGGACACGCTGGAGGGACTTTGTCTCTCGACTAGCCTGGGAACGCCTTGGGGTCCCACCAGAAGAGGTGGAGAAAATGTCTGGGGTGAGGGAAGTCTGGACATCCCTGCTTAGACTGCTGCTTCCACGACCCGGGACGGATAAGCTGTAGATAATGGATGGATACCCACAGTGTTTTGGATTAACTTCTTTCCCTGTTAACTGGTGACCAGCTTCCTCCAGCGTCCCCTTTTCACAGTAGATTTTAAAAACTCGACCAAAATCCGTAGCTGTCCTGGCGAGTGCCGTTTAACCACATTTCCAATTAAGTTGAAAGTATCGTACCGTTTGTTTGCTGCAAACGGCTGGTGGCAGAAGTCACCATTTATCAGGGGCACCAGTAAAACCGATACACCTGACAGTGAAGCACGATTGTAACAATCCACATTTTGTTATATTACGAAATAGATAAAAATATATACTATCTGATTTATTATTTGAGCTGATATCCAATGCATATTCACTCCGCATCATATTGAGGGTGATTATTTGTGCACCACATGGAAAAGCTCTGATGACTCCACCCACGCTGTGGTGGTACTATATTGTAATGGAAAATGACCAAGGCTGAGGTGAGTAGAGTCAGGACGAGTAAGGCTGAGTATTAGCTAGTGGAAACGCACCATTAGCTGCAAGAAGTAATCAAAGGAGCAAGGCTGCTCACTTTCCTGCCTCAAATAGTTTGGCTGACTGTTTAATCTATGTTAACACTGTGGCAGTACAACACAGATGGAGAGCAGGACACATATTCACCGACTGACATTCTGGGTCGGAGTCCCACAAGTAACCAGGGCCTGTTCAAGGCTGCTTGCAGCTTTAATTTTTATATTGTTCTGTATTAATTATCAGTAAAAATCCAACACATATTTTGTTAACTATCTTGTACATTTGTCTCTGAAAATAGTGTGTATTAACAAGATTTCTAAAATATTTCATCACAGTCTTTACAAACTCATCAGATTTTAAATGCTGCTTCAGTAGGAAGCATTTTGCACTGAGCAGTATTGTCATGGCAGCAATGTATTCAGGCTGCAATGAGAATACTGAGAGTATATCTCCTAAGAAGTAATCATCTAAGTGGAAGCAGATCTTGTGAGGTCATTGTCGTGATGAGAAACTTCATCTTCTTTGAGATGGATCAAGGTCAAGTCATCCCTGTGGCGACTCGTGAGCGCAGCTAGAGCTACTGTGTTGTTCAGCTAAAAACTCAAATAATTCAGTACAATGTGTTTGTGCATGGCTCCAGTGAAGTTCCTTTTTTTTCCCTGACACAGCCTAAATGCTAATCTTTTTCAATTCCTCGATGAAAATAGACACATTTTGATAGTTTAGCAATACTTCATACTGCAATACTGCACTGCTTCATGTTTCTTTTTTAATATCATACTTGGCTTTGTAGGGTTAGACTCGAGCCCATTGGCCTGAATACATTAGGCAATATACCAAAAAAAACTTAAATGGCACCTAAAATAGGATGATACATTTTTCTTTTGAATCCCATAGTATTTAAAGCTAGCATTCATAAGCAAACTCTTTTTGGGGTAAATAATTCATGCTATTTCCATAACATTGAGGCAGACAACAAAGGCTGTCATACTGTCACACATCACATAAGTGTATGTTGGATTTATTTGTTGTGTGCCAAAAACTGTTAACATTGTTAAGATGGCATGGGTCAGTAGAAATGTTATCGAGTCGTGATTGGCCTGAAGGCCTGCTGTCCATGACAAAATCACCAGTGGGTATATCAGACAGGTGTTCCTGCTGTTGGCCGTAATCATTTAGCACCTCGTCAAACCCAGGTCTGAAGCACGAGCATCTAAAAGTGTTGACTTGGATCTTGTTTTGGCCTCAGGATGTGTTTGAGTTTCGATTTGCCAAGATGCCAGATGAGCCTCACATGGAGCACAGGGACATGTCCATGACCGGACATCAATCATCCTCCTCGTCCTCTTCTTCCTCCTTGTCCTCGTCGTCCTCCTCCACCTCAGAGAGCGAGCCCAGCAGTGAGAGCGAGGAGAGTCAGAGCAGCCCCAGCTCCGACAGCGAGGAGGAGCGAGCCCACCGCTTGGCGGAGTTACAGGATCAGGTGTGCACACAAGTAAGACCTCCGCTGCAGTTCACTCAGCCAACAAACTTCACATGGTACTGAAATAAGATAACCATGGGGGTGATTGCTTGAATATTTGCTCACAGCTCCGAGCCGTACACGAGCAGCTAGCTGCCCTCTCTCAAGGCCCCATTGTCAAGGCCAAGAAGAGGAAGGAGAAGAAGGACAAAAAGGAAAAGAAGAAAAAGAAGAAGCTGGAGAAGCGAAGCCGAGGCGGGAGGAGCAGAGCCGGCTCAGAGGAGTGGAAGATGCCTGGGAAGGTACTGAAGACCAAATCTGCTAAAGCTGGTGGCGCCCAGCCAAAGAAAAGCTTGGGGAAGAAGAGTAACAAGAACAGCAAGTGAGTCAAGAACTACGTTTGATGCAGTTTGAGTCACATTAGATTTAAACGCTGGAGAAATATTTATAAAAAGAAATATGTTGAATAGGGTTGGGCAATAATACAGTAATAAGGTATCCTGCTGTGTCTAAAAAAACTAGCGACAGTATTGGTTTCATTACCTTCATTCAAAAAATAAATAAATAAATACTGTGTGAGGGGCAGAATATATTCGTCAATATAATGTCCAGCACTTATGTGTGGTTGAGTTTTCCATTTAATACTATTAGTTGGCTAAAATGTTTCTCTTAATCTCTTGACATGACAGTTGACAACATTTTTTGATGTGACATCATAATGTGAAGCTCAGAAATGAAAGTGAAACAGACGACAAGACGTCAAGCCGCACACAACTAAGGATAGATGCCCAGTCAGAGCTGCTTGGATGGAAATGCTTTTCCAAAACGGCCATTCCAGATTTATATAATAAAGCCATAAAGGAGGTTCACATATCAGTTGTCAGGAAATCGGACAGTTGCACCTGCTCATCAGTTAACATATTATGGTGTGATCAGTCGGTGATATATATCTAATTACCCTTACCCTGAGTGGAAACTTGAATCTAATCCCTCAACACAACTTTTTCACGACCAAAGGCAAACGGCATCCTGGGACTCCACCGTAATATTGTCGTGGCCTTTTCACACAGCTGGCAGCGGGAAAGTGAATTACACCAAAAACCAAGCTGAATTGAGACTACCAGAGCAGTGTCTCATCGCTAAGATGACATTAAGTTGGTATAAACCTACAGACAAATAACGAGAAAGACAGTCTCATGATTGAAGCAGTGTTTCCCCTACATGTCCCTGTTGATTTGTTCGAGTCTGAGTCCAAGCAGAGCTCGTGGAAACCCTGTTAGAATGCAAGGAATTCTTATTGGGGAACGAGCCCGGAAGGCAGGCAAATACTCTATCGTACTTGCAATGTTCGTTATTATTGGGGAACGAGCCCGGAAGGCCATGCCTCCGAAGGAGGCGAGGACCCTATTGTTTTTGTAATGTTTATTACTATTATTATTTCTTTTACCGCCACATCACCAGACCCAAATTTGACCCCCTAAACACTCTCAAATACTCACCAAATTTGGCACGCTCATCAAGAAAGGTGAAAAATTTAAGGAAATGTAAAAATGAATCCCCAGAGTGCTAAAATGTGCTCTCCAGCTTCACCTAGAAACAATAAAACGACCACCTAGAAATACTAAAATGGCCACCACGGGCTGTTGGAATGTCGTAGAGAGATCAAACCGAAACTCCTTTGTTCGTCTCCTCAAGACCAAAAAATCACGTGCCGATACCCCTGACCTAAATCCAACAGGAAGTCCGCAGTTTGCCTTTCAATGTAAGATTTTCACCCCAAAAAGGCCCTTGTGCAAACACCATCTCCTCTCAGGGCGAATATTGTATCGGCTTCAACTGTTAAATGACAGAGGAGACTCTCCTGCTCAATAATTCAGTTCAACTTTTTGATTAGTCGAGCGGTTTTGATTTTATTATCCATCAAAGTCCTGAATGCTGAATCCCGGCCCCTCCCTCCCTCTCATTCATATACATGAGGAAAAGAAAAACTCCCCTGACAGAACACCTCGAACAAGTGACGACTGTGGCTAAATGGTGACTCTGATCAAAAAAGCAAGCAGATCGGAAGCGCGACAAGAACCTGCCAAACAAGATGATGTCACACATGTGGGGAAAATTCCATAAAACATGACCTTTTTGACGAGAGAGATCAATGGTGTCATTTTTTTCATCCAGCGATTTCAAGCAACATTTATCATTGAGTCTGATGGAGCAAAATCGTGCGTCTGCGTTAAACGGTGCCTCCTCGTGTCTAAAGTTTACGTCTGACTGCTTTGAAACCCACACAGACTGAGACAACAAATTTTCCTCTCAAGAAATTATAATTTTATCAAAATATTTGCCCGAAAACTATGGATTCTGCGGAGTTGTATGCGAGTTGAAATATGTGGATAAAATCCATCCTCTGTCCCACTCTGATGACATCACTAACTGCAGTTCCGTCCATCAGTGTTGCGTAATTCACACCAAGAATTACGCAATACCATGTCAATCAAACTGTGACCACTTAACCTGCATGTCCAGACTTTCCAAATAAAAGCCCCAAACTCAATCAAAATAAAATTGCTTTTTTGTTAAAACCTTCAAAATATATATTCTATCAATATTTAAACGTGGCATAGGCCATGATTGGGCCGACCCCGATAGGCCAGAGTCCAGAGTGGCAGGTCCGATCAAGCCTGCTTGCAGCTTTAATTATTAGTTTGCTTCTCTTTTACTGCCTAAACGAGCACAAACCTTCTTGAAAATTTTCACACACATCAGACGTGGCAAAACATATATATTGGTCATTGCACATGTGTCTGGCAAAATAGCTCCATAGCGCCCCCTTCATTGTTTTTGTATTTGCAATATGTACTACGGGCAACATGTTTCACATACATTAAAGAAATTTGGTTGACGTGCAGCACGTCGGGCCATATAATAATAATAATAATAATGATAATTATAATAATAATGGCTTGGATTTATATAGCGCCTTTTTCGCGCAGACTCAAAGTGCGTCCAGAGACCATTATTCATTCACACCAGTCACACCGCGGTGCTAAACTACGTTGTAGCCACAGCTGCCCTGGGGCTGCTGACTGAGGCGTGGCTGCCATTTCGTACCTACGGCCACCACCAACATTCATGCACCATTCATACGAGGCAATGTGGGTAAAGTGCCTTGCCTAAGGACACAATGACAATGACTTGGTTAGAGCGGGATTCGAACTGCCAACCCTCCGGTTATTGGACGACGTGAAGTGAAACGTCCATGACACCCATGCTCTAAACAACAAAAGAGGAACATGATTTTGAGAGTTTGAGGAAATGATAACAGAGAACAAGCAACTTCAGAAGCACCTTCAGTGAGGAGTGGAAGTGTGGGTGGGTGGAGGTTGTCCACTGGGTGTGGCCGGAACTGTTGTGGGTGGGCCCGGACATCGTCAGACCGCAGCCACGCCCCCGCCCAAAAAGCACCCGACGGAGAATGCAGAGAGGAATCCCCCCCAGGCAAGAGGGGCCCACAAGAGAAGGATAAAGGGCACAGGGCCCCAGGCCCCGACCCAAGCCGCCAAGCCGAGAAAAGGCCGGAGCAGGGCCCCCGGGGCCAAGCGGGCCGAGAGCCCCCCCCCAACTCCGGCGGCGAGGCCCGCCGAAACCCCGTGAGCCGGCCCACCCACCACCACCCCCCCAACCCGGCAAGGCAGAGATGGCCCCAGCCGCCGCGCCCCGGACCAGCCCCGCGCCCAGACCAGGAAAAGCGAAGGCCCGAACAGGCCCCAGTCGGAGGACAGGCAACTCTCCACCCCCAGGAGCCTCAAACCCACCCCCCACTTTCCCGCCCCATGATTCTCCCCCTGATCTTGATTTAGAACCCTCCCCACAGACACCCACCCACCCACAGACTCAGACGCTCACACACTCACACACTCAAGGTCCTCTTCTAATGTATTTTTCAACAAACACAAGCAATGAATCATTGTGTATTATAATAAACAATATCAGATTTATTCTACATAAATTGTTCTTTTTTATAGGCTAGGCTAATTAAGATAAAGTCAAATGAAGCATGTATTAATATGAAAGACAGTTTATTTATCTTCTACTTCAATTACAGTAGTAAACTTACTAAGTACTGTGACTTGCAGTCTAGTAAGTGTTCACCACAACGAGCCAACCGCTGGTCCATTGTGCTGATCAAAGTCCTAAACCAGGCTGGGTCACTAGACTAATGCTGCGCTGGACATTAAGGATTTCAAGCGGTTTGCTCATCTACACTGCAGTAGGGAAGCACCGATCCACGTTGTTTCAGTCCCAGTCCGATCCCGATACTTAAATTTGTATATCTGCCGATACGATTCTGATAGCATAGCTGTTTGCTTTAATATTATTATCACCATTAATGTTTTTTATAAGAGGCTGTAATAAACTCCTCTCTACAGTAAAGTATGAAATGTACTAATGTATACATGTATTCTCTCTAAAGACAACTTGAGGTTAGTATCAGGACAGAAGAGGAAGCAGTACAAAGTACTTTTGTTCCATGTGGACAATGTGGGGGTCTGCGTGACGTCATCATCTCATAATAAACTAGTTCTGTCACTTTATTAATCCCTGGGGAAACTCTTGAGCAAGGCAGCAGCAACACAATGTTTCCAGCTCTAACGCAGCTCCAACCATTGGGACTATTTTCAGGGAGTTTAGCGTGGAGTAGGACGCAGCTTCACGGAGGTGTGAATCGCCTGCTGACAGCCTGGAGGAGCTGCTGCTCATTGTTCTGATGTCAGAGCTGTTCTCCTCCCAGAGCTGGAGTCTGAAAACACTGAGGTCTGGCTGCAGAGCGCCGCCCTGCTGGACTACGGCTGCTAACATCCACGTTGCTGCGTTGCTTTGCAAACATCCACGTTGCTGCGTTGCTTTGCAAACATCCATGTTGCTGCGTTGCTTTGCAAACATCCATGTTGCTGTGTTGCTTTGCAAACATCCACGTTGCTGTGTTGCTCTGCAAACATCCACGTTGCTGTGTTGCTTTGTGGTGTTGTGAGACTAAAATCCGTCCAAACAGCAACATGTTGCCATGAAAAGTTGGATAGCACAGTGCTACTTCCCTAGCCTGCTCGCTGGCTGCAAACTGTGGAATGGATTTCCTGCCTCATTCCTCCTGGTCTCATTGAGACCCGCCTCCCTTCAGGAAATCCAGTCCACAGTTTGCAGCCAGCGAGCAGAGCAGCAGCAGGGAAACACTGTGGATCATTTCAGAACCATGAAGCAGACCAGGATCATGGATCAGACCAGGATCATGGATCATGGATCAGACCAGGATCATGGATCAGACCAGGATCATGGATCAGACCAGGATCATGAAGCAGACCAGGATCATGGAGCAGGAATTTCTGATCCTTGAATTATGTTATGGGATCCCGGATTGGATCGGCTCCATCCCTAAAAACCACTAGCCCGTTCGGGCAAGGTGGGCTGAGGACACGCGCAGGACGCGCAACTCGTCACGTGGCCAGATCACATGAGCGCTCAAATCGAAGCTCTTGTGATTAGAAAATCCCGTTTCATCATATCGTGATATTATCACAAATGCAATTAATCATTCAGCCCTACTATATATATAGTTTTATAGAGGTCTGTGGTGCAGAGCCCGATTCTTTGCTGAAGAATCGTTTAGTGTGGTGAGCTCCGTAGTAACAACACACACTATCAGATCAAAAGAGGAAGATTTTGTACGATCTGTCTTTTGTGATCAAGTGTGTGTCTCTGAATCTGTGAAGATTTAAAAAATCATGTAGTCTGTGCCAGGCTTAATCCTAACTGATGACTTTTCTTAGTTAAACAGCTGTTCAGTCCCAATCCCTTGAGTTCCATCTGCATTGTGCGTGTAGAAATCCTGTTTCACTGTGAGTTCTACTGTTGTTCTGCCATTTGATTTGACCAAACTTAAAGTGACCTTTATTAACCAACAGTTAGGATCTTTTTCCAACACATTTCTTCGAAGATGTATGTTTTCCCGCTATCGTGCTAGTTTTTAATGATGTGTTGGACACTTCTTACCATAATTTTAGTAGATTCTCCAGTCTCCTGAAATGTTTTCTCTGCTTGATGCAGGCCAATTATTTGACCCTTCTCAAACTAAATTTTGTTCCACCATCAAAGGATTTGGAGAGTGAATAATTCTTAGGTTTTCTTTTTCTCTGCAGGGCTGTGAAGAAACCTTTTTATGTGCCGCTGACCCCCACCATGCTGCCCCACTATGACTCCGAGGAGGAGGAGGAGATCGTACCCATGTCGTACGATGAGAAGCGCCAGCTAAGCCTCGACATCAACAAGTTACCGGGCGAGAAGCTGGGCCGGGTGGTCCACATCATCCAGTCCAGGGAGCCCTCGCTGAGGGACACCAACCCTGAAGAGATTGAGATCGACTTTGAGACGCTGAAGCCGTCAACGTTGAAAGAGCTGGAGCGCTACGTCATGACATGCCTGCGGAAAAAGCCCCGTAAGCCCTATGCCGAGCAAGGTAGACCCTCTACCAAACTCTGGGCAACTTCTTTCTCTTACATGTGTTTGTCTGGTACATTTTAATGTCACTGATACTTTTATTGGAATGATTGATTGCTACTCAAGCGAGCATAAGCCTTGATTGTGAAAGCTAGGGGGGGTTGGGGGCACCATACAGTTCCCTTGTTAGTGCTACAAATATAATTTGCAGTTATCACACTGATCTAACCTAATAACAGTTGGAAAGTATTTAGGAGTCTCTGTAGCGGCACGTCATGGTGGACCGTGTCAAAAGCCTTAGAAAGTCAATAAGAAGTGCGGCACACTGTTGTTTTTTGTCCAATGACACAATAAAATCATTTAAAACCTTAGTGGCTGCTGTGACCGTACTGTGCCATTCCCTAAAGCCTGACTGGTAATCTGATCAAATATCATTTGAGTTTAAGAACTCTTTTAGTTGTTCATTCACCAGGGATTCAGTACCTTACCCAGAGCAGAGAGTTTGGAGGTGGAGGCTGATGGTTGTCTAGACTGGCCGGGTCACCCCCTTTGTGCAGGGGGAGGACAGGGACAGTCTTCCAGATGTCTGGGATCTCATTAAAAGTTAAAGAGAAGTTAAGGGATGAGCAATAAAATCTCCAGCTAATTTTAAAAAGCGTGGCTCCAAATTGTCCTATCCGCTTTCTTATTTAGATTCAAGTGTTTAAGTTCCTTCTTTACCTGAGAGACTGCAATTGGCTTGAAGGTAAAGGAAGGACTGTGGCTGTTTGGGACCCGTGGAGGAGGTTCTGAGGATGACCACAAGAGTCCAAAATTGACCCTGAAGCAATGAAGTGTTGATTAAAGCAGTTAAGCATCACAGATTTATCAGAAACACTTTGGGATCCTTCATTATACAAGAGGGAAGCTCAACTGCATTTGGCTTCCCAGATAAAGTTTTTGGGTTGTTCAAGTTCTCCATAGTCTCTGTAAGGTAGTATTTTGCTTGGCTTTTTTAATTTCGACTGTACATTTATTGCGCAATTGCCTAAAGTGCAGCCGATCCTGATCTTGATTTGATTTGCGGGCTTCCTCCCAGGCTTCATTGTGCTCATGCAGTAAAGAAAATAAATCAGATTTAAACCAGGCATTGTTTCAGCCACTAATTCTGAACTAGGCCAGTTTGATCAAAATACTCTACACAATTCACAAATGCACACACCCAAATTGCAAAATACCTCAAATGTCCTGCAAACTGAGGCACTGCAGCCAAAGCTACCTGTAGTATGATGAAAATCTAACTTTTCTACCTAATGGCACTACCTCATGAAAAGCTTTCTGGTCTTTAGTACGCTTGGCCAAAATAGTTGAAATTGTAGAACTTTCTTCAAGATTCAAGATTCATTTTATTGTCATTCTACTTTTCAGTACAACGAAATTACATCAAGCACAGATGGAAAGAAGAAGACAACATTGGGAGAGGGAGGAGAAAAAAGAAGTCACATTGCAGACAGTACTCCTTAGAGTAAAGTCTGGAATATAAGAAAAAAACACCTCAGCACATTTAGCATCCAGCATATTACAACATAGTACATGTCACAAGACAGAGCACATAGGATTCCACGGGGTGGGTGGGAGGGAGGGAGGGGGTTTGCAGGAGAGAGGTTACCCCCAGTCGATCATGAGCCTCCCATTTGCTCTACGCAGCCAGTATCGGCGCGACCGCGAAGAGACCCTCAACCGCTGGGGGGGAGGTGGTGGGGGGGGGGTGCCAGCGGAGGCGGGGACAGTTCTGAGTTAGTCCTCTTTCCAGTCAGTCCGGCCTCTGATGATGTGAGACGACCTCGGATAAGTTCTGGTCAGAGATAGTTCCTCAGGGGGAAAGGGTGTGAAGATAAGGGCAAGGTGGGGGCAGAGCCTTTGTTGCGTCTGTTTCTTCACGTTCACTTGCACAGAAATATTGTTATAACCCCCCCCTCTCCACCCCACACCCCCTCTCCACCCCCACCCCCTCTCCACCCCACACCCCCTCTCCACCCCCACCCCCACACCCCCTCTCCACCCCACACCCCCTCTCCACCCCCACCCCCTCTCCACCCCACACCCCCCACACCCCCTCTCCACCCCCACCCCACCACCCCACACCCCCCACACCCCCTCTCCACCCCCACCCCCTCTCCACCGCCCGCTTGTAATCTGTGATCTTTCATGCTCCTGCTGTCTTGTGAATAGAAACGATGTCTTTGTGTTGCACAGCTGCAAAGAAAAGCAGTGCTGGTAAGTCTAAAGAGGAGCTGACTCTGGAGAAGAGGAGGGAGCTGGAGAGGAGGCTGCAGGACGTCAGTGGGCAGCTCAACTCGGTGAAGAAACCCACCAAGACTAAAGGTGAGTGCTTCCTCCTGTGCTTCCTCCTGCTGCTTGCTGTGTCTATGCAGTCGTGTATGTTTGGAAAAGGCTCAACTAAAGAGGATCTGTTAAAGTCATTGTGATGCTTGCTTCCTGAAGTTTCCTGGAGGTTTCATCTCCACCCCATTGTTAAAGTCATTGTGATGCTTGCTTCCTGAAGTTTCCTGGAGGTTTCATCTCCACCCCATTGTTAAAGTCATTGTGATGCTTGCTTCCTGAAGTTTCCTGGAGGTTTCATCTCCACCCCATTTTAATGCAGTAAATTACAAAAGTTCAATATTTAGGATGTGAAACTCCTGTTGGTCTTCAAGCTGGATGGACACAGTTACTGGAAACAGCTGTAATCCTCATATGTAATAGCAATCTCCTCTTCCTCCTCTTCTTCATCCTCATTTTACTCCTCTGCTTCATCCTCCTCTTCCTCCTCTCTTCTTCATCCTCCTCTCTTCTTCCTCTCCTCTTCCTCATCTTCCTGCTCTCTTCCTCCTATTCATCCTCCTCTTCTTCCTTTTCCTCCTCTTCATCTCTTCTTCATCCTCTTTTCTTCCTCCTCCTCCTCTCTTCTTCCACCTCTTCCTCTTCGTCTTCTTCCTCCTTTCTTCTCCCTCCTCTTTCTCGTCCTTCTTTCCTCTTCCTCCTCCTCCTCAGTGGAGAAGCTCAGCACCGTGGAGGCTCACGCTCTGCCCTCCCGCCTCAGTGGCAGCAGCTCCAGCTCAGACTCCTCTTCCTCCTCCTCCTCGTCCTCCTCTTCAGACACCAGTGATTCCGACTCCAGTTGAGATCAGAAAAGAGACGCTCTTCATCACTCAGGGACTTGGGCTGGCCCAGGACGAGGATGTTTCCTGCAGCTGTTCACAGGCTGAATGTGGGACTGAGCGTGTCTGTGGACGATGGTACAACAGACACTAAGAGCCTTGCTTCCCCCTCGTCCTTCTTTGTTCTGTAAATACTTGTACAAATTAATGTTTCTTTTATAAAGAAGAATTTCTATGGTCTTCCCCACTGAGGGAGGTGGAGTTATGAGAGAGAAAGGCCTTTTTACACTGTGGAGAAAGAACGGAAGAGTTGTCATTTAGTTTCTTTGCCCACTTTTCCACTAGCGTGACTGGAATTCGAACCAGCAACCTCTTGATCCACGAGCCTAGCTTTTTTGTTTTTTAAACAGGCAGGCCTTCAGCCACATCTCAAACTCAGCCTTACTAGTCCAGATTGTTTAATAACTGAAAAGATTTAGAGAAGTACTCCATTGTTCTCAAAGTCTAAGGTTACCTGGAATATTAGCAGATGTGACCACCTTGGCGCTTCAAAGTAAACGGTAATTATTTAAATACTATTTAAAGCACTTGTTTGTGTTGTATTTGCATGACTTGTTCCTCTCAATTTGAGTTGAGTCTGCTTTGACTCTAGATGTTAATTTAAAAATAGCAATTTTGAAAGTACAACATGCACATTTTTAGGATGAAACTGTCAAAATAGCCTAAAACGCACAAGACAAAATCAGATGTGTGGTACTGTGCTGAGTCACTAGTGGAGGAGGAGCCTGCTGACGGCTGCTAGCCTGCAGAAGAAGAACACTTACAAGTCACAACATTTTCATGCATTTAAATTTGGTAAAAAAAACTCATTGTTGAACATTGGCTTTGTAAAACTTGTTTTTTTCATTGAATTCCTAATGATTCATGATATGTGTAACAAGGAGCCCTTTAAGAGTACTTTCCAGAAGGTTAGTAATCCCTTCTCATGTACTTGGTCTCCTGACACAAAACTCTAACATTTTGTGAAAATGTGAAGTTTTTCCTACTGCTAAAAATACAAATTGGAATCCAACAGAAAAGCCAATTCCTTAGTGAAACGTGCATATCATCACCCTCTTGAACTGAAGGCTGAAGTGGAGAAATTGATTAGTCATTAGGAAGTTATTGAGGTATAATCTACATTTGTTTATTTTCAGAAAGTAATGAAAATCTCATATGTTTTGTCAATTACCACATTCACAATATCCAATGGATTTCAAGTATTTTTTATCATTTGATTGTGATTCCAATCAAATGCTTGTATAGCAGCCTGAACTCTACTGTGACTCAGCATTGTACGAAACCTGAAGTTTACAGACTGTAGCTTGGAGAGTGAATCATCTTTTGAACTCATCGAAGCTAAAACCGCTTCACGTTCTCATTCTTCTTGATTTAGGTTTTCAAGCCCAACACAGGCTGCTGAATTTTCTGATCTTTATTTAATCAGGATCATTTTCATAACCTTTTCTTGAAGACCTCTGTAGCACTTGAAAACTCCTGCACAAGATTTCATCCAGAAACCTTTGCAAAGTAGTGACAAGTGAGTGAAGCGAAGAGGTTTTACGTTAAGGAGATACGAGAGCGCTCGTAGTGGGAGCTGCCGTGAATGTCCAGTGAAAGCTTGTATATACTTAAAACTATTTGCTGTTGCACAAACTGTCATATTTCTGCTGTTCTGTTCCTTCCTTGTGTATGTTTTTAACCCATTTCACCCGATCGTCTTGGTTGTATCCTGGAGAGCGTTGAGGCAAGCTACTTTGACAACACTGTTTATTAAAATAATCTCTTCTGTAGAACAACTCTGGGTTTTGATGTGGATCTACATCTTTAAGATATATTTCACCCTTTGGCTGGATTCCAACATGGGACGACCCCTTTGTGGCGTTTTACATGTTCACCCTGAGCATACGTGTGTTTTGTCCTTCAGTCTAAAAAGTCGATTCACAGAGCAAAAACAGAATTATGTTTATGGTCAATATTGGATTCGCTAATTGCTTTGAATGCTTGTCTTGGACTGGAGGAGAAAAGCCAGACAAACTGGTGCTCGCACACGGAGAACATGCAAACTCCACACAGGAAGTTGCAAGTCTAGCCACAAACAACCATCATGTCATTCTGTCCACAGCAAGTCCGACTTGAAGACCTCTGGATGAGTCTGTCGTATTCAAAATCAAGTCGTAACCCCATCAACCCCCAGTGGAACTGCCAAGTTGTAGAAGGCGAGAGTTTGGATAAAGTGATATAGATGATGTACGAGACAGAAACCCAAAGCAGCTATAACGCTTTTGTCATTATACATAATTGCAAGTAATGTGTATTGTAACATTGGTAAATATACAGTTAAATGTATTTTTTCTGTTGGCTGTAATTGTAAATGCCAAATGGACTGATAAGGGTATGATCAGCAAACTTCACATCTCGTTGAGGCTTTTTCCTGTTTACAATACTTAACCCAACCTATCCTGACTTTAAAATGCCATTATTTTTAATTTTTTTAAGTTAGAACTTTAAATATGATCAGTGCTGTGACCACTGTTGGACTGCTGCTGGACTTATTGTTGACTAAAGCACAATTAGGCCATGATGACTTCTGCAGAGCTTCTTTCCCCGTCTTGTTCCCCGTACCAGCTGTCAGCTTTAGCCGAATGCCCCGTCCACTGGAGTACGAGTCTGGATTATCTCTGTTCTCCTGACAGCAACATGGAAGTGGCCTGAGCATTAGCCTTTAGCTCCTGTATTTCTAAAGTAGTGTTGGTAGTTCATCTCAACTGTTTTGCTACTTCATGTCACAGGGTCAAATATTTTTTAAGAAGTGCTACTATCAAGATTATAGAGCATCTTCCTCCTCAAACATCAGATTATAGAGCATCTTCCTCCTCAAACATCAGATTATAGAGCATCTTCCTCCTCAAACATCAGATTATAGAGCATCTTCCTCCTCAAACATCAGATTATAGAGCATCTTCCTCCTCTAACAACCATATTATAGAGCATCTTCCTCCTCAAACATCAGATTATAGAGCATCCTCCTCTATAATCTGGTTGTTAGAGGAGGAAGATGCTCTATAATCTGATGTTAGAGCATCGTCCTCCTCAAACATCAGATTATAGAGCATCTTCCTCCTCTCACATTCCCATTATGGAGTCTATAATCTGGATGTTAGATTATAGTGGAACTGGATGGTGGAACATGTTCTATGGTATAGCTCTACGATATGGAGCACGTTCCATCACTAAACCTTGTTTGTGCATGCGCCTGTCTTCTCCGTTTGGGTGTATATCTGTGGTAGTTACAGTGCCACCTATCGGCCCGGCATATGTACTGCATCGTTGGGAGTAGTTTCATGGTACCCGTGGATGGCAAACCTTTTAAGTGACTGGGAGAAAAAAAAGATGGTTTTGGCTGGTGTGGACCTAGAGTTGGCTGAGGGTTATTCTCTGTTCACTGTAGCTTTTTTCTGTTGCTCTTTGGTTGGTCGTTTTGGTTTGAATATGTTGGGCCTTGCACCCCACTGTAGAGAAATTGAATATATTCTAGAAAGTGGATATATTAATGGTAATTTCTTCTTAACATCTCTGTTTGCTTAAATGCATCTAAAGCCCTATTCACATGGGATTAGTATTACCTAGGGACCAATGATGATTTGTAATAATTGTGGAAGATGTCTGTGATCTTATCCCTTATGAATCCACCATGTCTGTAATTTGCAAATTAAAACTTCCATGGCAATTTACGACCATATTTGGCCAAACACTGACGTCCTGTGATAATACTAGTCCTGTGAAAATCTGTACCTCAGTGATCAGGGGTATTCTAGTTGTTTTGTTTTTTAATCATGCAGCCTTTTGTCTTTTTTCCTGGTTGAGTAATGGAGGCTGCAGTGGAAATTGACAGGATTTTAGGTGCCAATGCAGGAGTAGGGCTGTACACAACAGGCCTATGGACCATTGGCACTAACGTCGAAATGAGACCACGGAGAGGGAGGACATTGAGGAGGACGACCTGCAGAGCAGCAAGCGGTGAGACATTGTTTCTAGGCAGATCTTTCAACAGGCTGAACACAAACTTCCTGACGGGCCGTCAGGATGACGGCGCTGCTCACTGATCTCAAGTTAGGCTGCTGTTTTCAGCAGCTCTGCTCCGTCTCTGGAACTCATTATTTCCTCAACTGAGAAACCTGGAGTTATTCCCTCACTTCAAATCTCAACTTAAAACATAACTGCTCAAATTGCAGATTCCATCTGATGCCATATGTCCTGTATCTTGTATTGTCTCTTGTATTGTTTTTACAGTTTTAACTACTGACTGTACAGTGTCCTTGAGTGCTGAGGAAGGCGCCTTGAAATAAAATGTATTATAAGATACCCCCAATAAAAATAAATAAGAAGCAGGTTGATTTACTGTACTGTCTGTTTTAAAGGAACAAAGAGAAATAATTGAAATGTTTGTTAATGCTTCAGTACATCTAAAATGAAGGAAAACACGAGTATGTTTTGGTTATATGGGTATTTTTGTATTCATTGGTGCACATCTACATTTCTGCTTTATTTCCACATGTATTTATCAGCATATCAAAATAGTTTTACTTTATTCATTCTGGGTTTTTTTTCCAATTTATTTTTCTTACATTTAAATCAAAGCAAAATTGTAGAAGTGTGAACATAATTGCTACTAAATACATCAAGTAAATAAATACATCCAGAATATGAGCTAAACAGCAAAATCATATAAATAAATAAATTGTGAAATAATTACTTAAATGTGTCAATTGGAATTAAAAACATGTGCCATTAATGAATCTAAATGAATTAAGAGATATTTCACTAATTACTTCATGGTCAGATGTTGCATTACTTCATGAATTAATTTAATCCATCTAACTGACCCTAATTCATCAAGCAACACCAAACCATGGAAGGAATTGGTATTGTATTGAACTAATGACCAAGTTATGTTTCTAATTCCCATTTTATTTAATGAATGACACAAGTAATTATTTAATGATGTTTCCATTTCATTTGAGCACATTTAGTCTTCTATAACAATAATGGACAGAAATATAGTTAAAAGGAAACCTTTATTAAACTATGTACTATAATTGTCTTATCGCTGTGCAGCTCTGTTATTTCTGTGTACCTAAATGTTTACATTTGAATGCATCATGTCATTTTATTTACCTTTGTGTAAGAGTATTTTACTGAGCTGACCTCGAACGCATCACATTGATCCCAATCCGACTATAATCTGCTGAATTCATCAGGTATTTCAACACTGGAGTACCATTTTTAACTCGCGGGACTGGCTGAGTTTGGATGCATTTTCCGCGTTGGATGGAGGATATTATTTAATGTATTTGTATGTATTTCCTTTATGTATTTGTGAATGTGAGCTGGTGACTGCCCGGCCGCCCCAGACGCGCATCAACTCAGAATGGTTTGTGATTGGTGTATGACCGCTACGGTCGTCATCGGAAGTGGGAGTGGCCTCCATTCACATTTAAAGAGTTCCCAGTAGCATCTAACACACGAGTGTTGGACAGAATCTCCACTTCTTACGCTGCGTCGACAGAATCCAGGACTATATTTCACTATGACCTAGCACAAACTGTTAGAAGTAAGAGACAGACGGCAGAGCGGGTCAGCAGTGACTCCTCTGGATAAAACAGAAAGAAGCAACCGAGCAGCAGCATGAGGTCAGTCTGCTTCTACAAACACTTCTTACAGAAAGCGGCTCTTCTGTTCAAACAGCGTTCGGGGATGGATCTCATGCAGACAAGCAAACAAATACATGAACTGTAGAGCGCGCAGTGAATCTGTTTCCCGTTGTGCTTTTCTGCTCTTTTTGTTGACATCGTGAAGATCCGTGTCGCTGAACTTTCCCCAGCATGACAATCCGTCTACGTGCTGCTCTGTCACAGATGAGTCGGATCAAGTTAAGTTCAAACAATAGACACTCTTTGTTTAGTGACTGTATTTCATACACTCCCTTTGGTATTCAAATGTGATTGGAATTATTTGTCCAAGTGAAACTTCTGGACAAAAACACTATTTGTGTCAAAAGAACTCCCCTGTGGCTTTTTGCTGCAAAAATGTAATACTTTTTTTTTAAGGTAGGATTCATATCTATTTAAATTTTACTTTGTTTCAGGAGAAAAAAAAACTTGAACAAAGAAAATTACAAAGCTGAAACTTTGTTTTTTTGGTGAAGGCACACTATCCCCAATAAATATATATAAATACATCTTTTATATATTAAAAATCACTGAGAAATATCAGTGCCAGGTTTTCATATTGTGCAGTTGTAAATATTGTCACCCACCTTATCACTATTTGTCTTTTTGAGATCTTAGTGGGACTGCAGTCTGCCCACACTTCTTCTTTTCAAATGGAAGTAGGAGTTAAGATGATGTGTAGTTCTGCAGAGCGTGACCTGGTGCCTGCATGGACAACCAAACGCACAGGCGGGTGCAGAAGCAGATCATAAACAGCTTTTCAAAACTGCCGTTAACGTAGAGTGATTGATGTCACAAGCTTAGAATTAATGGGACGAGATAATATATACATATATATGGAAGTTTCACAATTTGAATTCCACTGTAGTTTAATTTAAAAGCAAGTTTAGTTTTTTTTTTAAGCAAACTCTATTACTATGGCAAGGCTCAACAACATTATTGCTTTTTGCAGGTTCCACTAATATCATACAGCTCTACCTTAAATTTAAATTATTTTAGTTTCAATCTATCATGTGAAATTCATTCGGAGTTTCAAGCAGTTAAGCACAAAAGACAGCATTAACAGAATCCAGTTTTCATAAATGTGATCTTATATTTATTCCATAACCAGAGTTTGTACACGCAGAAACATTCTGAAAGAGTTACGTTTAACTTATTACTTGAACCTTGTGCTGGTAGGGTTAGGGTTAGGTTTGGAACATGAATTTAAAAAGGCATTGGCAACAGACTCTTTTTTTTTTTTTAAAAAACAATGTACTGCAATTTACCAAAGAGCAACTAATTAACCCCAGAAAAAATTGGAAATAAAAAAGTGTATGAAGTAAGTGATATGAAATAAATAGATGTGTCCCCAGGTTTTAAAGGCAAATACAATTGAGAATTCCTCATAGTGTGTGTAAATATATCTATCTGATGATTAATGTGAAGTAGAAAGTGTAGGAGAGTAGGAGACCAATGTTTCTTTTTTAGTTTGTTTCTGGAAGAGCCACTGCTGTTGAGAAATGGTTAGGGTTAGGTTTGGAACATGATTTAAAAAGGGGGGCATTGGCAACAGACTCTTTTTTAAAAAAAAAAAAACAATCTACTGCGATTTACCAAGGAGCAACTAATTAACCCCAGAAAAGGTTTTTTTTTAAATAAAAAGTGTAAGAAGTAAGAGGTAAGAATTTGAATGGATGTGTCCCCAGGTTTCAATAGCAAAAGTAAAATAAAATAAATTAAATTAAAATTGAGGATTCCTCATAGTGTGTGTAAAAGTAGATGTATCTGATGATTAATATGAAGTAGAAGGTGTAGGGAAGTAGGAACCCAATGTACTTTTTAGTTTGTTTCTGGAAGAGCCACTGCTGTAGGGAAATTTCCTTTTGTTGGGCAATGGCTCCCTCTTGAGGATGTGAAGGAGCATAGGAGGAGGAAATATTACAAACAGCCCGGATCCTGATGCGCTGAGGATTAAGGTGAAAGGTTCATGGAGGAAGAGTGGGGGGAGTAATTGAAAGGAGGAGGGGGGGGGGGGGGGGGGGTGGTTAGGGTTAGGGTTAGGTATGGGGAGTGGGGATGGTTAGGGTTAGGAAGGGGAAGGGAGGGGGATGGGTTAGGGTTAGAGGGTTAGGGTTAGGTTTGGGACAATGGAGAGAAAGGCACGGGCAACAGTACACCATATTTAAAAAGTGTTTCCTTATGATATTTAAAATACTTCAGTCCTTTTAAAAGAGGGTAGTGTCACCTCGGGTGTTGTAAAAAGCGCCATATGCTTTAAAAGAGGTGGGTTCATCCATATTCTCCCAAGTGATTGACTTAAAAGGGAAAATAAGAGACTTGGACGTTTTTACAATTAAAAGTAAGAAGTAAATACATAAGAAATTAAAGTAAGATAAAAGAGACATCACCCAAATTAAAATTGAACTCCGGATCCTAAAACAGTCGACGTTTGCATGGTTGTTTAAAATTGATAAGTTACTGGGGAAGGGCTGAAACAAGGAGGAAGGGGGGGGGGGTTAGGAGAGAAAGAGGGGATGTGGTTAGGTTTAGGATGGGAAAGGGGGTTGGGTTTTAGGCAGGGGGAGGGGGTTAGGGTTAGGTGAGGGGAAGGAGGGTTTAGGGTTTAGGAAAGAAAGGGGGGAAATATGGTTAGGTTTAGGGTAGGAATAGGGGCTGGGTTTTAGGTCGGGGGGGGGGGGGGGTTTGGTTAGGGTTAGGGTTAGGGTTAGGTTTGGGACAAAGAAGAGAAAGGCACGGGCAACAGTACACCATATTTAAAAAGTGTTTCCTTGTGATATTTAAAATACATAGGTCCTTTTAAAAGAGGGTTGTTTCACCTCGGGTGTTCGTAAAAAGCGTCATATGTTTAAAAGGAGGTGGGTTCATCTATATTACCCCAAGTGGATGACTTTAAAAGGGAAAATAAAAGACTGACGTTTTTACAATAAAAGGTAAGAAAGAAAGAAAAAAATTATTAAAAAAAAAAAATTAAATTAAGATAAAAGAGATATCACCCAAATTAAAATTGAACTCCGGATCCTAAAACAGTCGACGTTTGCCTGGTTTTGTTTAAAATTGATAAGTTACTGGGGAAGGGGTGAAACAAGGAGGAAGGGGGGGGGGGGGGAAAGGGGGGGGGGGAAAGGGGGGGGGGTGGTTTGGAGAGAAGGGGATGTGGTTAGGTTTAGGATGGGAAAGGGGGTTGGGTTTTAGGCAGGGGGAGGGGGTTAGGGTTAGGGTTAGGGTTAGGGTTAGGGTTAGGTTTGGGACAAAGGAGAGAAAGGCACGGGCAACAGTACACCATATTTAAAAAGTGTTTCCTTGTGATATTAAAATTACTTCAGTCCTTTTAAAAGAGGGTAGTGTCACCTCGGGTGTTGTAAAAAGCGCCCTATGTTTTAAAAGAGGTGGGTTCATCCATATTCTCCCAAGTGATTAACTTAAAAGGGAAAATAAGAGACTTGGACGTTTTTACAATTAAAAGTAAGAAGTAAATCCATAAGAAATTAAAATAGGATAAAAGAGATATCACCCAAATTAAAATTGAACTCTGGATCCTAAAACAGTCGACGTCCGAAAACTTGTTTAAAACTGATAAATTACTGGGGAAGGGGTGAAAAAGGAGGGGGGGGGGGGGGTTAGGAGAGAAAGAGGGGATGTGGTTAGGTTTAGGATGGGAGAGGGGGTTGGGTTTGTAGGCGGGGGGGGGGGGGGGGGGGGTTAGGTGTAGGTGAGGGGAAGGAGGGGTTAAGTTTAGGAAGGGAAAGGGGGGGGGGGGGGGGGGGGGATGGTTAGGTTTAGGGTAGGAATAGGGGTTGGCTTCTTAGGCCGGGGGGGGGGGGTAGGTTAGGGTTAGGTAAGGGGAAGGAGGGGTTAGGGTTAGGAAAGGAAGGAGGGAGGATGGTTAGGTTTAGGGTGGGAAAGTGGGTGAGGGGGTAAGGAATTGGGGGGAAGAAGGAGAGAAGAAGGGGAGTAAATCATTTTTTATTTATAAAAAAGCTAAAATTATAAAATACGGAACGTCGCTGAGTATATTGAGTATGTTTTTTAAAATTGTCTGAGTTGCGGTGAGGTTAAAAGCCCCCTACATTGAGCTGGTGGGGTTAGCCGTGTGCTCAGGTGGCGATATTTAGTGCCCCTGGGTTGCAGCGTGCTGGGGAAGGAGTCCGTGTGTTGTGTGATCCTCATCCCTCGCCGGTCTGGAAGGTCCGTGCTAACCGGGGTTGTTGGTGGCACCCTGCCTGTTCGTCTTTTCCCGGTGTCCATCTGGGTTAGTTTGGGAGCCTGGGAGGTCTCGGTAGGCCGGGGGGGAGGATCCTCTGCGTCTAACCCCACCTGGACTGCCTCAGGGAGTGGTACTTCAGAGCTCGGGCCAGTCCGGGATGGTGGGGTGGGGGGATGTTGGTGGGTTCCCCGTCGGCGCTGTTGTTCCCCTCCTGCCTTGCTCTGGTGGTGGTTTGGGATGGCCTCTGGAATGGCCCCCCTCGGGCTTGGTTGTGGTGGTTCGGGTTAGGGTTAGGGTTAGGGTTAGGGTTAGGGTTAGGTTTGGGACAAAGGAAAGGAAGGCACGGGCAACAGTACACCATATTTAAAAAGTGTTTCCTTGTGATATTAAAATTACTTCAGTCCTTTTAAAAGAGGGTAGTTTCACCTCGGGTGTTCGTAAAAAGCGTCATATGTTTAAAAGGAGGTGGGTTCATCTATATTACCCCAAGTGGATGACTTTAAAAGGGGAAATAAAAGACTGACGTTTTTACAATAAAAGGTAAGAAAGAAATAAATAAATAATTAAATTAAGATAAAAGAGATATCACCCAAATTAAAATTGAACTCCGGATCCTAAAACAGTCGACGTTTGCCTGGTTTTGTTTAAAATTGATAAGTTACTGGGGAAGGGGTGAAACAAGGAGGAAGGGGGGGGGGGAAAGGGGGGGGGGGGGTGGTTTGGAGAGAAGGGGATGTGGTTAGGTTTAGGATGGGAAAGGGGGTTGGGTTTTAGGCAGGGGGAGGGGGTTAGGGTTAGGTGAGGGGAAGGAGGGGTTAAGGTTAGGAAAGAAAAAAAGGGGGGGGGTATGGTTAGGTTAGGGTAGGAATAGGGGCTGGGCTTTAGGTCGGGGGGGGGAAATTGGTTAGGGTTAGGAAAGGAAGGAGGGAGGATGGTTAGGTTTAGGGTGGGGAAGTGGGTGAGGGGGTAAGGAATTGGGGGGAAGAAGGAGAGAAGAAGGGGAGTAAAATATTTTTAATTTATAAAAAAGCTAAAATTATAAAATACGGAACGTCGCTGAGTATTGAGTTTTTTTATTAAAATTGTCTGAGTTGCGGTGAGGTTAAAAGCCCCCTACATTGAGCTGGTGGGGTTAGCCGTGTACTTAGGTGGCGATATTTAGTGCCCCTGGGTTGCAGCGTGCTGGGGAAGGAGTCCGTGTGTTGTGTGGTTCTCATCCCTCGCAGGTCTGGAAGGTCAGTGCCGACTGGGGTTGTTGGTGGCCCCCTGCCTGCTCGTCTTTTCCAGGTGTCCCTCTGGGTTAGTTTGGGAGCCTGGGAGGTCTCGGTAGGCCGGGGGGGAGGATCCTCTGCGTCCAACACCACCCGGACTGCCTCAGGGAGTGGTACTTCTGAGCCCGGGACAGTCCGGGATGGTGGGGTGGGGGGATGTTGTTGGGCTCCCCGTCGGCGCTGTCGTTCCCCTCCTGCCTTGCTTCGGGGGTGGTCCGGGATGGTCTCTGGACTGGCCCCCCTCTGGCCTGGTTGTGGTGGTTCCTCCTTCCTCTGCTGCGGCTCCTCGGTGCGGCTCCCCGTTGTTTGAGGTGGCCGCTGGTTCTCTTCCTGTTGAGGACTGGAGGCCGGCGGAGTGGAGGGGGCGTTTGCTGGGATGGGGGAGTCCGGCCAGAAGTTGGATACTGTTTTTATTGTATCCAGGGCCATCTGTATAGAGAGAGTGGTGAGACGTGGGCCAAATCTTTTTTTTGCTGTGGTTTGTGCTGCCTGCCAGGCTAGTGGTCTAAACGGTTGGAGCTCTTCAATTACTGTACTTAAATCATCCATGCTGTCGTTATAATGTTGATTTAGTATTTTTAGGTTCTGCTCCATCCACTGAATCGTGTTCTGTCTGATCAGGTTTTTGATTTTATCATTTGGGCAGGCCGGTTTAATGAATTCTGTCAGTTGTTCGGTTTTCCTCCTCATTCCTGGTGGAATGGTATTGTTCTCCAAGGCTGCCTCCATAATATTAGAGTGGTGCATGAGTTGGATGTATTTGAAATATAACCTTGTGCATCTGCGGTGTGTAAAACTGTCGTCTGTTCCCACTGATTGCTCAGGGCCCCGTGGTCCGGGTGGAGATTCCCTGTGGCCTCCCAGCTGGGTGGGCTGAGCCGTGCGGCAGTTGGTGCAATAAAACGCCATGGGGGTGATATCTCTCAAAAAAAGAAGAAAAGGGTTTTTTGTGTTAAAGGTTTTCTTAAAAACAGAGAGGTGATAAGAAATTAAAATAAGGTTTTTAATGTAATGATTAAAATATTCTGCTCCAGTAAAAGCTACTTCCTCTCTTGTTTAAACAAGGAAAACTAGGAATAATAAAGCTTAAAAGTGGATTTAAATTATCAAAACAAATTTAAAAACCAGGGAGAGGAGAGAGGAAAACAGGAGATAAATTTTTAGAAACGGAAGTAATTAAATTAGACTCTTCTGCTCCCGGGATCTAAAAAGCAGGATTGGATAAAAGTTGTTAAAACCCTTTAGAAAGAAGGATGATTGTGTCCCGGAGGGGTTCAATCAAGGTGCCAGTTTGCTGCCAACCTGCCAAATTACCGTGCTTGCAGAGTAGGCCCAAAGCCTGCAGAGTAGGCCCAAAGCCTGCAGTCAGTTATCCTGAGGATCGTCAGGTTTTTGCAAGGCTGCGGCTGAGTGGTCCTTTTGTTTGTAGCCGGTTTCCTGGTTGGAGGTTGGAGCTGTGGTCTTTAAAAAGTCGTTGTATCCATCCTAAAAAGGTCCCATTCTGAGCTCAGAATAAAAAAAGTCTAAAATTGCAAATCCTTTAATCCATAAAATACTCCATAAAAACGAAAGAGGAGAGAAAAAAGGTTTAAAAAGGCCCGACGTTTCGCCTATCCGGCTTCTTCAGGGGCAAGGTGAGTCTGCATGTGTTGCTGGCTGTTTTTGAAGGTCTTCTGGGGGTGGTTTGAGGAAGTGGGAGGGGCCTGGACAGGAAGTTTGTCCTCTTACTCCCTTCTGTAGTCCAGGTGCCTGTATGCCTTGGTAGGTTTGAAGTTGGCTCCCTCTAGTGGTCACCTCATAGATTGCCCCTCTGGAAAGAATCAGAGCCTCAAAACAAACTGACTGAATAAAGGAAGGAAAGAGAGTTTAAGAAGAGAAATATAAAAGGTAATTAAATATCTGTAGGTTAAAAACACTTATTTATAGTGCTGGCTCTGGCAAGGTTAGGTTTGGGACAAAGGAAAGGAAGGCACGGGCAACAGTACACCATATTTAAAAAGTGTTTCCTTGTGATATTAAAATTACTTCAGTCCTTTTAAAAGAGGGTAGTTTCACCTCGGGTGTTCGTAAAAAGCGTCATATGTTTAAAAGGAGGTGGGTTCATCTATATTACCCCAAGTGGATGACTTTAAAAGGGGAAATAAAAGACTGACGTTTTTACAATAAAAGGTAAGAAAGAAATAAATAAATAATTAAATTAAGATAAAAGAGATATCACCCAAATTAAAATTGAACTCCGGATCCTAAAACAGTCGACGTTTGCCTGGTTTTGTTTAAAATTGATAAGTTACTGGGGAAGGGGTGAAACAAGGAGGAAGGGGGGGGGGAAAGGGGGGGGGGGGGTGGTTTGGAGAGAAGGGGATGTGGTTAGGTTTAGGATGGGAAAGGGGGTTGGGTTTTAGGCAGGGGGAGGGGGTTAGGGTTAGGTGAGGGGAAGGAGGGGTTAAGGTTAGGAAAGAAAAAAAGGGGGGGGTTAGGGTTAGGGTTAGGGTTAGGGTTAGGGTTAGAGGGGTTAGGGTTAGGGTTAGGGTTAGGGTTAGAGGGGTTAGGGTTAGGGTTAGGGTTAGGGTTAGGGTTAGGGTTAGGGTTAGGGTTAGGGTTAGGGTTAGGGTTAGGGTTAGGGTTAGGGTTAGGGTTAGGGTTAGGGTTAGGGTTAGGGTTAGGGTTAGGGTTAGGGTTAGGGTTAGGGTTAGGGTTAGGGTTAGGGTTAGGGTTAGGGTTAGGGTTAGGGTTAGGGTTAGGGGTTAGGGTTAGGGTTAGGGTTAGGGTTAGGGTTAGGGTTAGGGTTAGGGTTAGGTTTGGGACAAAGGAGAGGAAGGCACGGGCAATAGTACACCATATTTAAAAAGTGTTTCCTTGTGATATTAAAATTACTTCAGTCCTTTTTAAAAAGAGGGTAGTTTCACCTCGGGTGTTCATAAAATCGTCATGTTTAAAAGGAGGTGGGTTCATCTATATTACCCCAAGTGGATGACTTTAAAAGGGGAAATAAAAGACTGACGTTTTTACAATAAAAGGTAAGAAAGAAATAAATAAATAATTAAAAACAATTAAATTAAGATAAAAGAGATATCACCCAAATTAAAATTGAACTCCGGATCCTAAAACAGTCGACGTTTGCCTGGTTTTGTTTAAAATTGATAAGTTACTGGGGAAGGGGTGAAACAAGGAGGAAGGGGGGGGGGAAAAAGGGGGGGGGTGGTTTGGAGAGAAGGGGATGTGGTTAGGTTTAGGATGGGAAAGGGGGTTGGGTTTTAGGCAGGGGGAGGGGGTTAGGGTTAGGTGAGGGGAAGGAGGGGTTAAGGTTAGGAAAGGAAAAAGGGGGGGGGGTATGGTTAGGTTTAGGGTAGGAATAGGGGCTGGGTTTTAGGTCGGGGGGGGGGGGAATTGGTTAGGGTTAGGTAAGGGGAGGGAGGGGTTAGGGTTAGGAAAGGAAGGAGGGAGGATGGTTAGGTTTAGGGTGGGGAAGTGGGTGAGGGGGTAAGGAATTGGGGGGAAGAAGGAGAGAAGAAGGGGAGTAAAATATTTTTAATTTATAAAAAAGCTAAAATTATAAAATACAGAACGTCGCTGAGTATTGAGTTTTTTTATTAAAATTGTCTGAGTTGCGGTGAGGTTAAAAGCCCCCTACATTGAGCTGGTGGGGTTAGCCGTGTACTTAGGTGGCGATATTTAGTGCCCCTGGGTTGCAGCGTGCTGGGGAAGGAGTCCGTGTGTTGTGTGGTTCTCATCCCTCGCAGGTCTGGAAGGTCAGTGCCGACTGGGGTTGTTGGTGGCCCCCTGCCTGCTCGTTTTTTCCAGGTGTCCCTCTGGGTTAGTTTGGGAGCCTGGGAGGTCTCGGTAGGCCGGGGGGGAGGATCCTCTGCGTCCAACACCACCCGGACTGCCTCAGGGAGTGGTACTTCTGAGCCCGGGACAGTCCGGGATGGTGGGGTGGGGGGATGTTGTTGGGCTCCCCGTCGGCGCTGTCGTTCCCCTCCTGCCTTGCTTCGGGGGTGGTCCGGGATGGTCTCTGGACTGGCCCCCCTCTGGCCTGGTTGTGGTGGTTCCTCCTTCCTCTGCTGCGGCTCCTCGGTGCGGCTCCCCGTTATTTGAGGTGGCCGCTGGTTCTCTTCTTGTTGAGGACTGGAGGCCGGCGGAGTGGAGGGGGCGTTTGCTGGGATGGGGGAGTCCGGCCAGAAGTTGGATACTGTTTTTATCATATCCAGGGCCATCTGTATGGAGAGAGTGGTGAGACGTGGGCCAAATCTTTTTTTTGCTGTGGTTCGTGCTGCCTGCCAGGCTAGTGGTCTAA
>NC_137639.1:32237460-32258276 GCF_963383615.2 Lipophrys pholis | reverse complement strand
TGTTTTGTGTTAATCTGACAACAAGTCATGGTCTCCCTCACTGCTCTGAGACAACACCCCCGACACAGCACTAATCCTAATCCTAATCCTAATCCTAACCCTAATCCTAAACCTAACCCTAATCCTAATCCTAAACCTAACCCTAATCCTAAACCTAAACCTAATCCTAATCCTAATCCTAACCCTAATCCTAATCCTAATCCTAACCCTAATCCTAATCCTAAACCTAACCCTAACCCTAACCCTAATCCTAAACCTAACCCTAATCCTAATCCTAAACCTAACCCTAATCCTAAACCTAACCCTAACCCTAATCCTAAACCTAACCCTAATCCTAAACCTAACCCTAATCCTAAACCGAACCCTAAACCTAACCCTAATCCTAAACCGAACCCTAAACCTAAACAAAAACCTAATCCTTATCTTTTTTTGTTTATTTGACTTTTTTCATGATTTATTTCAATATTCTATTTGATTGAATTTATTTAATTTTAATAAATCCTTCGTCATTTCTAATTGATTTGATTTGATTGATACTTTTGCAATATATTTTTTTATTTTATCATTTGTATTTATTTATTTGTTTGTTTGTTTATCTATTTATTTGTTTATTGGCCAATTAATGACTGTTAAAAGTGTTTAACAAAATGTTATTCTTTATATTTCATCGATTCATTCAAATAGATTTATTATATAAATAAATTGTCCGATTTGCATAATTTCTTTATATTTTTAATTTGGTCTTAGATTAAACTGAAGTTTTGAGGCTATTTGTTGATTTGATTCTATAATAATAATAATAATAATAATAATAATAATAATAATAATAATAATAATAATAATAAATTGGTTGTAATCACCTTGACCATTCATAACATTTCGATTTTGAGCAGATTTGCACCTTATTATCTTTATATTCATTGTTATTAATTTTATAGACTTTTCCAGTCATTGTTTATTGGTTGTCATGGTAACGTTTTATCTCTGGTGTGAGGCTCCGTCTCCAGGACAGCGTTTCTACTGATTTAGTGTCAGAGAAGTTTCACGTTTGTATGAAAACCTTGTGAAACGGCGGCCCGTCTCCCGGCCCGCCTCCCGGCCCGTCTCCCGGCCCGTCTCCCGGCCCGCCTCCCGGCCCGTCTCCCGGCCCGTCTCCCGGCCCGCCTCCCGGCCCGCCTCGCGGCCCGCCTTCCGGCCCGCCTCCCGGCCCGCCTCCCGGCCCGCCTCCCGGCCCGTCTCCCGGCCCGTCTCCCGGCCCGCCTCCCGGCCCGCCTCCCGGCCCGTCTCCCGGCCCGCCTCCCGGCCCGCCTCCCGGCCCGTCTCCCGGCCCGCCTCCCGGCCCGTCTCCCGGCCCGTCTCCCGGCCCGTCTCCCGGCCCGCCTCGCGGCCCGCCTCCCGGCCCGCATCCCGGCCCGTCTCCCGGCCCGTCTCCCGGCCCGTCTCCCGGCCCGTCTCCCGGCCCGTCTCCCGGCCCGCCTCGCGGCCCGCCTCCCGGCCCGTCTCCCGGCCCGTCTCCCGGCCCGCCTCCCGGCCCGTCTCCCGGCCCGCCTCCCGGCCCGTCTCCCGGCCCGTCTCCCGGCCCGTCTCCCGGCCCGCCTCGCGGCCCGCCTCCCGGCCCGTCTCCCGGCCCGCCTCCCGGCCGTGACGCTCCGGCAGGTTCCCCTGGACACATTCTCAAGTTCTGTTTGAGTCGGAGCTCCGTCGCCACGGAAACAGACAAGAAACATTACGTAGGTTTTTAATTTTCACTTGAAACCATCGCAGTGTGACCACCGTCTGTGGTTCCCTGAGTCCTCCTGCTGTGTCTGATAGCTGTTCCCGTCCTGATGTGTTTCACTGGTGACCGTGGGATCGGCGCCACCTGGTGGCGGTGGTGTTTATTGCGTGTCTCGGTGTCTCTGTGTTGTGATTGGCTGTCTGCTGTGTCCCCCCATGCGTCCTGTGATGTCACACACTTTATTTCTGCTGGTTTGTGTTTTTTCCTCTTTGTGACCTAAACCAGGTTTTCCAGAGCGGCGAGTCGCTCTGGAAAACCCACAGCTTTCTAATCTTTATTAAACATGCATGTGTGTTTTTAGCAGATTAAGAGAAAACCTGAAGTTTAGGTTCTGGATCAGTCATTTAGTTCCACCTCAGATTTAAAACCTGTAAAATAAAAACTTTATTAACAGAAAAACGGACAAATGTGGATATTTAGAGTAAAACGTTCCTGAATGTTCCAATAAAGACAGAAGTTATTCAATTCATTTGGGTTTCATGTTCAAACATTTGATTTCTATTCAATCAGTTGTTTTCCGTGATTATTAACATTAAGTCCTTTGTTGAAGAACATTTGGTGAAAGAGGAGAAGAGACAGAATGAAGAAAACAATATGTGCTGTAGCCAAATAACTAACCAACATTTTATTGTGAAAACCTGATGCTGTTTCTACTTTGGCTTTAAATTGATTGTAAACTAGAAGAGCTTCCAGCTGTTTCACGGTTTGAGAGGATTGTTGGACGGGTCGAAGGTCTCCAGTCTCTCCACAGAGCAGTGGCCCACAACTTCAAAATAAGAGTCTCCTGTTAGTTAAAGAGGGTGAACATTCACTCCCCCTAACAAATCCAGTCAATAATGAGTTGCGTCGGTGTTGTTGGAGTTAAGATACTAAATAATATGATTATACAGTCGGCAGCAGCGGGTTGTAGGATGAGTGACGGCAGTGCTCTGCTGCAGAGCCGCGGATATGAAGCCACGCCTCCAGCTGATGTGAAGCCACGCCTCCAGCTGATGTGAAGCCACGCCTCCAGCTGATGTGAAGCCACGCCTCCAGCTGATGTGGAGCCACGCCTCCAGCTGATATGAAGCCACGCCTCCAGCTGATGTGGAGCCACGCCTCCAGCTGCTGTGAAGCCACGCCTCCAGGTTAGGGTTACTGTGTTACTACTGTGGTACTACAGTGGTACTACTGTGGTACTACTGTGGTACTACTGTGTTACTACTGTGGTACTACTGTGTTACTACTGTGGTACTACTGTGGTACTACTGTGGTACTACTGTGTTACTACTGTGGTACTACTGTGGTACTACTGTGGTACTACTGTGGTACTACTGTGGTAATGACTGAACCAAACATTCTTGACTCAACCACTAACCTGCAGACCTGTAGAGCCAGACTCAAGGGAGGAGAAACCTGCAGAACCAGACCCAGAGGAGGAGAAACCTGCAGAACCACACTCAGAGGAGGAGAAACCTGCAGAACCAGACCCAGAGGAGGAGAAACCTGCAGACCCAGAAGAGAAACCTGCAGAACCAGACCCAGAGGAGGAGAAACCTGCAGACCCAGAAGAGAAACATGCAGAACCAGACCCAGAGGAGGAGAAACCTGCAGACCCAGAAGAGAAACCTGCAGAACCAGACCCAGAGGAGGAGAATCCTGCAGAACCAGACTCAGAGGAGGAGAAACCTGCAGAACCAGACTCAAGGGATGAGAAACCTGCAGAACCAGACTCAAGGGAGGAGAAACCAGCAGAACCAGACTCAGAGGAGGAGGAACCTGCAGAACCAGACTCAGAGGACAAACCTGCAGAACCAGACCCAGAGGAGGAGGAACCTGCAGAACCAGACTCGGAGGACAAACCTGCAGAACCAGACTCAGAGGAGGAGGAACCTGCAGAACCAGACTCAAGGGAGGAGAAACCAGCAGAACCAGACTCAAGGGAGGAGAAACCAGCAGAACCAGACTCAGAGGAGGACGAACCTGCAGAACCAGTCAGAACAAGGACTGTAGAACAAAAGAGAAGGTTGGACATTGACCTAGAACATGTTCAAACACCTTGATCAATACTGGACTTTTTAGTAACAGCAACCTTAAAGGCCTGTGTCTGTTACTGGAGAGATGTGATCTTATCTAGTATTGATTACTAATCATTACAAGCCAATGGAGATTCAATCAGTGTGTTTATCTGTGAAAAACCCGCAGGAACGATAAAACCAGAGAAATGGTTCCAGTTAAAAAGGAGGTGAGCCAGATTCACCATGGAGCTTCATTTCTCACCAAACAAGGAAACTACCCAACAGAAGGAAACACAAATACCAATAGTTTGCTCACACTGCCACCTAGTGGTGGGAATGAAAACCCTTCTCATGAAACCACATGAAAGCTGATGAAAACTGAGGTAAAACGTTCCTCAGCAGAGGTTTGGTGATCTGAGAAAAACACAGAGGAGCTTAAACTGATCAATAAATGTTCTCAAAGTCAATGAGAGAAAATTGTTCAAGAATTCTGAATGTTGAACAAAGCTGAACATTTCAGTAGGCGAATCACTTTTATATTTCAAATGAATGTAAGACAAAATAATATTTGGTGAAAGTCTGGTGAAGGCAGGGCAGGTGATCCACAGAGGCCCTGTAGAAAAAAGAATGGAGAGAAAGCACATCGCAAACACGTCCAGACATCACGATATGGTCTGGATTAGAAACCACTGAAGACTAATAGAAAGTGACTGAAGTGACTGTGGAGGTGTTAAACAATAAACTGTCTACCTCCAGGGGTAACAAAAATCTGGTGGAGTTCAAGGGTCCGGTTGTTCTATTATATTGTCGTTGTTAAATTCTTGATTGTCAATATTTCCCTTAATAATAATAATAATAATAATGATAATAATAATAATAATAATAATAATAATAATAATAATAATAATAATAATAATAATAATAATAATTGTGTGCATTTCAACCAGCCTTGGAGACTTTCTGTTTACGCAAACTGCGTATTACCGCTGCGCGCGCTTCTTGTGACGCAGTTTCCGTGTTCATCCAGACACAGAAGCATCATGGCGGACGTGCTGGACCTTCACGAAGCGGGAGGAGAGGACTTTCCTATGGATGAGGATGGCGACGGTATGAACACCGACCGAACACCGTCTGTACCCTGTGGAGCAGTCGCTGCCTGGATCCTGCGGGCCTGTAATGTTAGAAACCTGAGGTGTAAAAACTCCAGACCGAGGCTTCACTGCGTGGTGCAGGCCTGAAGCAGGCTAACAGCTAACAGCTAACAGCAGCGCCATTCAATAGATTCTTTAAAGTTCGTCACGTTACGGACTCTTCAGGAAAATACTTGGACTTTTTCGACGTAAGAAGACATCAGACACGTTTTGGTTGGCCAGCTTGAGGCTGACATTTACGGAACTGCAGCAGCAGCTTCTTCAGTTCGCGCCTGTTAGCATGCTAATCCTCCGGCAGCTAATGCTAATGTTAATGTTGATATTAATGCTCATGTAACGCGCTTTTGGGCGATTTGCGCTCTCTACCGACTGCGCTGCGCAAATTATGGATCCGTTCCGCAAAACTCCGTCGATAGAGCTGCCCAATTTACTAAAATAAAGATTTCAACAACAGCAGAGGCTGTGTGTGTGTGTGTGTGTGTGTGTGTGTGTGTGTGTGTGTGTGTGTGTGTGTGTGTGTGTGTGTGTGTGTGTGATTTCATATTTGCATTTATATAAATCATTTCCTATGTGTGAAGCTTTATCTTAATATAGTTCACATTTTAAAGATGTAACATTGAACTATTTTTGTCTTATGAATTGATCCATGATTAGTTTTAAATATTGTAGTTTAAGGTTTATTGATTATTGTCTATGTAGGTATGATGACGTGAAGCTGAGCATTGTGTCCTCCAGAGGAGCAGAGTTCTGAATGGTTCTAGATCTATGGCTTGTTTCTTCTTAGAAGTTATTTGTTATAACGTTTGAAGTTCAAACCAACATGCCCCCCCTCTCCCCTCCCCCCTCCCCCCTCCAGAGAGCATCCACAAGCTGAAGGAGAAAGCCAAGAAGAGGAAAGGACGAGGCTTCGGCTCAGGTGAGGGAGTTGTTCCTTCATGTCATCTCGTTTCTGGAGTCCCGTCCTTTGGTTTGAGTTTGTCTTGTGTTCTCGGTCTTCCAGAAGAGGGCGCCAGATCCAGGACCAAAGAAAACTACGACACGGTGGAGCAGGATGGTGACGAGCCGGGCCCTCAGAGATGTACGAACAGTTAATATTCTTCTCACTGAGCGATGATGGGATTGTAATGTCATAGTGAAACATGGTGACGGAGAAAGGAAAGCAGCTCCGTGCAGTAGAGGCCCTCCAGCAGTCTTAACCTCAGTGTGTGTGTGCTTTCATTCCAAAAACCAACAGCACCAGCTAGTGGCCCAACTTAAAAACTACAACGCTTTCAATAAGTTACCGTGCAAACTTGAACGTTTTCTGAAACTAATATGCAAAAACAATATTTTAACTTGAAACATGGAGGAACAGGATCCTGCTTGACGCTAGCATCCAGTGTGTGCTAGCTGGTTAGCTTTCCAACGTAGCGTCGCTACACAACCAATGCCCGGTGTTGTGCTCCAGCATTGCCTCCGTCACGTTAACGCCCGGTGTTGTGCTCCACCATTGCCTCTGTCACGTTAACGCCCGGTGTTGTGCTCCACCATTGCCTCCGTCACGTTAACGCCCGGTGTTGTGCTCCACCATTGCCTCCGTCACGTTAACGCCCGGTGTTTTGCTCCAGCATTGCCTCCGTCACATTAACGCCCGGTGTTGTGCTCCAGCATTACCTCCGTCACGTTAACGCCCGGTGTTGTGCTCCACCATTGCCTCCGTCACGTTAACGCCCGGTGTTGTGCTCCACCATTGCCTCCGTCACGTTAACGCCCGGTGTTTTGCTCCAGCATTACCTCCGTCACGTTAACGCCCGGTGCTGTGCTCCAGCATTGCCTCCGTCACGTTAACTCCCGGTGTTTTGCTCCAGCATTGCCTCCGTCACATTAACGCCCGGTGTTGTGCTCCAGCATTGCCTCTGTCACGTTAACACCCGGTGCTGTGCTCATGCATTACCTCCGTCACATTAACGCCCGGTGTTTTGCTCCAGCATTACCTCCGTCACGTTAACTCCCGGTGTTTTGCTCCAGCATTGCCTCCGTCACGTTAACGCCCGGTGCTGTGCTCCAGCATTACCTCCGTCACGTTAACTCCCGGTGTTTTGCTCCAGCATTGCCTCCGTCACGTTAACTCCCAGTGTTTTGCTCCAGCATTGCCTCCGTCACGTTAACGCCCGGTGCTGTGCTCCAGCATTACCTCCGTCACGTTAACTCCCGGTGTTTTGCTCCAGCATTGCCTCCGTCACGTTAACTCCCAGTGTTTTGCTCCAGCATTGCCTCCGTCACGTTAACGCCCGGTGCTGTGCTCCAGCATTACCTCCGTCACGTTAACTCCCGGTGTTTTGCTCCAGCATTGCCTCCGTCACGTTAACTCCCAGTGTTTTGCTCCAGCATTACCTCCGTCACGTTAACTCCCGGTGTTGTGCTCCAGCATTGCCTCCGTCACGTTAACGCCCGGTGCTGTGCTCCAGCATTGCCCCCGTCACGTTAACGCCCGGTGCTGTGCTCCAGCATTGCCTCCGTCACGTTAACTCCCGGTGTTTTGCTCCACCATTGCCTCCGTCACATTAACGCCCGGTGTTGTGCTCCAGCATTGCCTCTGTCACGTTAACACCCGGTGCTGTGCTCATGCATTACCTCCGTCACATTAACGCCCGGTGTTTTGCTCCAGCATTACCTCCGTCACGTTAACTCCCGGTGTTTTGCTCCAGCATTACCTCCGTCACGTTAACGCCCGGTGTTGTGCTCCAGCATTGCCTCCGTCACGTTAACGCCCGGTGCTGTGCTCCAGCATTGCCTCCGTCACGTTAACGCCCGGTGTTGTGCTCCACCATTGCCTCTGTCACGTTAACGCCCGGTGTTGTGCTCCACCATTGCCTCCGTCACGTTAACGCCCGGTGTTGTGCTCCACCATTGCCTCCGTCACGTTAACGCCCGGTGTTTTGCTCCAGCATTACCTCCGTCACGTTAACGCCCGGTGCTGTGCTCCAGCATTGCCTCCGTCACGTTAACTCCCGGTGTTTTGCTCCAGCATTGCCTCCGTCACATTAACGCCCGGTGTTGTGCTCCAGCATTGCCTCTGTCACGTTAACACCCGGTGCTGTGCTCATGCATTACCTCCGTCACATTAACGCCCGGTGTTTTGCTCCAGCATTACCTCCGTCACGTTAACTCCCGGTGTTTTGCTCCAGCATTGCCTCCGTCACGTTAACGCCCGGTGCTGTGCTCCAGCATTACCTCCGTCACGTTAACTCCCGGTGTTTTGCTCCAGCATTGCCTCCGTCACGTTAACTCCCAGTGTTTTGCTCCAGCATTGCCTCCGTCACGTTAACGCCCGGTGCTGTGCTCCAGCATTACCTCCGTCACGTTAACTCCCGGTGTTTTGCTCCAGCATTGCCTCCGTCACGTTAACTCCCAGTGTTTTGCTCCAGCATTACCTCCGTCACGTTAACTCCCGGTGTTGTGCTCCAGCATTGCCTCCGTCACGTTAACGCCCGGTGCTGTGCTCCAGCATTGCCTCCGTCACGTTAACGCCCGGTGCTGTGCTCCAGCATTGCCTCCGTCACGTTAACTCCCGGTGTTTTGCTCCAGCATTGCCTCCGTCACATTAACGCCCGGTGTTGTGCTCCAGCATTGCCTCTGTCACGTTAACACCCGGTGCTGTGCTCATGCATTACCTCCGTCACATTAACGCCCGGTGTTTTGCTCCAGCATTACCTCCGTCACGTTAACTCCCGGTGTTTTGCTCCAGCATTGCCTCCGTCACGTTAACGCCCGGTGCTGTGCTCCAGCATTACCTCCGTCACGTTAACTCCCGGTGTTGTGCTCCAGCATTGCCTCCGTCACGTTAACGCCCGGTGCTGTGCTCCAGCATTGCCTCCGTCACGTTAACTCCCGGTGTTTTGCTCCAGCATTGCCTCCGTCACATTAACGCCCGGTGTTGTGCTCCAGCATTGCCTCTGTCACGTTAACACCCGGTGCTGTGCTCATGCATTACCTCCGTCACATTAACGCCCGGTGTTTTGCTCCAGCATTACCTCCGTCACGTTAACTCCCGGTGTTTTGCTCCAGCATTGCCTCCGTCACGTTAACGCCCGGTGCTGTGCTCCAGCATTACCTCCGTCACGTTAACTCCCGGTGTTTTGCTCCAGCATTGCCTCCGTCACGTTAACGCCCGGTGCTGTGCTCCAGCATTGCCTCCGTCACGTTAACGCCCGGTGCTGTGCTCCAGCATTACCTCCGTCACGTTAACGCCCGGTGCTGTGCTCCAGCATTACCTCCGTCACGTTAACGCCCGGTGCTATGCTCCAGCATTACCTCCGTCACGTTAACGCCCAGTGTTTTGCTGTGCTCTGCAGCCGTGGAGGGCTGGATCCTGTTTGTGACGGGCGTGCACGAAGAGGCCACGGAGGAAGACATCCACGACAAGTTCTCTGAGTTCGGAGAAATCAAGAACCTGCATCTCAATCTGGACCGCAGGACCGGATACCTCAAGGTGAACCAGGGACTGGGTGTAGGTGAACCAGGGACTGGGTGATGGTGAGCCTCAAGGTGAACCAGGGACTGGGTTTAGGTGAACCAGGGACTGGGTGATGGTGAGCCTCAAGGTGAACCAGGGACTGGGTGTAGGTGAACCAGGGACTGGGTGTAGGTGAGCTTCCTGTGAGGAGAGAGTGCTCTTCCTCATGGGCCTGATCCATGTCTTTCCTGGTCACAACATTGCAGTAAAGACCAACCAGCATGCAGAACTAAGTCAGAAGACACGTTAAGGTAACGAAGGGTTAAAGTGAGTGGAAGCAGCTGTCTTCTCCTCTGAGCCACAAGGTGGCAGTATAGTTCACAACAATGGCACAAAGCCTCTTCTACCAAACTCCACTTGTACTTTCTGTGAGACGTCAGATCAGGTGTGTGGATGAAGAATGAATGTGCAGTAACCCCCCCTCCCCCCCCCCCCCCCCTTGGCGTCCTGCAGGGCTACGCACTGGTGGAGTACGAGACGTACAAAGAGGCTCAGGCCGCCATGGAAGGGCTGAACGGTCAGGACATGATGGGTCAGCCCATCAGCGTGGACTGGGGCTTTGTCCGGGGCCCCCCCAAGAACAAGAGGAGGTGAGGGAGGGGGGGGCAGTGTTGCTCTAAATACTCGTATAGCCAAGTTCAACTTCTTTTCTTATCTTTAACCATCAAACATTGAGCAGCAGGCAGGTCGCTGCTTGTTGGAATCACTAGAAGACGTGGTAGAGACTCACCAGGAGAGTTCCACAGTTCATCACTTTCAGTCATCCTGGTATTTCATGTTCTACCTGTGCAACACAAGGGGCACAATGAACCATGTTGGCCTTTTAAAATCTGGAACTCCACATTTCACACTTTTACTTTAAAAGAGTTCATCTCTTCTCTGCATGGAAACTAAAAACCAAACTCAAACGAGCTAAGATGGACCTGGACTCAGGAATAGAAAAAGGTTTCTGGATCACCTCCTAAATGTCCTGGACTCTTCCTGCCTGATGTCTGTCTGTGGTGAACATTTTGACAAAATCCATGCTGTAGTTTTGACGTAATCTTCCTATAACAGACGTACAAATATACACAGATGATTTTCTGACATGCTTGGTGGACGTATATTCTTATAGAAGTGTTATAGAAGTGTTATAGACTACAGGACTCCTCTCAACACCAGTTATTTCTACAAACTAACATGTAAACTAAATAACTTCATCTTTATTATTCATCACGCTGACATCTTTCAGTCAGTGTTACATGTAAAAAGTATTCAGGTTTGGATGATAATAAATGACCTTAGTCTTTACATTATACGCAGCGTAACGTGCTGCCATGTCTTCTTATCCAGTGTTTTGACTTGTTGGTGTTTATAGAGACTTGTTGAGTCCACGCCTGAATACAAGTCATGTGATCAGTATGAACATGTGTGTTGTTGCAGGACTGGTGGGAGGAGGCGCAGCAGGAGTCCTGACAGGAGGCGGCGTTGAGAGGAGGAGGAGGAGGAGGAGGAGGAGTCTGTCACTACTTGCCGACTCCTATTTTTTTTATGATTAGTGTGTAGCTTTGTTTTTTCACTGTCACTAGGCTGGTGTCGTTTCTGCTTGAGGTTTTCTTCTGGATTGTTTCTGATTTTGGTTTAAATAAAGTTGTTTGACAGGTGAACTTGTGCTACTGCTTTATTTTAGTCTTTGGTGACATAGGGGTTACGTCATTCTGGATGACCTCACCCCGCTGTGTGCCCACTCCCCCGCGCCTCTCACTCAGCCCGCAGGGCTTGCGCCCATTGGCTGCTTGGGCAAGGTCCCGCCTCCTCTTCCTACTGCATCCAGTCAGCGGACGCGTATTTTATACTCGGTTGACGTCGTCCTCAACTGAGGAATGTCAATCAAAGCCATCCGGAGCGCCCATTGGCTGCCGGCCGCGTCAGTGAAGCCCGCCCGTGGCTGTGATTGGCTGGCTGTCGGTTGGGGGAGGGGCGGGTCAGACCGTCGGTTGACGTTGTTGTTGTAAGTGGAGGGTTGAGTTTGTCGCTCCTCCGGCTGGATTCTGTCCTCGACTTGTTCCTGAACCAGCCAAGAAGTTGTGAAGGGTGGTCGCGGGGCACGACGCCGCTGGGAGCCACTGGAAGCCGCGGGGAGGCCGCAGGAAAACTCCGGGACGATGTGAAGTCCGAGAGGCCGCGGGAAGGTAAAGCTACCACGGCTAGCTGCTGGCTAGCTGCTGGTCACTGCGAACACAAGCTCACATTCTGCTGCGTTTACCTCCGTTTACCTGAGTCTACCTCCCTCTTCCTCCCTCTTCCTCCCTCTTCCTCCCTCTTCCTCCACTCTGCCCTCTGCTGCGGCTGCTTGCGACTGTACATCGACCACCGTCCGCAGAATCACGTTCCTTTAGCGGGTTCAGCTGCTCGCCTCGTTTATGTAAGAATGTTGTTCTGGATGTTTAGCTGACAAGAGTCGTTCAGTAATCTTAAACTATCAACACCTGATCACCCGATCAATACTGATCACCCTGTCAATACAACACCTGATCACCCGATCAATACTGATCACCCTGTCAATACAACACCTGATCACCCGATCAATACTGATCACCCTGTCAATACAACACCTGATCACCCTATCAATACTGATCACCCTGTCAATACAACACCTGATCACATCATGCTGGGGCTGTTTCAGCCGTGCACGTCTGTTTTACCGGTCCAGGTCCAGGACCAGGTCCAGGTCCAGGTCCAGATTAGCAGGTTATATTTACGTTGTGACGTAACGTCATTTAAAGCAGCAGCAGCTTACAGGACAGTGTTTACACTCGCTCACATGGATTAACCCTTTCACCACCTCCACAACACTGACTCCTGGAGCAGACCTGGACCCACGTCCCTGGACCCAGATCCAGACAGACCCACGTCCCTGGATCCAGACAGACCCAGATCCAGACAGACCCACGTCCCTGGATCCAGACAGACCCAGAACCAGACAGACCCACGTCCCTGGACCCTCCAGGATGTTTGTTGTGGATTCAAGAGACCAGACTCTGGTGAGAAAATGGACCTGGTCCAACCTGAAGGTTTTGTTTCCAGTCTGGATCCAAGTACTTTAGAGTAGAAAGTACTTTAATAACTGCAGAGGCAGTTTCCTCCTCCAGCCACACCTGGATTCTTAGAATGGTTCTTTCTCCTGGGCTGTTTCCTTTACACCTGGGTGGTTCTCTTTAACTCACCTGGTGAAACTCACCTGGTGAAACAGACTGTTGGACTCATCAAAGTCCTCCTGGACTCTAAATGGATGTTTTAATGGACTTATAACTGTAGATTCTTTAACACACACACACACACACAGTACATGCCGGCTCAGAGTCGTCTTTCAGTCTTGGACTCTCTAAAGTGAACGTCTTCCTCTAACTGCCTTCACACGCAGCGTTTTCAGATGAAAACACAAAACCTCCGGTTTCTGTTCATCAGAGTCACTGGAAACTCTGGAAAGGCTCCCGAGGTGCAACTGTGGAACCGTGTAGCCAGTCTTTCTGAAGACCCTCAGTGTCCTGGTCCTGGTCCTGGTCCTGGTCCTAGTCACCACATCGTAGTAACTAGTTTTTCTGCACATGTTCAGTAGAGCCAATCAGAATAAAGTTTCCTCCGTGGTGTCATGACTCCCAGTCCTTATTCTCCTGGACTTTTATTTTGACAGTCACTATAATGACAATTCATCTTGGTAGTTTTATTTTGACAGTCACTATAATGACAATTCATCTGTGTGTGTGTGTGTGTGTGTGTGTGTGTGTGTGTGTGTGTGTGTGTGTGTGTGTGTGTGTGTGTGTGTGTGTGTGTGTGTGTGTGTGTGTGTGTGTGTGTGTGTGTCTGTGTCTGTGTCTGTGTCTGTGTCTGTGTCTGTGTCTGTGTCTGTGTCTGTGTCTGTGTCTGTGTGTGTGTGTGTGTGTGTGTGTGTGTGTGTGTGTGTGTGTGTGTGTGTGTGTGCGCACCCACTATTGTTCCTACAGGGAAAATCATTCTCACTGTTTCTGCTGTTGCCGTGGAAACGGACATTGTTTTCAGAATGTTGTCATGAAACTTGAGAAGAACTGTGTTTCCAGACCTGGACTTGGTGGAGGGTTGAACCTTGAGGGCCAGGTCCAGAGTCTCTGAGGTTCTGACTGAACCAGCCTCTTTAAAGTGGCTCAGTGACCCTGGTTCTTTAAACAGGTGACCCTTTAGTGAGACAGGCCGTCCCACCAGACCTGGAGGGTTTGTTTCAGCTCCTGAGCTCAAAGTAGAAGCTGCCAGAGTTTCCTACCGGAGCAGACATGTGAGCCCAGCGTCATCCTGAAAGCAACAGGTCGTCTGCAAACATCCACAAAGAGTAGCGGGGGCTCGGGTTACGCTCCGCCTTCAATTATTCACCTCCTGTATTGTGGACTCTTTGTTCGCTGGACAGACGGTCGGCTTCATGAAGGGGGATGGAGGCATCCTGCAGGACTGCTGCTGGGCCCAGACCGGGGCTGCTGACCCGGGGGCGGCGGCGGCCCTGTGGCGTCATGGTTTTGATGTTATTACATGTTAGAACACACTGCCTGGCATCAGATCTAGTGTCATGAGGGAACCTTCCTCTCTCTCTGGGTTCCTCCTCGTCTTCAGGTTCGGCAACATGTGACTGAGGTGGATCCAGACCTGGATCATAGTACCTCAGGCAGAAGCAGGCCCGCTGAAGACCTGGTCCACCACCAGGTTTTCCAGTGTTGGTAGTGTTTTGGCCGTTGGTCACTATGATGATCTCCCCTCAACGCCCCGGCCCGGCCCGGCCCCGCCCCGCCCCGGCCCGCTTCATCTGTTCAGGGTGCTCATTGGTGGCCTCACTTTATGGGTCTACAGTCATCTTCAACTTGGAGGGGCCCTGAGAGGACCCCCTCTGTGGTTGGTCCAGCTGGTGTGGTCTGGTCTGGATCTGTCGGAGCGTGGTGACACTCGGTTCAGGGTTCGACTGACGCCGGCTGATTGTGACTGAACCGTGATCGCTTCCTGCCGCCGGCGCTGCAGCGTGTCTCCGTTTAAACTGGGATTATGACAGGATTATTTTTAGACCCAACAGGAGGTGGAGCTAAATCTGGTGTGTGTGTGTGTGTGTGTGTGTGTGTGTGTGTGTGTGTGTGTGTGTGTGTGTGTGTGTGTGTGTGTGTGTGTGTGTGTGTGTGTGTGTGTGTGTGTGTGTGTGTGTGTGTGTGTGTGTGTGTGTGTGTGTGTGTGTGTGTGTGTGTGTGTGTGTGTGGACCCTGGCCTCATGAACCAAACTAAGAATAGATGTTCTGAATTTGAGTGTTTGTCCGAGTTCTGGAGGAACCTGGAGAATTCAGCCTCTGAGGCTCTGACTGTTTCTTCTAAGGTCAAAGGTCGGGTTACTGTCTCCCACCTCACACACAAACTATTACTAGTACATTGAAATCAGAAGGACCGTCCCCGGTGTGGTCCTGGTCCTGGTTACTCAGTTGGTGCAGGTGCTACAGGTTCACATCTGGGGGCAATTCTTTTATTTTGAAGGCCTTTTTGGCTTCACAGTAATGTTTTGGTAAAGCAGGTGAGGTTCTTCCATCCAAGCAGTTTAGGTCTTCAAACCACTGAGAAACTTTATTTAAAACAGGAAGTTCCAGGACTGTCCTCCTGGAACAACCGTTGTTTTCCCTGAAAGCTCTTTATGAAGTTTTAATGTATTTGTACAGTAAATCCTACTCTTCCCTCAGTCCGTCCAGGCTGGAGTTACTTCTTCATCACTTCTGGAAGTAACGGCAGCGTCCTGTCAGAGAACACGTGTCACATGATCTCCGCCTTGAACCTCCAGAAAACTTGTGTGTAGATTGTTGTGTGAGGACTGGACAGTCAGACCAGAGTCCTGCACTACAACGCTGGATTTTCTCTTATCTAGGTAACTTCAGGATTAACTCAGGTTTTCTCTTATCTAGGTAACTTCAGGATTAACTCTGGATTTTCTCTTATCTAGGTAACTTCAGGATTAACTCAGGTTTTCTCTTATCTAGGTAACTTCAGGATTAACTCAGGTTTTCTCTTATCTAGGTAACTTCAGGATTAACTCAGGTTTTCTCTTATCTAGGTAACTTCAGGATTAACTCAGGTTTTCTCTTATCTAGGTAACTTCAGGATTAACTCAGGTTTTCTGTACTACGACTCTCGCTCACTTCTCACCAGGATAAATCACCTGGTAACTGACGCTGAAAGTCTAACCTGCTCCGGAGCAGGTTATGTTCTGGGTAAACAATCAGAGCTCCGCCTCCTGACCAATCAGATCTCTTGGGAAATGCCCCGCCCCTTCCTAAAGGATGGTGATTGGTGGGCAGGTTCAGCTCTGAGCTGCAGCAGAGAGGAGATGATAGATTAATCTAGAACAATCTTTCTGACATAATAAAATAAATCCTGGTCTCTGAGGCTCTGAAGGAGGTTCTGGTTCTGGTTCTTGACTTGTTCCAGGTCTGTTTATCTGGAATAAGGAGGTTCATGATCACACCTGACAGAACTGCAGAACCATGAATTAATGGAAGCAGAACTCCTCCTGTCGTCATGGTGATGAATTAATATTCCAACAGGAAACACAAGAGAACCTCCGCCTCAGAACCAGTGATGGAGAACCTAAAGTAAAAGAAGAGCAGTGAGGAAGTTCTGCCTGGAACCGTTCTGCTGGAATAAAGTGGAACTGAGTGATCACAGTGCTGTTCCTTTATATCACTGATCAATTAATCTGCTCTAATCTCACCAAGTCAGGAAGGTTCTGGTTCTGGCTGCAGCAGCAGTGTTGCTTTGAGCTGCTGGATGGGTTGGAATTCTTCATAATCTCAGAGATTAACTGCTCCTTCAGTAATCTGTAAACTGCTCTGCAGGGTTTCTCTGTGTGATTGGTCAGACGCTGCAAGCTCCGCCCCTTTCATGTGAACGCTCACACAGTCTAATAAGACCCCAGGTCCTGACAGTCTAATAAGACCCCAGGCCCAGACAGTCTAATAAGACCCCAGGTCCTGACAGTCTAATAAGACCCCAGGTCCTCACAGTCTAATAAGACCCCATGTCTTGACAGTCTAATGAGACTCCAGGTCCTGACAGTCTAATAAGACCCCAGGCCCAGACAGTCTAATAAGACCCCAGGTCCTGACAGTCTAATAAGACCCCAGGTCCTCACAGTCTAATAAGACCCCATGTCTTGACAGTCTAATAAGACCCCAGGTCCTGACAGTCTAATAAGACCCCAGGCCCAGACAGTCTAATAAGACCCCAGGTCCTGACAGTCTAATAAGACCCCAGGCCCAGACAGTCTAATAAGACCCCAGGTCCTGACAGTCTAATGAGACTCCAGGTCCTGACAGTCTAATAAGACCCCAGGTCCTCACAGTCTAATAAGACCCCAGGTCCTGACAGTCTAATAAGACCCCAGGTCCTGACAGTCTAATAACACCCCATGTCTTGACAGTCTAATAAGACTCCAGGTCCTGACAGTCTAATAAGACCTCAGGTCCTGACAGTCTAATAAGACCCCAGGTCCTCACAGTCTAATAACACCCCAGGTCCTGACAGTCTAATAAGACCCCAGGTCCTGACAGTCTAATAAGACCCCAGGTCCTCACAGTCTAATAAGACCTCAGGTCCTGACAGTCTAATAAGACCCCAGGTCCTCACAGTCTAATAACACCCCAGGTCCTCACAGTCTATTAACACCCCAGGTCCTGACAGTCTAATAAGACACCATGTCCTGATGGATTCCCGGTTGAGTTCATTAAGAAATTTATTGATCAATTGTCACCTTTACCTTTGTCAATGTTAAATGAATCTTTGGAGAACTAGTCGTTACCACTTTGTCCCGAGCCTCAGTAATTCTTCCAGAGCCCTCTCTTTACTCAATGCTGATGTTTAGATTCTGGCTAAAACTATCCCCATTCGTTTAGAGAACGTTTGGCCCTGTATTATTTCTGAGGAGCAAACAGGATTTATATAAGGACGCCATATTTTTGTTAATACCTGCACTATTTCAATATAATTTACTGCAACTAGTCAGACAGTCCACCTGAGATTGATAGAGTCGAGTGGGGATACCCGTTTGCAGTACTGGAGAAATGCGGATTTGGACAAAACTTTATCAGTTGGGTGAGTCTACTATACACTTCACCACAAGCCAGTGTTCATCTAAACAATGTCCGCTCTGAGTATTTTGCTCTGGACCGTGGGACACGACAGGGCTGTCCTTTATCTCCATCGCTCTTTGCTTTAGCAATCGAACCATTGGCCATCTCAGTAAGGTCCTCCACTTCACTAAGAGGTGTGGCTATTCGCAATGGTGTTGAATACTGCTTATCTTTGTACGCTGACGATGTGTTGCTGTATGGAACAGATCCTGTCTCCTGTCTTTAAGGTGTCTTGTCTGTTTCCCCGTCAATGCAGCAGCTTCACTACTCCAACAACTTGACTTGTCTTTTAAGATCACTCTCTCTGCTCCCAAGTATCTTGGGATTCATGTGATTTGTACTTTTTCTGATCTATTTCCGGCTATTTTTACTCCACTTATAGCCCAAGTAAAATCTGATTTTCAGAAATGGAATAGTCTGCCTCTCTCCTTGATTGGAAGGATTAATGTTCTCAAAATGAACATCCTACCAACATTTCTCTATCTGTTCCAATCAATCCCTTTATTTTTACCTAAACATTTCTTTGACACTTTAGATAAACTGTTTGGTTCTTTTATTTGGGGTGCGGGGTCTCCGACGGTCCGGAGATCAGTATTTCAACAATGCAGGTTCAGTGGTGGACTCGCCCTACCAAACTTGAGTTTTATTAATGGGCAACACACATTCATAAAATCCCTTTTTGGAATGATTGTCTTCATTTAATTTGGTGCAAACTGGAAAATCAATGTTGTACTACGGCATCTCCTCTGGGTCCATTGTGTAGTAATCACCTGTTTCCCCCCTCACATATGGATTCTGCTTTCTCAGCATGGTGTAACAAAGGTATACATTGTTTCCTTGATATGTATTTAGGTAGTACTTTCAATAGTTTTGCCAATTTGTCATCACAATATGATTTGCCCGCATAACCTCTGTTTAAGTACTTCCAAGTAAGACATTTTATTTCTGAATCTTTTCCTGCTTTTCCCTCTGTACCCCCTCGTCAGGTATGGGAAGATCTACTCACATTTAAGACGCCAAGTAGAGGGGTTATCTCAGTAATGTATAACCAAATACTGAACCTCAGGGATCACTCCAACTCAAAAACCAGGGCTGCATGGGAGGAGGAGATGGGTCTTCAGATCGATGAAGGTTGGTGGGATGGGGTGGTGAGTCGGTCGGGCTCATCTTGTGCACGGCTGGCACTTATCCAGTTTAAGGTGATACACAGGGTTCATTTTTCAAAATTAAAGTTGTCTAAAATCATCCCAGAGGTAGAGGACAAATACGACCGTTGCTCAAACTCACAGTGTCATTTGAGTCATATGTTTTTCTTTTGCCCACGCCTGCATAACTACTGGTCCAGTTATTGTCACATAATGTCCACCATAATGGAATTGATTTACCACCCCGCCCGTTTATTGCTCTTTGGCACTCCTGTTACGAATTACAGGTCCTGCCAGACTAAGTGCTGTTTTTGTCAAGCACAGTTTGTTTGATCTCCATTTGAGCCAGGGTGGGACGGGTTTAATCTGTGTTTAATTATTGTTTGTTGTTGTTTTTTGTTTTGTTTCTTTGTGTGTGTGTGTGTGTGTGTGTGTGTGTGTGTGTGTGTGTGTGTGTTTGAAAAAGCTAAAAAAAAAAAAATAAATTGTAACATTGTCAATTGATATATTTCCCAATAAATATATTTTGCTAAAAAAAAAGTCTGTGGCCGTTGGGAGGAAGCTGGAGTGACCTTAGAGCCGTGAAGCTAGAGCCGTGACGGTAGAGCCATGAAATTAGAGCCGTGACGGTAGAGCCGTGACATTAGAGCCGTGACGTTAGAGCCGTGACGGTAGAGCCGTGACCTTAGGGCCGTGACCTTAGGGCCGTGACGTTAGAGCCGTGACGTTAGAGCCGTGACATTAGAGCCATGAAGTTAGAGCCGTGATGTTAGAGCCGTGACGTTAGAGCCGTGACATTAGAGCCATGAAGTTAGAGCCGTGATGTTAGAGCCGTGATGTTAGAGCCGTGACGTTAGAGCCGTGACCTTAGGGCCGTGACGTTAGAGCCGTGACATTAGAGCCATGAAGTTAGAGCCGTGATGTTAGAGCCGTGACGTTAGGGCCGTGACCTTAGGGCCGTGACCTTAGGGCCGTGACATTAGAGCCGTGACGTTAGAGCCGTGACGTTAGAGCCGTGACGTCAGAGCCGTGACGTTAGAGCCGTGACGTTAGAGCCGTGACCTTAGAGCCGTGACGTTAGAGCCGTGACGTCAGAGCCGTGACGTCAGAGCCGTGACCTTAGAGCCGTGACGTTAGAGCCGTGACCTTAGAGCCGTGACGTTAGAGCCGTGACGTTAGAGCCGTGACGTCAGAGCCGTGACCTTAGAGCCGTGACGTTAGAGCCGTGACCTTAGAGCCGTGACCTTAGAGCCGTGACCTTAGAGCCGTGACGTTAGAGCCGTGATTAGAGCTGTGACGTTAGAGCCGTGACGTTAGAGCCGTGACCTTAGAGCCGTGACGTTAGAGCCGTGACGTCAGAGCCGTGACGTCAGAGCCGTGACCTTAGAGCCGTGACGTTAGAGCCGTGACGTTAGAGCCGTGACGTCAGAGCCGTGACCTTAGAGCCGTGACCTTAGAGCCGTGACCTTAGAGCCGTGACGTTAGAGCCGTGACCTTAGAGCCGTGACCTTAGAGCCGTGACGTTAGAGCCGTGATTAGAGCTGTGACGTTAGAGCCGTGACGTTAGAGCCGTGACCTTAGAGCCGTGACGTTAGAGCCGTGATTAGAGCTGTGACGTTAGAGCCGTGACGTCACCCTCGCAGGCCGACGGTGCAGCAGAGGCTTGTTATTCACAGTGCCATCGTCGGTTAGCCAAAGGATTAGCCAACGCTCTATGGTCTGACAGGCTGCTGTTCCTGTGTTTTCCTGTGGGGGGCGACAGCGTCCCTGATCAGCTGCGTCTTTAATGAGCTGCTCTGCAGTCGAGGCCACGGCAGAGAAACCAGCAGAAAAGCAACTTTGGAGGAGCTGGGGTAAAGGTCTTGGTTTTTGTTTTCCCTCAGCGCTCGGCCTCCTCCCAGCTGGAGCTGCTCTTATGTAACCAGTCGGCGTGGGCTGGCCGGCCTCCGTCAGTAATCAGATTACAGCCCGCCGCAGATAAAGACGGCTGAAGGACAGCCGCCTCAACACACCTCGGAGTGATGGAACCCTCCTCCGTCTGGGAGTGTCTGGAAACAGCTGCTCTGCCGGGTTTCTTAGTACCTCCATTGAGGAA
>NC_137639.1:32204640-32237260 GCF_963383615.2 Lipophrys pholis | reverse complement strand
GCATGCATCACTCCCAGCATGCATCACTCCCAGCATGCGTCACTCCCAGCATGCATCACTCCCAGCATGCACCACTCCCAGCATGCGTCACTCCCAGCATGCACCACTCCCAGCATGCACCACTCCCAGCATGCATCACTCCCAGCATGCACCACTCCCAGCATGCGTCACTCCCAGCATGCATCACTCCCAGCATGCATCACTCCCAGCATGCGTCACTCCCAACATGCACCACTCCCAACATGCACCACTCCCAACATGCACCACTCCCAGCATGCATTGTTCCCAGCATGCTCCAGAACATAGACATATACACTAAACGCCGCGCAGCCTGTCTCAGCCCACCGCTCCGACACGTCAGAGCGGCCGCCATCTTGAGAGGGGCAAGTCTGACCCGTCAGCCTAAACAAGTCTGTGTGACAGCGACGTGTTTTCTGAAGAAAACCAGGCAAATATACATTTACATGACTGAAGAATCATTGCTTTCATTTTTAATTTATTAAATTAAAAATAATTTTATTTATTCATTTATTTAATGTAGCATACTTCTATAAAGTCCAGAGAGGACATGGAAGCAGTTTGCAGACGGGACATTGGGACGCTGTCCTCTCCTTTTAGAGCAGCATGATGGAGCCATGACAACAATATGGAAAGTCTTTATTTACACACAATGAGACATTTATGTACAATGAACATGTACATTATAAAGTTATAACTTTTTTGTGGAACAAATCTCGATTTGTTTTAACATATTTACACACAATAACATATTTACCTGTTATACTTTCATTTATTTTTACATAGTTACCTTTAATATTACATAGAAAATACTAGTTAGATATTTACCTATTACATATTTATTTATTGTGACACATTTATCTATTATTCCATATTATATGACATATTCTCTTCCAGCTCTTCAGTTATTAGATGTTTCCCTCTCAGTTCCTCCAGAAGACCCCCCACTGTGCTCTTTGCCCTCCGTTCTCCATCTCTTCATTCCTCTCCTCTCTTCTCAGACTCTCCACCTCGGCCATGGCTTCACTGAGTCTGGCTGTCAGAGCATCAGGACATGTGGGCAGTGATAGGAGAGGTCCTAGTGAGGACCAGATGGACCTGTTCAGAGTCCTGTGGTATCACATTCATTCACTGCTTGTTCAACGTGCAATCAGTTGATCTGCTCTCCTAATCAATATATATAATAATACTGTCTGTGTACATGTCAGTATGTCTAACAGGAGTGAGGGGTGACATGTTGCTCAGCTGTTTGAGAACAGCCAGACAGAACTTCCTACTGGGATCAGGCTGAGGTTCTCCTGCTGGAACAGGCGGGGAACAGAACACTGACTGGTTCTGAGACACTCATTTCTTTATAAATGTAATCTTCTACACACTGTGACTAAAATAGCCTCCGTTAGATGAACCCAATAGACCTTGATATTGTTGTTGTTGTTTGAGGCGAGCTTCAGCCAGGGACTAGAGAGAACCACGGCTCCAGCTCATCGATGTCCCAAGTTAATGTTATCTGAGCTAAACACAACGACAACAATAAATATGTTCTTCCTCCCTGTGGAAGGTAATCCCACGCTGTCCATTGTCCTGATTCTAGTGTCTATGTCTATGGTCCAGCATGCCTCACTCCCAGCATGCCTCACTCCCAGCATGCCTCACTCCCAGCATGCCTCACTCCCAGCATCCTGCCCTCACTCCCAGCATGCCTCACTCCCAGCATGCCTCACTCCCAGCATGCCTCACTCCCAGCATGCACTGCGGTGCGTTTCACATAGATGGGTGTAGTGGACTTGTCGCTTCAGAAACATTTGTGTTCCTTCAAGAAGCAACACCTGATGTCACCAAGGTTCCTACTCGATCCACTGCTGATGACCCACAATGCAGTCCCACCCCCTTGTGGATGAATGAGTGTAGTACACCCACAGACATGCAGTATAAACCAAACAATGGCTGTTACAACCACACACTTGAGTATTTTTAAAATCACAACCCAACACTGTGCTAATGTCCTGCAGCCTGACTAATCAGGTTCCTCACCACAAGGGATTTCTCTTGGTTCTTCAGTGTTTGCATTGATCAGGTGGTCCTTCATGTTGTCAGTGGAGCCACATGTTCACCTCCTCTGGTCACCTCCTCTGTTCACCTCCTCTGGTCACCTCCTCTGTTCACCTCCTCTGTTCACCTCCTCTGTTCACCTCCTCTGTTCACCTCCTCTGTTCACCTCCTCTGGTCACCTCCTCTGGTCACCTCCTCTGTTCACCTCCTCTGTTCACCTCCTCTGTTCACCTCCTCTGGTCACCCTCCTCTGGGTAGTTGACTTCCTGGTGATGGTTGCTATAGCAACACACTGATTCAAGTGTGTGTGTGTGTGTGTGTGTGTGTGTGTGTGTGTGTGTGTGTGTGTGTGTGTGTGTGTGTGTGTGTGTGTGTGTGTGTGTGTGTGTGTGTGTGTGTGTGTGTGTGTGTGTGTGTGTGTGTTCAGTTGACCTGCACCAATCAGAGGAGAGAGATGACTTTACAGAGAAACACTGCAGAACGACTCCCACCTCCATCTGAGGAAGAGAGAGAGAGAGAGGGCGAGCAAAGGCGAGTGAGATGGAGAGGGAGGGCGATGAAGAGAGTGATGGAGAGAGAGATGGAGAGTGAGATGGAGAGGGAGGGTGATGGAGAGAGTGATGGAGAGAGAGATGGAGAGGGAGGGTGATGGAGAGAGAGTGATGGACAGGGAGTGATGGAGAGTGAGATGGAGAGGGAGGGCGATGGAGAGGGATGAAGAGTGAGATGGAGAGGGAGGGTGATGGAGAGAGTGATGGAGAGAGAGATGGAGAGGGAGGGTGATGGAGAGAGTGATGGAGAGTGAGATGGAGAGGGAGGGTGATGGAGAGAGTGATGGAGAGAGAGATGGAGAGGGAGGGTGATGGAGAGAGAGTGATGGACAGGGAGTGATGGAGAGTGAGATGGAGAGGGAGGGCGATGGAGAGAGGGATGAAGAGGTGCAATGAGAGTAAAATGGTGACTCATCAGACGCAGTGGAAACGAGTGGTCAGACGAGGCAGATGGAGGGATGGTGGAGGAGGAGAAGAGATGACTGGAGGAAAAACACTCTTCTGATGATCGTTTCTGTTGTGATCAGCTCGCTCCCTCACTCTTCATGTTCACAATATCAACCTCATGATGTTTTACTTTGAAATGAAGAGTAGAGATCAGATTCTACTCTGGTCCTGGTCCTGGTCCTGGTCCTGGTCACCACATTGGTAGTACCTAGTTCTTCTGCACATGCTCAGTAGAGACAATCAGAACAAAGTTTCTTCCGTGTCATGACTCCCAGTACATATTCTCCTGGACTTGGTACTTTTATTTTGACAGTCACCATAATAACAATCCAACTTGATGGTCTGTTCACTGGAATGTCTGTGTTCTCCTGTTGGTAACGTTTAGAGCTCATTGTTCTGTGTGTGTGTGTGTGTGTGTGTGTGTGTGTGTGTGTGTGTGTGTGTGTGTGTGTGTGTGTGTGTGTGTGTGTGTGTGTGTGTGTGTGTGTGTGTGTGTGTGTGTGTGTGTGTGTGTGTGTGTGTGTGTGTGTGTGTGTGTGTGTGTGTGTGTGTGTGTGTGTGTGTGTGTGTGTGTGTGTGTGTGTGTGCGTGCGTGCGCGCGCGTGCGACTTGCAAACTCCATCGTTTTCAGTGTTTCTGCCGTTTCCGTGGAAACGGACATCGTTTTCAAAACATTGTCTTTTAAATGTGAATCTGAATTGAAAATGACAGACGCTGCGTTTTCACTGTAAATGTTGTCATGGAAACGGAGCCTCGACTTCAGAACCGTTGAAAACCAGCTGGAGGCGGGTTTCTCTTGATGTTCTCTGTGAAGCTGCAGATGTTCTGGTGATGATGATGATGTTGTCTTCCTCAGGTGTGGCTGACGGAGCTTCTCCACGTGAGGAGGGAGGCTCTACTCTTTTTTAAATTTTATTTCTAGTTTAAGTTTGGCATTTAATTTTTTTAATGCCGGTCGGGCCTCACCAACCAGCGACTTCATGATCACATGACCGTGGATATGGACGCAGTCCTGTCCGACTTTGTCCGTTCCACTGGGGCTGAACCGGGATTGGCCAGAGACTTGCTGGAGGGTGAGTACTGGAGGACGAAGGAGCTGCCACTACACCACTGCTACACCACCACTACACCACTGCTACACCACTGCTACACCACTGCTACACCACCGCTACACCACTGCTACACCACCGCTACACCGCTGCTACACTGCTGCTACACCACCGCTACACCGCTGCTACACTGCTGATACACCACCGCTACACTGCTGATACACCACCGCTACACCACCGCTACACCACCGCTGCTACACTGCTGATACACCACTGCTACACCACCGCTACACCACCGCTACACTGCTGATACACCACTGCTACACCACCGCTACACCACCGCTACACCACTGCTACACCGCCGATACACCACCGCTACACCACTGCTACACCGCCGATACACCGCCGCTACACCACCGCTACACTGCCGCTACACCACCGCTATACCACCGCTACACCACTGCTACACCGCCGATACACCGCCGCTACACCACTGCTACACCACCGCTACACCACTGCTACACCGCCGATACACCGCCGCTACACCACTGCTACACTGCCGCTACACCACCGCTACACCACTGCTACACCGCCGCTACACCACCGCTACACTGCCGCTACACCACCGCTACACCAAAGCTACACCACTGCTACACCGCCGATACACCGCCGCTACACCACTGCTACACCACCGCTACACCACTGCTACACTGCCGCTACACCACCGCTACACCACTGCTACACCGCCACTACACCACCACTACACCGCCACTACACCACCGCTACACCACTGCTACACCGCCGACACACCGCCGATACACCACTGCTACACCGCCACTACACCACCACTACACCGCCACTACACTGCCGCTACAGCACCGCTACACCACCACTACACCGCCACTACACTGCCGCTACAGCACCGCTACACCGCCACTGCACCGTCACTACACCACCACAGGAAGCAGCAGGAAGCAGCAGGAATCAGCAGCAGGAAGAAGCAGCAGGAAACAACAGGAAGCAGCAGGAAGAAGCAGCAGGAATCAACAGGAAGCAGCAGGAAGAAGCAGCAGGAATCAACAGGAAGCAGCAGGAAGAAGCAGCAGGAATCAACAGGAAGCAGCAGGAAGAAGCAGCAGGAAACAACAGGAAGCAGCAGGAAGAAGCAGCAGGAATCAACAGGAAGTGGCAGGAATCAGCAGCAGGAAGAAGCAGCAGGAATCAACAGGAAGCAGCAGGAAGAAGCAGCAGGAAACAACAGGAAGCAGCAGGAAGAAGCAGCAGGAATCAACAGGAAGTGGCAGGAAGCAACAGGAAGCATCAAGCAGCAGCAGGAAGTGGCAGGAAGCAGTGACAGGAAGCAACAGGAAGTGGCGAGCTCGCCGTGCTCCACACTCCGGAGTAGAGACCAGATGTGGCGGTGGCTCGGCTCCAGATCAGAGTTGATATTTAAACTGGGAGGTCCTGACCCGGACTCTGTTTTCGTCTTCTAGGGAAGAACTGGGATTTCACCGCCGCCCTTAGCGACTTCGAGCAGCTGCGACAGGTGCATGCTGGGAACCTGACGTATTCCTTGGCAGAGGAGCCGACCTACCTGCCGCCCGACAAGGAGATGGCCCGGGTGGGACGGCCGGTTCTGCACCGCCAAGACGAGGTGGTGCAAGGTGAGAGGATCGCTGGTTACCTAACGTAGAGTCTACTGATGGTGATCGGTCCCTCTTGAGGGGGGTCTGGTCTGGAAGAGGGTCTGGTCCATACCGTACCATACCGTACTGTACTATACCGTACTGTACTGTGACGTACTGTACCATACCACACCATACTGTACTATACCATACTGTACTGTGATGTACTGTACCATACTGTACTGTGACGTACTGTACCATATCATACCATACCGTACTGTACTGTACCATACCGTACTGTACTGTGACGTACTGTACCATACCGTACCGTACTGTGACGTACTGTACCATACCGTACTGTACTGTACCATACCATACCGTACTGTGACGTACTGTACCATATCATACTGTACCATATCATACCATACCGTACCGTACTGTGACGTACTGTACCATACCGTACTGTACTGTACCATACCATACCGTACTGTGACGTACTGTACCATATCATACTGTACCATATCATACCATACCGTACTGTACTGTGACGCACTGTACTGTACTGTGGTGTAACACCGTGACCTGCTGTACCGTCTGCAGCCTCAGAGAAGCGCCTGTCTCGGGGGATCTCCCACGCCAGCTCCACCATCGTGTCCCTGGCTCGCTCCCACGTGTCCAGTAGCAGTGAGCCGCTCCTGGACACGCCCCTCTGCACCTTCCAGCTGCCCGACCTCACCGTGTACCGCGACGACTTCCGCAGCTTCATCGAGCGCGACCTGATCGAACAGTCCATGATGGTGGCCCTGGAGCACGCAGGTACCCTGACCCTGTTACTGCTGACTGGGGGAGACAGGGTCCAGCTGCTTACTCTGCTAACACACACACACACACACACACACACACTTCAGTGCCAGCTTCCAGCTTAACCCCCCCCCCCCCCCCCCCCCCCCCCCACAGGTCGGTTGAACTGGTGGACCAAAGTGGTCCCAAACTGTCAGAGTCTCCTTCCTCTGGCCACCAGCGGTGACGGGAACTGTCTGCTGCATGCTGCGTCTCTGGGTGAGTCACACACACACACACACACACACACACACACACACACACACACACACACACACACACACACACACACACACACACACACACACACACACACACACACCATAAATATTTTTCTATTTTTTTCTGAAACTAAAACATAAAACAATGTTTTTACCTGGAGCGTTGTTGTGAAAACGCGACCTGAATGTGTTCCAGAGGGTGCAGGACTATAAACTTGAGGTTCTGGGCCGGTCCTGGACCCGGCAGACAGAGGGGGGCTGACCCAGCGTTGTGTTTTGTGTGATGCAGGAATGTGGGGCTTCCATGATCGAGACTTGATGCTGAGGAAGTCCCTGTATGCCCTGATGGACCACGGCCTGGAGAGACTGGCTCTGCAGCGCCGCTGGAGGTGGCAGCAGACACAGCAGAACAAAGAGGTTGCTGACCCAACCTCACCATGACTCTTCCCACGACCCTCACCATGACCCTCACCATGACCCTCACCATGACTCTTCCCATGACCCTCACCATGACTCTTCCCACGACCCTCACCATGACCCTCACCATGACTCTTCCCATGACCCTCACCATGACTCTTCCCACGACCCTCACCATGACCCTCACCATGACTCTTCCCATGACCCTCACCATGACTCTTCCCACGACCCTCACCATGACCCTCACCATGACCCTCACCATTACCATGACCATGACCCTGACTCTCACCATCACCCTGACCCACTGGTCTCATGAAACCAGCAGCGTTACCACATGGAGAAAGTCGTTTCATGACGTGTTGCTCCACGAGAGCTGAGAGACTGAAGCCTCCTGACAGTTCAGACTAACAGACCTTCTGACACCACTGACCTTCATACCTGCAGCAGCACCGAGGAAGTGTTCCTGGTGACCTGAGACCCAGTCTGACCTGTGTGTGTGTGTGTGTGTGTGTGTGTGTGTGTGTGTGTGTGTGTGTGTGTGTGTGTGTGTGTGTGTGTGTGTGTGTGTGTGTGTGTGTGTGTGTGTGTGTGTGTGTGTGTGTGTGTGTGTTCAGTCGGGGCTGGTGTACACAGAGGAGGAGTGGCAGAAGGAGTGGAACGAGTTGTTGAAGTTGGCGTCCAGCGAGCCCAGAATACACTACAGCACCAACGGAACCAGCGGGTGAGGACTGTTAGCTGTTAGCCATTAGCTGTTAGCTAGTAGCTGTTAGCTAGTAGCTGTTAGCCATTAGCTGTTAGCTAGTAGCTGTTAGCCCACCCAGACACAGTTTTTATTCATGAACAAACTGCTGCGTCCTGAAGAGGCTCATTGATCAGAGTAGAATGTCTGTGTTCTCTCTCTGTGTGTGTGTGTGTGTGTGTGTGTGTGTGTGTGTGTGTGTGTGTGTGTGTGTGTGTGTGTGTGTGTGTGTGTGTGTGTGTGTGTGTGTGTGTGTGTGTGTGGCTTCATTACAAAAACTAATAACAGCTCCAACTAGTGGACCAACATGGAAACTACATCGTTTTCACTGATTCTGCTGTTACCATGGAAACGTGAACACTCAAAAACAATGTTTTCCCTTCAAACGTTGTCATGGAAACGAGGTGACACTTTGGTCTAAAGGTCGAGTCACGCTGGTAAAGGAAGAAGAAAGTTCACTTCCAGACATCAGCCAGCAGCAGAGTGAAATGTTTTAATGGCCGATTCATCCTCCTCAAGAACAGGAAGAAAGTTCCAGTGTCAACCGTCTGGGACAAAGTCTCTCTTCTGCAGTGTCCACAAACTCTTGTCTGATTGGTCAGATTATTTTAGTTTACAAGTTTCTGCCACAAGTCCGTGACAGGAATGTGCGTTTGTATTTACAAAGTGCCGTGTGCTGAGCAGCTATCAGTCAGATTTTAATCAGGTTTAACACGTAGCCTCGCTACTGAGCGACCCCCGAGGCCTGAAGTTTAGCGTGTAGCATGTAGCCTCGCTACTGAGCGACCCCCGAGGCCTGAAGTTTAGCGTGTAGCATGTAGCCTCGCTACTGAGCGACCCCCGAGGCCTGAAGTTTAGCGTGTAGCATGTAGCCTCGCTACTGAGCGACCCCCGAGGCCTGAAGTTTAGCGTGTAGCATGTAGCCTCGCTACTGAGCGACCCCCGAGGCCTGAAGTTTAGCGTGTAGCATGTAGCCTCGCTACTGAGCGACCCCCGAGGCCTGAAGTTTAGCGTGTAGCATGTAGCCTCGCTACTGAGCGACCCCCGAGGCCTGAAGTTTAGCGTGTAGCATGTAGCCTCGCTACTGAGCGACCCCCGAGGCCTGAAGTTTAGCGTGTAGCATGTAGCCTCGCTACTGAGCGACCCCCGAGGCCTGAAGTTTAGCGTGTAGCATGTAGCCTCGCTACTGAGCGACCCCCGAGGCCTGAAGTTTAGCGTGTAGCATGTAGCCTCGCTACTGAGCGACCCCCGAGGCCTGAAGTTTAGCGTGTAGCATGTAGCCTCGCTACTGAGCGACCCCAGAGGCACAGGAAACCTGGACAAAATGATGGCAAGATGAATGCAGCTGTTCTCAGAAAATACTGGAGGAAGATTTGCTCTCATCAGCACAGAAGCTGCACACGGGACGTTTCTGGACGTTCCATCATGACAATGATCCAAAACACGAGGCCAAGTCGACCTGTCATTGGCTACAGCAGAACCAAGGGAAGGTTCTGGAGTGGCCCTCTGTCTCCTGACCTCAGTATCATTGAGCCACTCTGGGGAGATCTCTAACCTACAGTTCATACAAGACAGGAGGAACTGGAGGCTTTTTACCAGAACAATGGGCAGCTTCACCATCTGAGGAAATCAAGAACCTTTTCTACAACCACCACTAAAGACTTGAAGCTGTCATCGATGTTAAAGGGCCAGTACACCGTATTAACAACTGGGGGATGGAAACTTCTGATCAGGGTCATTTGGGTACTTTGTTTTTTCATTTTGATTTAAAAAGAGTAAACACAGTTGTTTGCCAATAAACCGCTTCACCCGACCATCAACCATGAGTGGAAGAAAGGTTTTGTGTTATTATTCATATTCTCTGAAGAACGGCTAAGAAATCCTAGATTCCCCCAGGAGCTCCTGTCAAGTATACAGGGGTCTTTAGTCTTTACATTTCACACTGAGAGAAAAAGCTGCACAAACTCGGAGGCCACGCCTCCTCACAATAGGCCACGCCCCCTCACTTTAGGCCAAACAAAGTTTGCGTCTGAGCCGCCATGTTGGTCCGACAGTCCTGAGTGACGTGTTCAGGTGCATTACATAACTCAGCGCCGTGCTACATGCTAACAAGCTTCGAAGCTCACACAGTAGCGAGGCTACATGCTATATGCTATACGAGCACACGAAGAAGAAAAGGTTTTGTTTGTTCCGGCGGAGCAGAAAGAGAAAGAACGATCTGACCAATCAGCAAGAGGTTCTGGACACTGGATCCTTGTGGACCAAGACTAGTTGAGCCAGACCAGCTGGTCTTGGTCCCTGCCTGCTATTGGTTCTTGCTCTGATCTCAGAACCTCTTTAAGGAGTCCTGGTGGTTTTCAGGGCCGAGTCCTCGGATGAGCCGGTCTACGAGAGTCTGGAGGAGTTCCACGTCTTCGTCCTGGCCCACGTCCTGAGGAGGCCCATCGTGGTGGTAGCCGACACCATGCTGAGAGACTCTGGGGGGGAGGGTGAGTACGGCTAGAAGCTCACAACTAACAGCCATGCTGGGGGGGGGGGGGGGGGGGGGGGATATCGTGTATGACAACAAACGTTAACCCTCTGCTGACTGGATTCCTTTGATTTGACGTCAGTAGTTTTGTTCTAACGTAAAGTTCTGCTCAGTTCTTGTGTGTGTTGTGATGATGATGATGAGGATGATGAAGACTCCTGGATGTTTCGTCCACAGCCTTTGCTCCCATCCCGTTCGGAGGCGTCTACCTTCCTCTGGAGGTCCCGGCATTGAAGTGCCACCGCTCCCCCCTGGTTCTGGCCTACGACCAGGCCCACTTCTCCGCCCTGGTGTCCATGGAGCAGAGGGACAGCAGCCGGGAGCAGGGTAAGCCTGATTCTTCATGTTGACCCTGGTTCTGCATGTTGACCCTGATTCTTCATGTTGGCCCTGGTTCTGCATGTTGGCCCTGGTTCTGCATGTTGATCCTGGTTCTGCATGTTGACCCTGGTTCTGCATGTTGACCCTGGTTCAGCTTCTGCATGTTGACCCTGGTTCTGAATGTTGACCCTGGTTCTGCATGTTGACCCTGGTTCAGCTTCTGCATGTTGGCCCTGGTTCTGCATGTTGATCCTGGTTCTGAATGTTGACCCTGGTTCTGCATGTTGACCCTGGTTCAGCTTCTGCATGTTGGCCCTGGTTCTGCATGTTGATCCTGGTTCTGCATGTTGACCCTGGTTCAGCATGTTGACCCTGGTTCAGCTTCTGCATGTTGACCCTGGTTCTGCATGTTGACCCTGGTTCTTCATTTTGATCCTGGTTCTGGTTCTGCATATTGACCCTGGTTCAGCATGTTAATCCTGGTTTTTCATGTTGACCCTGGTTCTTCAACACACGGATCATCAGTCAGTATTGAACCAGAAAGTCTTTCTACTTATATCAAAATATACAGTTTATACCCTGTGTGACCACGAGGTGTCACCGTGGGACCACGATTGTTCCCTGTGCTCCACGATTGTTCCCTGTGCTCCATGATTGTTCCCTGTGCTCCACGATTGTTCCCTGTGCTCCACGATTGTTCCCTGTGCTCCACGATTGTTCCCTGTGCTCCATGATTGTTCCCTGTGCCTGCAGTTGTGATCCCACTGACGGACTCGGAACACAAGATGCTGCCGCTGCATTTCGCTGTGGATCCTGGGAAGGACTGGGAGTGGGGGAAGGACGACACCGACAACGTGATGCTGGCCAGGTGGGGAACACCAAACAGCTCCGGTTAAATCTAACATACATCTTGAATGAGAGTCGCTGTGTTCGGACCTCTGGTCACCTGCTGAGGTCATCAGTCTGATCAGTGGTGAGCGAATCAGAGGGAGGCACACCTGAGCAGCAGCTCAGAGTTAAGCTCCTCCCACTTTTATCACACTGCAGGTCTGACCAGGAGCACCTTAGCTGTTAGCTGTTAGCATCACGACAGAAACTCTTTGATTGATCGTGAAGATCGTAGTTGAAAATCTGCTGACAATCTGATCAAAGTGATCGATTAGCCACAGCTGCAGTTTATTGAGGATCAGATGTTCTAACGTCACGACTGCCGAGCGACGAGTCGTCCAACGAAAACCCACATGAAAATCAAGTTATACAAAATATATGATGTTTGTTTAATCCAGAGTCTCAGTCTGCTCTCAGTTTGTATGGAACCGGATCAGAAACAGGAAGAACACGACCAGGCAGAACAAGCAGGCAGAACAACCAGGGAGAACAAGCAGGCAGAACAACCAGGGAGAACAACCAGAGAGAACAACCAGGGAGAATAACCAGGGAGAACAACCAGGGAGAACAACCAGGGAGAACAACCAGGGAGAATAACCAGGGAGAACAACCAGGGAGAACACAACCATCAAGAACACAACCAGGCAGAACAACCAGGAAGAACACAACCATCAAGAACACAACCATCAAGAACACAACCATCAAGAACACAACCATCAAGAACACAACCAGGCAGAACAACCAGGAAGAACAACCAGGAAGAACACAACCATCAAGAACACAACCATCAAGAACACAACCAGGGAGAATAACCAGGAAGAACACAACCATCAAGAACACAACCAGGCAGAACAACCAGGAAGAACAACCAGGCAGAACAACCAGGAAGAACAACCAGGGAGAACAACCAGGAAGAACAACCAGGAAGAACAACCAGGAAGAACAACCAGGGAGAACAACCAGGAAAAACAACCAGGGAGAACAACCAGGGAGAATAACCAGGGAGAACAACCAGGAAGAACACAACCATCAAGAACACAACCATCAAGAACACAACCAGGGAGAATAACCATCAAGAACACAACCATCAAGAACACAACCATCAAGAACACAACCATCAAGAACACAACCAGGGAGAATAACCAGGAAGAACACAACCATCAAGAACACAACCATCAAGAACACAACCAGGCAGAACAACCAGGAAGAACAACCAGGCCGAACAACCAGGAAGAACAACCAGGGAGAACAACCAGGAAGAACAACCAGGAAGAACAACCAGGAAAAACAACCAGGAAGAACAACCAGGAAGAACACAACCATCAAGAACACAACCAGGCAGAACAACCAGGAAGAACAACCAGGCAGAACAACTAGGAAGAACAACCAGGGAGAACAACCAGGGAGAACAACCAGGAAGAACACAACCATCAAGAACACAACCAGGAAGAACAACCAGGGAGAACAACCAGGGAGAACAACCAGGCAGAACAACCAGGAAGAACAACCAGGCAGAACAACCAAGAAGAACAACCAGGGAGAACAACCAGGAAGAACAACCAGGAAGAACACAACCATCAAGAACACAACCAGGAAGAACAACCAGGCAGAACAACCAGGGAGAACAACCAGGGAGAACAACCAGGAAGAACACAACCATCAAGAACACAACCAGGAAGAACAACCAGGCAGAACAACCAGGAAGAACAACCAGGAAGAACAACCAGGGAGAACAACCAGGGAGAACAACCAGGGAGAACAACCAGGAAGAACAACCAGGAAGAACACAACCATCAAGAACACAACCAGGCAGAACAACCAGGAAGAACAACCAGGCAGAACAACTAGGAAGAACAACCAGGGAGAACAACCAGGGAGAACAACCAGGAAGAACACAACCATCAAGAACACAACCAGGAAGAACAACCAGGGAGAACAACCAGGGAGAACAACCAGGCAGAACAACCAGGAAGAACAACCAGGCAGAACAACCAAGAAGAACAACCAGGGAGAACAACCAGGAAGAACAACCAGGAAGAACACAACCATCAAGAACACAACCAGGAAGAACAACCAGGCAGAACAACCAGGGAGAACAACCAGGGAGAACAACCAGGGAGAACACAACCATCAAGAACACAACCAGGAAGAACAACCAGGCAGAACAACCAGGAAGAACAACCAGGAAGAACAACCAGGAAGAACAACCAGGAAGAACACAACCATCAAGAACACAACCATCAAGAACACAACCAGGGAGAATAACCAGGAAGAACACAACCATCAAGAACACAACCAGGCAGAACAACCAGGAAGAACAACCAGGCAGAACAACCAGGAAGAACAACCAGGGAGAACAACCAGGAAGAACAACCAGGAAGAACAACCAGGAAGAACAACCAGGGAGAACAACCAGGAAAAACAACCAGGGAGAACAACCAGGGAGAATAACCAGGGAGAACAACCAGGAAGAACACAACCATCAAGAACACAACCATCAAGAACACAACCAGGGAGAATAACCATCAAGAACACAACCATCAAGAACACAACCATCAAGAACACAACCAGGGAGAATAACCAGGAAGAACACAACCATCAAGAACACAACCATCAAGAACACAACCAGGCAGAACAACCAGGAAGAACAACCAGGCCGAACAACCAGGAAGAACAACCAGGGAGAACAACCAGGAAGAACAACCAGGAAGAACAACCAGGAAAAACAACCAGGAAGAACAACCAGGAAGAACACAACCATCAAGAACACAACCAGGCAGAACAACCAGGAAGAACAACCAGGCAGAACAACTAGGAAGAACAACCAGGGAGAACAACCAGGGAGAACAACCAGGAAGAACACAACCATCAAGAACACAACCAGGAAGAACAACCAGGGAGAACAACCAGGGAGAACAACCAGGCAGAACAACCAGGAAGAACAACCAGGCAGAACAACCAAGAAGAACAACCAGGGAGAACAACCAGGAAGAACAACCAGGAAGAACACAACCATCAAGAACACAACCAGGAAGAACAACCAGGCAGAACAACCAGGGAGAACAACCAGGGAGAACAACCAGGAAGAACACAACCATCAAGAACACAACCAGGAAGAACAACCAGGCAGAACAACCAGGAAGAACAACCAGGAAGAACAACCAGGGAGAACAACCAGGGAGAACAACCAGGGAGAACAACCAGGAAGAACAACCAGGAAGAACACAACCATCAAGAACACAACCAGGCAGAACAACCAGGAAGAACAACCAGGCAGAACAACTAGGAAGAACAACCAGGGAGAACAACCAGGGAGAACAACCAGGAAGAACACAACCATCAAGAACACAACCAGGAAGAACAACCAGGGAGAACAACCAGGGAGAACAACCAGGCAGAACAACCAGGAAGAACAACCAGGCAGAACAACCAAGAAGAACAACCAGGGAGAACAACCAGGGAGAACAACCAGGGAGAACAACCAGGGAGAACACAACCATCAAGAACACAACCAGGAAGAACAACCAGGGAGAACAACCAGGGAGAACAACCAGGAAGAACAACCAGGGAGAACAACCAGGGAGAACAACCAGGGAGAACAACCAGGGAGAACAACCAGGGAGAACACAACCATCAAGAACACAACCAGGAAGAACAACCAGGCAGAACAACCAGGAAGAACAACCAGGAAGAACAACCAGGGAGAACAACCAGGGAGAACAACCAGGGAGAACAACCAGGGAGAACAACCAGGAAGAACACAACCATCAAGAACACAACCAGGAAGAACAACCAGGAAGAACAACCAGGAAGAACAACCAGGGAGAACAACCAGGGAGAACAACCAGGCAGAACAACCAGGAAGAACAAGCAGGCAGAACAACCAGGGAGAACAAGCAGGCAGAACAACCAGGGAGAACAACCAGGCAGAACAACCAGGAAGAGCAGAACCCAGTAGATATTCTTTAACCAGCAGCTACAGACAATATGAGCAACACGTCAACACACTGAGGAAACGTTGAAGTTTCACTGTTTGATCGTTGATCAGAGACGGAATCAGACTGTTACTCTGAGAACAGATCAACTCACGGCGACGATAAATATCTAGAAAATGATGAAACCATCAGAAAGCAGAGAACGTCTGAATGATTCCAGAAGCTTCTTCAAGACTCAAAGTATCAAGCTGCATAGCAGAGCAGCCCACAAATCCCTTTAATTCAGCTTTTATTTCATGTCTAAAGAGGAAACCGTTTCCTTCAGGTGTGTCTCCGTGTCTGAACAGTCAGTCCCTCCGTCAGTATGAGACGATTGTAAAGACGTCCCATGTTGCTCTTCCTCCAGCGTTGCTTTGTCTCTGGAGGCCAAACTGCAGATGCTGCACAGCTACATGACGGTCAGCTGGCTACCGCTGCCCTGCGAGGTAAAGTGCAACCTGAAACACGGCAACACACTGCAACAATCTGAAACACGGCAACACACTGCAACAACCTGAAACACGCTGCAACAACCTGAAACACAGCAACACACTGCATCAACCTGAAATACGGCAACACACTGCAACAATCTGAAACACAGCAACACACTGCAACAACCTGAAACACGGCAACACACTGCAACAACCTGAAACACGCTGCAACAACCTGAAACACAGCAACACACTGCAACAATCTGAAACACAGCAACACACTGCAACAACCTGAAACACGGCAACACACTGCAACAATCTGAAACACGCAACAATCTGCAACACGCTGCAACAACATGAAACACAGCAACACACTGCAACAAGCAACCTGAAACACAGCAACACACTGCAACAATCTGAAACACGCAACAATCTGCAACACGCTGCAACAACATGAAACACAGCAACACACTGCAACAACCTGAAACACGGCAACACACTGCAACAACCTGAAACACGCTTCAACAATCTGAAACACAGCAACACACTGCAACAACCTGAAACACGGCAACACATTGCAACAATCTGAAACACGGCAACACACTGCAACAACCTGAAACACGCTGCAACAACCTGAAACACAGCAACACACTGCAACAACCTGAAATACGGCAACACACTGCAACAATCTGAAACACAGCAACACACTGCAACAACCTGAAACACGGCAACACACTGCAACAACCTGAAACACGCTGCAACAACCTGAAACACAGCAACACACTGCAACAACCTGAAACACGGCAACACACTGCAACAATCTGAAACACGCAACAATCTGCAACATGCTGCAACAACATGAAACACAGCAACACACTGCAACAAGCAACCTGAAACACAGCAACACACTGCAACAATCTGAAACACGGCAACACACTGCAACAATCTGAAACACGCAACAATCTGCAACACGCTGCAACAACATGAAACACAGCAACACACTGCAACAACCTGAAACACGGCAACACACTGCAACAACCTGAAACACGCTTCAACAATCTGAAACACAGCAACACACTGCAACAACCTGAAACACGGCAACACATTGCAACAATCTGAAACACGGCAACACACTGCAACAACCTGAAACACGCTGCAACAACCTGAAACACAGCAACACACTGCAACAACCTGAAACACGGCAACACACTGCAACAATCTGAAACACTGCAACAACCTGAAACACGGCAACACACTGCAACAACCTGAAACACGCTGCAACAACCTGAAACACAGCAACACACTGCAACAACCTGAAACACGGCAACACACTGCAACAATCTGAAACACGCAACAATCTGCAACACGCTGCAACAACATGAAACACAGCAACACACTGCAACAAGCAACCTGAAACACAGCAACACACTGCAACAATCTGAAACACGGCAACACACTGCAACAATCTGAAACACGCAACAATCTGCAACACGCTGCAACAACATGAAACACAGCAACACACTGCAACAACCTGAAACACGGCAACACACTGCAACAATCTGAAACACGCAACAATCTGCAACACGCTGCAACAACATGAAACACAGCAACACACTGCAACAAGCAACCTGAAACACAGCAACACGCTGCAACAACCTGAAACACAGCAACACACTGCAACAACCTGAAACACACTGCAACAACCTGAAACACGCTGCAACAACCTGAAACACAGCAACACACTGCAACAACCTGAAACACGGCAACACACTGCAACAATCTGAAACACGCAACAATCTGCAACACGCTGCAACAACATGAAACACAGCAACACACTGCAACAAGCAACCTGAAACACAGCAACACACTGCAACAATCTGAAACACGGCAACACACTGCAACAATCTGAAACACTCAACAATCTGCAACACGCTGCAACAACATGAAACACAGCAACACAGTGCAACAAGCAACCTGAAACACAGCAACACACTGCAACAATCTGCAACACACTGCAACAACCTGAAACACAGCAACACACTGCAACAATCTGCAACACACTGCAACAACATGAAACACAGCAACACAGTGCAACAAGCAACCTGAAACACAGCAACACACTGCAACAATCTGCAACACACTGCAACAACATGAAACACAGCAACACAGTGCAACAAGCAACCTGAAACACGGCAACACACTGCAACAACATGAAACACAGCAACACAGTGCAACAAGCAACCTGAAACACAGCAACACACTGCAACAATCTGCAACACACTGCAACAACATGAAACACAGCAACACAGTGCAACAAGCAACCTGAAACACAGCAACACACTGCAACAATCTGCAACACACTGCAACAACCTGAAACACAGCAACACAGTGCAACAACATGAAACACAGCAACACACTGCAACAATCTGCAACACACTGCAACAACCTGAAACACAGCAACACACTGCAACAATCTGCAACAACATGCAACACAGTGCAACAACATGAAACACAGCAACACACTGCAACAATCTGCAACACACTGCAACAACCTGAAACACAGCAACACACTGCAACAATCTGCAACAACATGCAACACAGTGCAACAACATGAAACACAGCAACACACTGCAACAATCTGCAACAACATGCAACACAGTGCAACAAGCAACCTGAAACACAGCAACACACTCCAACAATCTGCAACACACTGCAACAACATGAAACACAGCAACACAGTGCAACAAGCAACCTGAAACACAGCAACACACTGCAACAATCTGCAACACAGTGCAACAACATGAAACACAGTAACACACTGCAACAACCTGAAACACGCAACAATCTGCAACACAGTGCAACAACATGAAACACAGTAACACACTGCAACAACCTGAAACACGCAACAACCTGAAACACGCAACAATCTGCAACACACTGCAACAACCTGAAACACAGCAACACAGTGCAACAACATGAAACACAGCAACACACTGCAACAATCTGCAACACACTGCAACAACCTGAAACACAGTGCAACAAGCAACATGAAACACAGCAACACACCGCAACAATCTGCAACACAGTGCAACAACCTGAAACACAGCAACACAGTGCAACAACATGAAACACAGCAACACACTGCAACAATCTGCAACACACTGCAACAACCTGAAACACAGCAACACACTGCAACAATCTGCAACAACATGCAACACAGTGCAACAACATGAAACACAGCAACACACTGCAACAATCTGCAACACACTGCAACAACCTGAAACACAGCAACACACTGCAACAATCTGCAACAACATGCAACACAGTGCAACAAGCAACCTGAAACACAGCAACACACTCCAACAATCTGCAACACACTGCAACAACATGAAACACAGCAACACAGTGCAACAAGCAACCTGAAACACAGCAACACACTGCAACAATCTGCAACACAGTGCAACAACATGAAACACAGTAACACACTGCAACAACCTGAAACACGCAACAATCTGCAACACAGTGCAACAACATGAAACACAGTAACACACTGCAACAACCTGAAACACGCAACAACCTGAAACACGCAACAATCTGCAACACACTGCAACAACCTGAAACACAGCAACACAGTGCAACAACATGAAACACAGCAACACACTGCAACAATCTGCAACACACTGCAACAACCTGAAACACAGTGCAACAAGCAACATGAAACACAGCAACACACCGCAACAATCTGCAACACAGTGCAACAACCTGAAACACAGCAACACAGTGCAACAACATGAAACACAGCAACACACTGCAACAATCTGCAACACACTGCAACAACCTGAAACACGCAACAATCTGCAACACGCTGCAACAACCTGAAACACAGCAACACAGTGCAACAAGCAACCTGCAACACACTGCAACAACCTGAAACACGCAACAATCTGCAACACGCTGCAACAACCTGAAACACAGCAACACAGTGCAACAAGCAACCTGAAACACAGCAATACACTGCAACAACCTGAAACACACTGCAACAAGCAACCTGAAACACAGCAACACACTGCAACAACCTGAAACACAGCAACACACTGTAACAAGCAACATGAAACACAGCAACACAGTGCAACAAATCTGTTTTTTTGTAAAGATTTTAAGATGAAAGGTTTGAAAAAAGAGAAGCTGCAGCTCCATCATGTTAGTGTGGGGAGAGATGGCGCCCCCTGGAGCTGAGTACATTACATGACTCTTCCTGTGTTTCAGTTTAAGTTGCCCACAAGGGGCACTGTTCCTCTTCTTAGACCAGATCTGTCTTTATTTAACTTCCTGTGGCCCTGCTGCCGTCCAATGAAGGGATGAAATGTATGAATGACTGGAGTTGATTGAGCGTGGACAGGGGCAGGAAGCAGTCAATGGTGGAGCAGCGGTGAAGAGACGCTGCAGGTTGTTTGTTAAAGTAGAACCAGGAAGTTGTGAGTCAACATGTGTGAACTTCCTGTTGATGTGAGGCTGATCAGCAGTGTGTGTCTTTGTGTCTCTGCAGCAGGCTCCTCTGGCTCAGCCCGAGTCTCCCACCGCGTCGGCCGGCGAGGACGCCCGGACGCCTCCGGACTCCGGGGAGTCGGACAAGGAGTCAGTCAGCAGCAACTCCAACGGCAACGGAGACGCAACCACGGTATCTGCGCCAAATGGAGGCTCTCTGGCCAAGAATGGCTCGTCGTCTTCATCCAGCTCGTCCAGCGGCGGCTCGGCCGGCAAGGACAAGAGCAAGAAGGACAAGGACAAGAAACGGGCCGACTCGGTGGCCAACAAGCTGGGCAGCTTTGGGAAGAGTCTGGGCAGCAAGCTGAAGAAGAACGTGGGCGGGCTCATGACGGGGAAGAACGCGGCGGCCGGCGGCGCCGAGAAGAAGAAGGGCTCCTTCCGGGGCAGGAAGGGCAGCAAGGAGGGCTCGCCGTCCGCCTACGCCTCTGAGGACTCCGGGAAAGGCTCGCCGTCCTCTGGCAGCGAGCGCCTGAACGGGACGGGCAGCAGCATGAGCAGCGGCGGCAGCAGCACCGAGGGCGACGGCTACAAGTACAGCGCCGACGTGAAGGTGAGCCTGGGCATCCTGCGGGCCGCCATGCAGGGCGAGAGGAAGTTCATCTTCTCCGGGCTGCTCACCACCAGCAACCGCCAGCCCTTCCAGGAGGAGATGATCCAGCGCTACCTGGCCGACGCCGAGGAGCGCTTCCGGGCCGAGCAGGAGCAGCAGCGCCGTGACGCCGAGAGGAAGGGCCTGGCCAACGGAGCCCCTCCCCCGAGGAAGGAAGCGGCGGGTGGTGCCGATCTCGGCTACCGGCCGTACGACGCCAAAGAGGAGCCGAGTGAAAACGGCCTGCCGAAGCCCCCCCCGAGCCCCTCCACATACTCGGCCATGGTGCCCCTCCCTCGCGCCTCCTTCATGGATCCGCCCCCCGCCGCAGCCCCCCTCACGCAGCACCTCCAGGTGCACGGCTACCCAGACATCCGACGCCAGCTCGCCGGCGGCTCCCCGGCTGCCTCCTACCCCGGCCTCCCGTCGTACGCCACGCTCCCCCGACATTGCCCCGCCGCCCCACCCCCTACCCACCTCCAGTCCTCTAACTCCTCCCTGAGCCCCTCACGGCTCGCGCCCTCATATCTGCCTGAGTTCGACCCGCCGGACTACCCGGGGGCGGAGCCCTACACTAACGGCCTCAGAGACGGGGGCTCGGGCCTGGACTGCCGGACCGTGCAGCCGCCCATCAGACACTACTCCCTGGGCAGCGCCGCCGGTCTCCCCGCCGGTCTCCCCGCCGGTCTCCCCGCCGGTCTCCCCGCCGGTCTGCAGTCCAGCCGCTGTAGGACTCCCAGCTGCACCTACTATGGACACCCTGAGACGGGAAACTACTGCTCCTACTGCTACCGGGAGGAGCTAAAGAAGAGGGAGACAGAACCGGTTGTGCACCGGTTCTGATCGGACCCCCGCTGCACGGCGAAGGGCTTGTATCAGAACCGGTGTTCAATAAGTGGCCTTTAAACAAACTCACGGGATGGAAACCCGGTCCCTGCTGAAGCTGACAGGAGGTTCAGAACCAACAGGGTGGTACGGGCCACCGGGGCCACCGGGGCCACCGGGGCCACCGGGGCCACCGGGGCCACCGGGGCCACCTGCTCCAGATGTTACACACTAGCTGCACTTCTCTTCTTACTCTTTTGTTTTGCTGTGGCTCTGATGCAGGAGTGTGAACTTTCAGGATCTCCTGAGAGACGACCACACACACACACACACACACACACACACACACACACACACACACACACACACACACTCTCTCGATGCAAGCACAAATGTCTCGTTCCTCTTTGGAGTCACGTTGCTGATTTCGCTGTTATTTACGATCTTTTGTTATCTTGAGAACTCGATGTTAACTCGTCTGAAGCTAGCATGCTATGCTAACGACGATGCTCTGTCGTCTGCTGTGGTGCTAACGTTACAGAATGCAAAACACTCACCGGTTCCACTCCGCTCTACTCGTCGTATGTTTCTGGCTGAAGCTCTCACGTCTACGTAACTCGCAATATGATGTCAGCTTTTGTTTTCTTAGAGATTTCCGAGCTCCTGAGCAGAACCCGTAAACAAGACGCCGCGCTCAGAGTCGCATTCGCAGAGGAAACTTCTATAAAGTTAAAGTTGAGTCAGCAGATTTTGCAGCCGTGCGCCGTGTTGTGCCCTTAAAGGTGCATATAGTTCGATGTTCTCCTGAGTTGTCTAATAATTTAATTGCCTAGAACGTCACAAAGAATCATCCGAAAGACGTCAGATTATCGTGCTTGAGGGTGTTCAGCCTTGTAGTACCGTTTTCTACCACAAGACGGTGTCATGAGTCTCTACCTTCATGTGTTTTGAAGCTTCTTCTCACTAAAGTGATGGAACTCTGAGAGCCAGCCTCACTACTGCCACCTCAAGGCCGATTCAGGTTCTTTTTCTCCAAATGTCAAAACGTTTGTCTTTTCAGGTTTTCAACATTCGGAAAAAACACAAAGTCTCACCACGACTCGTAGGACTCACAGGACTCACAGGACTCGTAGGACTCACAGGACTCACAGGACTCGTAGGACTCACAGGACTCACAGGACTCGTAGGACTCACAGGACTCACAGGACTCGTACGACTCACAGGACTCACAGGACTCGTAGGACTCACAGGACTCACAGGACTCGTAGGACTCACAGGACTCGTACGACTCACAGGACTCGTACGACTCACAGGACTCATAGGACTCACAGGACTCACAGGACTCGTAGGACTCACAGGACTCGTACGACTCACAGGACTCGTACGACTCACAGGACTCATAGGACTCACAGGACTCACAAGACTCATAAGACTCACAGGACTCATAAGACTCACAGGACTCATAGGACTCGTACGACTCACAGGACTCATAGGACTCGTACGACTCACAGGACTCATAGGACTCGTATGACTCACAGGACTCCTACGACTCATAGGACTCACAGGACTCGTGTAACAGTGAACAAAAATGTTCTCCAGCCGCTGAACTCTGCTTTTTAAGATCCTCCATTTCTTTAGATGAAGGTCAAACTGCAGGTGAACATTACTGGACAGGGCTAATGCTAACTAGCATTATCAGTTTTACTCCATGTTAGCAGTTAGCTGTGTGAAGTTGGAGCGTTAATTATTCCTTTCGTTCTAATGTGCAGGTGAAGCACAGCTGCAGTTAGCATCGGCTAATGCTGATAAAGCTGCTGAGTCTCGTAGCATCAGCATTCGAACCCGAGCGGTGGATGTGGAACGTTAGCATGACGCGTGGAAAAACAGAACAATGGTCACATGATGAAACAGAACGAAAACTTCAGACTCTTCAACACTAAACCGACTTCCGTCAAGCTAGCAGGAAGCAGCAGATGACTCTGGGGAGGGTTAGCATTAGCACTGGGCCAGGGTAGGGTTAGCATTAGCACTGGGCCAGGGTAGGGTTAGCATTAGCACTGGGCCAGGTGGTTCATGTTTTCTTGCAGTCTGATTTGGGAAAACCAAAATGTTTCAGTGCTTCACATCGTTAACGAGCTTTTTGTCAGTCAGACATGACGGTGTCCAGTTAGCGTTAACATTAATGCTACTTTCCAAACACTAATGTCAAAAATATCAGATTAGAAAAGAAAAAAAACTTCTAAATGCAACAGGAACTTAGTTTTAATCTGAACGGGATTTAATCTTCTAACTCTGCTGTCCCTGACAGCGGTGAGTATCCATTAGCATTAGCACGCTCCAGGTGAGACTCTTCTGATGGAATTAAAGCTGGAAACACTTTGCTCTGCTGGTGTTGGTACAGTTAGCATTGCCTTGAGAGCCATATTGTGAATGCTAATGTGGGAACACCCTCAATACAACACAATCTAACATTGACAGAAAGTCCTAATGCTGACAGGAAGTCCTCACGCTTTTCATTTCAGCTGCAGACTGACTGAGTGGACATCATTAATGCGGTTAGCATTAGCACAGTTCTGGATGATAATGCAGTGAAATTAAAACATGGTAGCTTCAGTTTCAGCCGGCGATGAGGTGATGTTTTAGCGTTTGTGTGACTTTTCTGAATGCTAATGCTAAAGGAAAAGAAATGCTATTTCCAGAAGTTGGACTCTTAACAGAGCACCAAACATGTTTCATTTGACATCTGGCTCATAGATGCAGAGTATAGTGTCAGTTAGCATTAGCACTACCCAGACGATGAGAAGCGTCGATGTGGAACCTTTAACACCGCTCAACGCTAACGTGAGAAAAATCTAAATGTTGAGGTTCACTCCTGATGTGAGAGGCAAGCTGACTAGCATTAGCATTAGCACAGCTCTGTTCAGCTGCATCTGGAAAAAACCGTGTACGAAGTGACGCAGTCGATCAGCATTCACTCATAAAACCAGAAAATCTGCGCCGACGGGACCGAAACTCCTTCCGGCCGGTTTCTCCTGCGAACGTCCCGTCGTCGCGTTTTGCACAAATTCAAGCACTTTCCCCGAAGTCGGTGTGCCGATCGGGAGCGTTGGGCCTCGTCCCGCCTCTTGCCGCCGCTCCTCCGTCACCCGGAGACTCTCCGCATCCACTTCCTGTTCTCGTTGCCTTTTTGTCTTCGTACCGATCACGGATCCTGAACTGCTGCTGCCGCGAGAAACGAAACACTTTCAGGACGAATCGGCTCCGTTTTAAAGCTGCTGCACAACGAGCCTAAAACCTCTAAAATGACCCCCCCACCCCCACCCACACCACCACCACCACCACCCCCCCCCCCCCCCACCACCCCCAACCCCCCCCCCCCCCCCCACCCCCACCCCCCCCACCCCACCACCACCACCCCCCCACCCCCGATCAGAAGCCATTAATCAATATGTCTAAAATGATCAGGTTAGAAAAGTTTCAGCATGATGAGCTGTAGTTCCTGGCCGCGGCCGCCAGGTGGTGCTGCAGCTTCAGGCCAGCGGGCGGCGCTGCTGCGTCACTGCCCTTCGCCCTCAAATCACAAAAACCAAAATGTGAAGGAGAAAAGAAAAGTGGCGTTTCTGGACGATTCTGCGGATTTCCACCAAAAATAGAAAGTTTTCGTTTCTTTTTCTTCCAAAGTAATTTTTACGGGAAGTTTCTGACGTCGGAGTCGAACCGACACGTCGGATTTATTTTTGTAAGTTTTCCAGCATTTTTAAGCAGAAATAAAAAGTGAGAGTAAATGAAAGCGTGGAGGGGGCGGGGCCGGGGGCGGAGCCTGAAGCGGCTCGCCGACCGACTTCGCTTCTGACGATTTATATTTATAGTGAGATTTTTTTAACGAAATAGGTTTGAGATGATTTAGGACGTCGAAGTCTGGATTTTATTTGTTTTGTAAACTTTTGTTGACTTTCTGTTTCTACATTAACGATCTGCTACGATACAAAAATCAATAAAAAAATCATAAACATGTTTTCAGCCTCGTCTTTCATTCAGTTTTTGTCGAGTTCTGACCTTTCAAAAGAAGTTGGATGAAATAACTTTCATTTTCCAGATTGGTTCTTTAATTTCATCAGATTTCACTGGTCCTGGGATTAGGATTAGGATTAGAGCTAGGATTTGGATTAGAGTTAGGATTAGTATTTGGATTAGGATTAGAGTTAGGATATGGATTAGGGTTAGGATTAACATTTGGATTAGGATTAGAGTTAGGATATGGATTAGGGTTAGGATTAACATTTGGATTAGGATTAGAGTTAGGATATGGATTAGGGTTAGGATTAACATTTGGATTAGGATTAGAGTTAGGATATGGATTAGGGTTAGGATTAACATTTGGATTAGGATTAGACTTAGGATTTGGATTAGGGTTAGGATCAACATTTGGATTAGGATTTGCTGGAGCCCCCCAGGACACATTGCTGGGGCCCCCCAGGACACATTGCTGGGGCCCCCCAGGGCTCAGTGCTGGGGCCCCCCAGGGCTCAGTGCTGGAGCCCCCCAGGACACATTGCTGGGGCCCCCCAGGGCACAGTGCTGGAGCCCCCCAGGACACATTGCTGGGGCCCCCCAGGGCACAGTGCTGGGGCCCCTCTTCTCTTCACCCTGGACACCTCGGACTTCTGTTACCACTCCGAGCTGTGTCACATCCAGAGGTACGCTGATGACTCAGCCATCGTTGGACGCATCAGGGAGGACAGACAGGAGGACAGACAGGAGGACTATCGGAGTCTGCTGGGGGACTTTGCCGTCTGGTGCCGCAGGAACCACCTGGAGTTCTACACCTCCAAGACGAAGGAGCTGCTCATAGACTGTGGGAGGTCCAGACCAGTCCTACTGGAGGGAGAGGAGGTGGAGGCTGTTGACTCCTCCAGATACCTGGGACGGTGGCTGGACAACAAACTGGACTGGTCAACACACACCAGCCACCTGGACAGGAAGACACAGAGCAGCTGTCCTTCCTGAGGACACTGCCGTCCTTCAACATCTGCAGCAAACTACTGTGGATGTTTTATCAGTCTGTTGTGACCAGTGTCCTCTTTTACACCGTGGTGTGCTGGGGACAGCACATCCAAGAAGGACACGTCCAGACTGGACAAACTGGACTCTGGTGACGGTAGCAGAGGCAAGAACAGTGAAGACACTGCTGGACATCCTGGACAATACCAGACACCCTCTGCACACCGTCATCAACAACCAGAGGAGAATGTCCAGAGAGACACTGCTTCGTCCTAAATGTGGGACTAACAGGAAACGCCCCGCCCCTTCCTAAAGGATGGTGATTGGTGGGCAGGTTCAGTCAAGCAGGAACCAGAGAACCTGGACATGTTGACCAGGTTCAGGTCTCTGGTTGGTCAGACTGGAGCTGCAGAGCGGCTCGTTACTTTAATCTGCAGCTCAGACCAGGTCGCTCGTGTTTCTGCGACTGTTTTATGTATCAGAGAAATGTGAGAGCCTTATGTAATATTGATCAGTTTATGTAATATTGATCAGTTTATGTAATATTGATCAGTTTATGTAATATTGATCAGTTTATGTAATATTGATCAGTTTGTCCTGCTCTCAGAAAAATCCAGAGCAGCGTTTCAGTTCAGCTGCTCTGGAGTGAAGCTCCGCTCTGGATTATCATCTGTCATCCCACCGTCCTCATCCTCACATCCAGTGTGTGTGTGTGTGTGTGTGTGTGTGTGTGTGTGTGTGTGTGTGTGTGTGTGTGTGTGTGTGTGTGTGTGTGTGTGTGTGTGTGTGTGTGTGTGTGTGTGTGATGAACCATGTAAAACGCTTTGGGGCTGCTGCTCTATAAGTGAGTCCATTAATTGATCTGAACGTCTTTATTGATCCATGAATTGATTGAAAGAGGTGAAATGTTCAGAACCAAACATAATAAAACAATTACTTTTATTTTGAAGGTAAAAGAGCAACAATATAAAGATTGGAAGCTCAATATTAGTTTAAAGTTCAGTAAAATGTCATTTCTTCTCCATTTTATTTTGATTTATCGACCATTTTAGGTGAAATGTGTCAAATTCAATAACATAATTATTTTTAATTTATAAACCGAACAACTGTTCTAACATTTGATTAATAATCTCTGCATTTTTCAGCTTCAGCATATGTTACTAAAATGCTAATTTACCCCCCCCCCCCCTTTATTTTTTATTATTATTGAACATTAATTTGGAGACATTTAGAAGGAATGTGGAGTGTTGCTTTCAAGGACCAGCAGAAAGCCTGTTTTTTTCATTCCTCATTCCTGTGCTGAGTGGTGATGCGTTTACTGCTCCATGTAAAGCTGGGAAACCTGGCTTGTGTGTGTGTGTGTGTGTGTGTGTGTGTGTGTGTGTGTGTGTGTGTGTGTGTGTGTGTGTGTGTGTGTGTGTGTGTGTGTGCGTGCGCGCTGCTGGGGTTCTGTCTCTTTAAGAGGCTCTTTTGCTGTGTGTGTGTGTGTGTGTGTGTGTTTGTGTGTGTGTGTGTGTGTGTGTGTGTGTGTGTGTGTGTGTGTGTGTGTGTGTGTGTGTGTGTGTGTGTGTGTGTGTGTGTGAGACACTCAGATGCTGTCAGAGCGATGAAAGGAGCGACGGTAGATTTTCCTGACGGCCGTGAACGCCTCTCGCCCAGCAGCCGCTGCGTTCAAACAATCTCCGCTTTTCCTCTTTTTCCTCTTTTTTCTCGTTTTTTCCTCTTTTTATTCTTGTTTTTCTCGGTTGAACCGGGACGAGATGCCGGTGAGCCCCCCCCCGGTTCACCCACACGTCAGGGTTTAAACACGCCTTTTCTTCCAGCGACGCTTTCTTTCTTTCTTTGCCTGTTTTTTCTGGATCTGTTCAAATGTTGACGGGAAATAAAACCACGTTCAAAGTGCGACAGATGCTTCCGGACATCAAGGTAAGACCGCTTTACCCCCAGAACCCCCCCCCCCCCCCCCTCCCTCCCGGGGTAAGACCGCTTTACCCCCAGAACCCCCCCCCCCCCCCCCTCCCGGGGTAAGACCGCTTTACCCCCAGAACCCCCCCTCCCTCCCGGGGTAAGACCGCTTTACCCCCAGAACCCCCCCTCCCTCCCTCCCTCCCTCCCTCCCTCCCGGGGTAAGACCGATTTACCCCCAAACCCCCCCCCCCCCCCCTCCCTCCGGGGGTAAAACCGCTTTACCCCCAGAACCCCCCCCCCTCCCTCCCGGGGTAAGACCGCTTTACCCCCAAACCCCCCCCCCTCCCAAGGTAGGAACGCTTTACCCCCAACCCCCCCCCTCCCGGGGTAAGACCGCTTTACCCCCAGAACCCCCCCTCCCTCCCTCCCTCCCTCCCGGGGTAAGACCGCTTTGCCCCCAGAACGTGGACAAGCTTGGTCTCTGGACGGGCCTTGTTCTGTTAGTTTAGCCGCCGGCGCCGGCGCCACTCTGAACGACTGCGTGTGAAGTGGGAGGAGTCAGGTTCTCCAGAACCACAAGGGCAGGTCGCAGCTAACGCTCTGTTTCCACGGCAACAATTCCAGTAAAAACACTTCGTTTTAGTGTTTTTATTAAAGAAAAGTTTCACGTTTACAAGGCAACGTTTTGAAAACTATGTAGTTTTCATGGTGGGCCACTAGAGGGTGCTGTTAGTATTAGTACTGAAAACACACACACACACACACAGGGAGCAGAGAACAATGAGCTCTCAACATGGACACGGGGAGGACACGGGGAGGACACGGGGAGGACACTGGGAGGACACGGGGAGGACACTGGGAGGACACGGACATTCCAGTGGACAGACCATCAAGTTGGATTGTTCTTAAAGTGACTGTCAAAATAAAAGTACAAAGTTCCAGGAGAATATGGGTCATAGGACTGGGAGTCATGACACCACGGAGGAAACTTACGACTTACTACAGTGTGATTGGACAGTGGTACTACAGTGTGATTGGACAGTTGGACAGTGGTACTACAGTGTGATTGGACAGTGGTACTACAGCCGGTGTGGTGATTTCCTTGCTTTCCTTTAGTGTTTGAACTTAGACAGAATGTCAGTCGGTGGTTCTGGGAGTCCAAACGTTGAACGGTGTCGGTGGAGTTCAGAGGAACACAGGAAGGAGCAGAATGAAGAAGAATCAGGTGGTTCTGCTGACGAGACGCTGAGTCATGTTTTCCACTGCAGCTTCCAGGAGACGCAACAAAACAACAAACCTTTTCTACGTCTTCAGTCACTGAAGAGCTCCACCCAAACCGACTGCTACGTCCCTCTGAGGAGCATTAGCATTAGCCTGTAGCCACAGGAGCTGTCAGTAGCATTAGCATTAGCCTGTAGCCACAGGAGCTGTCAGTAGCATTAGCTTCCCTTTGAAGATGACTGCGGTAGCTGCTCGCATTAGCTTTAGCTTAGCAACGCGGCTGTCTTCCCTGGAGACGTAGCAACTCCGTCCTTCTGACAGCGACACGATTAAACCAACGTTAGCATGAATCCATCGTTGGAGCAGAAACATCAGAGCGTCGCCTGATTCCCGCCGCGGCACCGAATCCAGAGCAGCGCTCTGCCGTCAGGAGGACGTCTCAGTGGACGGGTGACTAATGGAGTCATTGTGGGTGAGAGCTGCTGAGCAGCTCCGGCTCCGGGGGGGTGGTGGGGGGTGGGGGGGCGGGGGTGCGGGGTGGGCGGGGGCGGGGGGGGCATTAAGTGAAAACAGATGTGCTGGTAACAAGCTGGAGGCCCGATTCTACATTCTACATTCTACATTCTACATTCTACTGTAGAATGTAGAATGTAGAATCTTCTGTGGCTCTTTGCAGGGTTTGATTGTTGGTTGAGAATCATGGAGCATCAGAGCTCCACTGGATCAGACTGTGGATCAGACTGTGGATCAGGAAGTGGATTAGACAGTGGATTGGACAGTGGATCAGACTGTGGATCAGACTGTGGATCAGACTGTGGTTTAGACAGTGGATCAGACTGTGGATCAGACTGTGGTTTAGACTGTGGTTTAGACAGTGGATCAGACTGTGGATCAGACTGTGGTTTAGACAGTGGATTGGACAGTGGATCAGACTGTGGATCAGACAGTGGATCAGACAGTGGATTGGACAGTGGATCAGACTGTGATGTGGACGTTTTAACACCAGAGTCAGAAGCGTTTTGTGAATCGAGTCTTTTACTTTTTAAAGAATCTGGTTCCTGTATCTCCCAGATTATTGATCATCGATCGGTCAAGGTGTGATGAAGGTCAGAAATAAACATGTCAGACATTTCCTGGTCCTGCTGCTCCATTGATGAACATGAATCATCAGTCCTCCAGAGCCACGGTCCACAGGGAGGACATGCAGCCTGCAGCGCCCCCTGCTGGTTCACTGCTGTTGTTCTTCCAGGAGAGGATGCTGAGTCAGAACGGGACAAGCGCCAGGAGCCGGGACGTGTTGGGTCTGCGCTGCCTTCCAGGTAAGAGCCTCCAACGGTCCTGCCGGGCCTCTGGGTCACACTGCTGCACTCTCTGACCTCTGACCTCTGACCTCTGACCTCTGACCCAAACAGCCTCACCAGAAAATCAAAATGAGGTACAATCAGAGCATATATACATAAAGATGTTTAGCTGCTTCCCTCCTCCTGTTGGATTGATCCTCAATGAAATCCAGATTAATTATTAATTATTAATTATTAATTAAAATGTTCAGTCAATGGAGGAGAGCCTTCAAACTGATGTGGTGACTGTGGCAGCAGTTTCCTCCCAGTCGTCTCTCTCCTCTGCTTCTGCAGTGCCAGGACTTTTACTGTGAAAGAACTGGGTTTTCAATCTGGGACTTTTACTGTGAAAGAACTGGGTTTTCAATCTGGGACTTTTACTGTGAAAGAACTGGGTTTTCAATCTGGGACTTTTACTGTGAAAGAACTAGGTTTTCAATCTGGGACTTTTACTGTGAAAGAACTGGGTTTTCAATCTGGGACTTTTACTGTGAAAGAACTGGGTTTTCAATCTGGGACTTTTACTGTGAAAGAACTGGGTTTTCAATCTGGGACTTTTACTGTGAAAGAACTGGGTTTTCAATCTGGGACTTTTACTGTGAAAGAACTAGGTTTTCAATCTGGGACTTTTACTGTGAAAGAACTGGGTTTTCAATCTGGGACTTTTACTGTGAAAGAACTGGGTTTTGGGAGTGTTGCCATAGTGACTGGTGGTATAGGCGCTCTATTGATGAAGCTTTTTGTTGGTTGTTCAGGCTTCACATACTCAGAGTTGATTGAACTAATTCAGATGTTCTAGAACCAGAAACTCAGAGTTTAATCTCAGAGGGAGTCATAGGTCAGGGAGAAACTCAGAGTTTGTTGAATCTCCTTTCTGGAATAAACCTGTGGTCAGTTAGTGTGGGCCACACACACACACACACACACACACACACACACACACACACACACACACACACAGAGTGCGGCTGGTCTGCAGGTTGTTTTGTCTTCAGCTCTAAGCTCCGCCTTCATTCCAACCTGATTAGAAACAACAGACGATTTTACTGTGAAGAGGAGAGAGAGAGGAGAGAGGAGAGGAGGAGGAG
>NC_137639.1:32121553-32201553 GCF_963383615.2 Lipophrys pholis | reverse complement strand
TCCATCATCCATCATCCATCCCTCCCTCTCTCCATCATCCATCATCCATCCTCCCTCTCTCCATCCATCCCTCCATCCCTCCCTCTCTCCATCATCCATCATCCATCCATCCCCCCTCTCTCCATCCATCCATCCCCCCTCTCTCCATCCATCCATCCCTCCCTCTCTCCATCCATCCATCCATCCCTCCCTCTCTCCATCCATCCATCCCTCCCTCTCTCCATCCCACCCTCTCTCCATCCATCCCTCCATCCCTCCCTCTCTCCATCATCCATCCCTCCCTCTCTCCATCCCTCCCTCTCTCCATCCATCCCTCCATCCCTCCCTCTCTCCATCATCCATCATCCATCCATCCCACCCTCTCTCCATCCATCCATCCCTCCCTCTCTCCATCCCTCCCTCTCTCCATCCATCCATCCATCCCTCCCTCTCTCCATCATCCATCATCCATCCATCCCTCCATCCCTCCTTCTCTCCATCATCCATCATCCATCCATCCCTCCCTCTCTCCATCCATCCATCCCTCCCTCTCTCCATCATCCATCATCCATCCATCCCTCCCTCTCTCCATCCATCCATCCCTCCCTCTCTCCATCATCCATCATCCATCCGTCCCTCCCTCTCTCCATCCCTCCATCCCCCCCTCTCTCCATCCATCCATCTGTAGCCCTGTGTTAACAATACACTGATAATACAATTAAAATGTGTAAATAAAAGACAACCAGTTATTATTATTATTTGATATAAATTCACTAAAAAACTGGTTAAAATAGATTAAAAACTGTTTACCACAAAGTAAAAGCATGTTTTGTTCCTAAAGCTTTTATTTCTTTATCATTATTCAGAGATCATGTTAGGTTGAGGTGACACCAGCTTCTGAACACCTTAACTGGTCTAAAGTCACCAGCATGTTTGCAGCGTTCTGATTGGACTGGACAATCTCACAGCCAATTGAAAGGTTTGCCGATGCTAAAGGGGCGGGGCTAGTGGTGCATTGCCGTGTGAACAGGAAGCGGAGTGAAGGATCCTCAGTGTGACGATCCACTCATGTTAATGTGAGAAGGTCCAACGTTCTTTATGACCTGCAGAAGGTAAATATGCTGTCCTCTGTAAAACCTGCAGAAGAGGAGGCGGACGGAGGTCATGTTGTTTGGGCCCAGTGGTTCCACCAAGGTTCTTGTTGATCTGGGTCCTCTGAGGCAGACTGGACTCTCGTCTTAAATTCCTTCTACAAATGAAATCAGTGTTCAGTTGAGACAAGGAGCCAAAGTGAACCCTTTCCTGTCCCTGGATCACGTTGAGACTTTAGTCCCTGCTTCTATCACCACTCAATGTACTTTAGGTTGGACTCAGCCAGTCCTCCGTCTCACGTCTTCAGCTGGTCCAGAACTTCTCCCAGGATCCAGAACACACCAGCACATCACACAGGTTTAGTACCGGCTCACTGCTCCTCTTAGGAGTGATTTTAAAATCCTGTCTTGGTTTTTAAATGTCTCCATGGCCCCGCCCCACAGTGTCTGTCCCACCTGCTCCGGCCGTCCCCTCCCTGTCTGTCCCAGGTGGACAGGTCAGTCCTTGTTGTTTGTCCCTCAGACCAGGAGGAAGCAGACAGGTGATCACACCTTCTCACAGTGACTTTCCTCGGCACATCAAACAGGCCGACTCACTTCCTGTTTTTAAAAGTTCTGAAAACTCTTCTTCTCTTTGTCTTTAACTCTTTGATTGTTTTTAACCTTTTTACTGATTTGGATTGTTTTTTATTGCTTTATTTAGTTGTTATTGTTCTGTCTGTGTACAGCACTTTGGCACACTGTGTTGTTTTTAAAGTACTCTATAAATAAGGTTAGTAGTAGTAGTAGTAGTAGTAGTAGTAGTATTTGATTGAGACAGAGTGCATTCTGAGTGGAAAAGAATTTGCTTTTGGGAGAAATTAAAGGTTTTTAGAGGTAAACGGTTAAAACCATTTGATTGAAGGTTCAATGAGAACATTTCAGTTGTTGTTGTTTTGTCCTTTTTAAGTAAAAGTACATTTAATTTTGTTACCAAACTCAGTCCTCTCATGGGACTCGCCACTTCCCGTAAATGACTCTAGTTACATGAGACTGGGGTTACACATCCGTCATCCCTCCTCCCATCCCTCCACCCATCCCTCCTCCCGTCCCTCCACCCGTCCCTCCTCCCATCCCTCCACCCATCCCTCCATCCGTCCCTCCTCCCGTCCCTCCACCCATCCCTCCTCCCATCCCTCCACCCATCCCTCCTCCCATCCCTCCACCCGTCCCTCCACCCATCCCTCCTCCCATCCCTCCACCCATCCCTCCACCCATCCCTCCACCCATCCCTCCTCCCGTCCCTCCACCTGTCCCTCCTCCCATCCCTCCACCTGTCCCTCCACCCATCCCTCCACCCGTCCCTCCACCCGTCCCTCCTCCCATCCCTCCACCCGTCCCTCCACCCGTCCCTCCATTATTCATTCCCAGACTCTAGATTTCTTCTGCCCTTTACATTACAGAACTTTTTAGAAGATTGAGGACTTTATTCATGATTATGAGCTGTTGTCTGTCATGCTGTGGTTCCTGTTTCCACTGTTTCCTCTCTTTGTCAATAAAGTTCATCAAAACCAGGAACCAGTCTTCCCTTTCTATTTACCTACAGGGTGATTGTTCCTTTCTTCACTCCTGTTAGAACCATTCACTATGATCCATCATGATGTGACTTTATTTTCACTTTCATCAATATTTTTCACGTCTCTGTTCACACGAGCTTCAGGATAAAAGACTCTTTGTAATCTGATTCAAAACGTCTGAAATCTAAATATTCAGACTCATAAGCTGCGGTTCCACCGCCCCGCCCGGTGCCGGAGCGCCACCGGGCGGGGCGGGGTTTCACCCGTCTGTCCAGGAGGAACCCGTGACCACTGGGTAGGAGGTTCCGCTCCCCCTACCGAGGTACCGAGCAGCGAGGAACGGGTCTGTGAGGAGGAGCTGCAACGCAGCCGTCTGCTGATTGGTCGTGATTTTATTTAATTATTTCATCGCCGTGAACCTCCGTCGTTCTTTCCATTCGCCGCTTTGCTCACTGGTTGATTAGTTAACTGGTTTATTGAAACGTCGGCGCGACACAACATGGCGTCTTTTAACGAGGTGCAGACGCTCCTCTCAGGAACAGGAGGAGAACAGGAGCTCCTCCTCAGGAACAGCAGGAGAACAGGAGCTCCTCCTCTAAGGGACAGGAGGAGGAGAACAGGAGCTCCTCCTCTCAGGAACAGGAGGAGGAGAACAGGAGGAGGAGAACAGGAGGAGCTCCAGCAGGATCTGGACGCTGCTGTTCACAAGGAGAAAGTTCAACCTGAGTCCCAGAGAACAACGAGGACGTCCTCCAGCAGCGTCCATGTTCTTCTCTGGACGCGTCTCCGAGTCGTTCTCAGCCCCGCCTACATTTGTACCGTCCTTTCTGTGGTGGACCGTGAGACAGAGTTGGTCCTGTGTGAGCCTTACTGTACCGTAACCTGCTGCTCCGCCCGCTCCACCACGTCCTGCGGTGGAACTGTGGCGATAATGTGAACTTTGGAGCTAATCAGGCTCCTGCAGTTACCTGAAGTAACCACCAGAGGGCGACACCTTCGAATCTCTCAGCTCCCTGGAAGCTCACAATCATAAATACCTGATTAATCCCTCAAACAAATTCATCACCGTTGTGTCAAACGGTGTGCGTGCTGTGGGTGGGCCTGCAGACAGGAAGGAACAGGTACCACTGCTGCATGATGGGAAGACTTTCCTCCGACACAGACTCAGGCCACGTTTCCACGTCGCAGGCTGAAGGACAAAACGGTGATGTTTCTCTGTTTGGGATCATTTACACACAAAGCAGGATTCCTGAAAACTCCGGCCCGCTGGAGATCTGGATAAACTCCATGTCTCTGTTTGCGTCCAAAGGCGGGGAGGCGGAGATTAACGTCACAATTGGTGATGTCCTGTTTTTTTTCCAGGATTCTGATTGGCTATGATGGCTTCACGCTGCTTGCTACACTGCCCCCTACAGGTTTGGCTGCTCATAGCAGCTCTGGACCAGCTGGATATGTGGGTCAGTGTAAAGTAAGATCTTTTTTTAAATGTAGAGGGGAAATATCCATTTAAAAAACAAAACAACAACTTGGTACTTGTAAACGTTGGCCTCATTCACCTGAGGAGACACCGCAGGTGAGAGGAAGGAGCTCTGTCTTTCATGTTGGTTCGATGGTGCGTTCAGGGAGGCTCTGTACTTTTCTTATACCACGTGGTCAAGATGTTCTGCCGCCTTTGTTGTGTATTAGATTAAAACAGTATCTGGATATGATTTAAATGCTTAAAATGAAGAAGTTAGGTTGAAAAGCTTCTGAAATGTATTATATATTAAGGTGAAACAAGTTGGTTAATGTTTGAAAAAGGATTTCATTTAAAAATTGAAAAAGTTTGTTTCAATGTATGAATGTATTAAATATTTACAATGTGAATTAATAATATAGAATTATTTAATTAAGAAGCATTTTGACAGTGCAAAAGAATGCCAGGGTTATTAAAGGAGTAATTACACAAGTGTTTTTGTAACTTCATTAATTGTTCATTTTCAAGGTTTTTTACCTAAAGAAGTTTCCTGAGAGTGTTTCCTCTGGGAGGTTCTCCCTGGGAGTGTTTCCTCTGGGAGGTTCTCCCTGAGAGTGTTTCTTCTGGGAGGTTCTCCCTGAGAGTGTTTCCTCTGGGAGGTTCTCCCTGAGAGTGTTTCCTCTGGGAGGTTCTCCCTGGGAGTGTTTCCTCTGGCAGGTTCTCCCTGAGAGTGTTTCCTCTGGGAGGTTCTCCCTGAGAGTGTTTCCTCTGGGAGGTTCTCTCTGTGAAGGTTTCCTCTGGGAGGTTCTCCCTGTGAACGTTTCCTCTGGGAGGTTCTCCCTGAGAGTGTTTCCTCTGGGAGGTTCTCCATGTGAACGTTTCCTCTGGGAGGTTCTCCATGTGAACGTTTCCTCTGGGAGGTTCTCCCTGGGAGTGTTTCCTCTGGGAGGTTCTCCCTGAGAGTGTTTCCTCTGGGAGGTTCTCCCTGAGAGTGTTTCCTCTGGGAGGTTCTCCCTGAGAGTGTTTCCTCTGGGAGGTTCTCCCTGAGAGTGTTTCCTCTGGGAGGTTCTCCCTGAGAGTGTTTCCTCTGGGAGGTTCTCTCTGTGAAGGTTTCCTCTGGGAGGTTCTCCCTGAGAGTGTTTCCTCTGGGAGGTTCTCCATGTGAACGTTTCCTCTGGGAGGTTCTCCCTGAGAGTGTTTCCTCTGGGAGGTTCTCCATGTGAACGTTTCCTCTGGGAGGTTCTCCCTATGAGTGTTTCTTCTGGGAGGTTCTCCATGTGAACGTTTCCTCTGGGAGGTTCTCCCTATGAGTGTTTCCTCTGGGAGGTTCTCCATGTGAACGTTTCCTCTGGGAGGTTCTCTCTGTGAGTGTTTCCTCTGGGAGGTTCTCCATGTGAACGTTTCCTCTGGGAGGTTCTCTCTGTGAGTGTTTCCTCTGGGAGGTTCTCCATGTGAACGTTTCCTCTGGGAGGTTCTCCCTATGAGTGTTTCCTCTGGGAGGTTCTCCATGTGCTTCTTTCACTTTTCTCTCTTTTCCTTCACAGTCTAAAGGCTGAGACGGTTTCCTGCCCGGCAACAGCTGATGATGATGACGACGGTCATGTGACTTCAGCAGGTCGCCTCCAGCTCCTGAGCTTTATGTTCCTCAGGTTCCTCTAGACACACACGCACACACACACACACACACACACACACACACACACACACACACACACACACACACACACACACACACACACACACACACACACACACACACAACCAGCTCTATCGAGCTAGATCTATGGTGCTAGATCTATAGAGCTAGATCTATGGTGCTAGATCTATAGAGCTAGATCTATAGAGCTAGATCCAGGCCAAAAGGTTTGTTCATTTGAAAAAAAAATGTGATTGAAAAAAAAACATTTTTAATCTGAATGTTCAAGGTTTGATCCTCAATTTTGAAGAATTAAAAACACTGTATTCAAAATAAAAATAAGTGAATGAAAAGTTTTTCACCTTACATATATTTTTAATTCAGCTCTGAAATTCTTTTGATAAAATCCTTTATTTCCATTTTTCACTCCTAAGTATATATTTTTTTAAATGTAGGTGTTATCTTTTCAGGTGCTGATTAAGTTTTCAGATTAAGATCTTATTTTTTGTCATTCAAATCTTTTTTTCAAGTTTCAATTTTTTTTTTTTTTTCAAAAGTTTTATTCATTTTCAGATCGTTTTTTTTTTTTTTTCAGGTTCAAACTTTTGATCCTGTTCTGGCGTGGGGGCGTGGCTTCCACTGGGGTGGGCGTGGCTTCCACTAAGAGGGCGTGGCTTCAACAGAGGTGTGGGATTGTGTTGCCTTCAGGAACAGTGGGTACTTTGAAATATGTAACTCAATACTCTCTGTACAATGTAATTAAAGTTATGCTGAGAACATAGATACTTTTACAGGCCAGCTTGGACAATTCTTTTCAATTATTAATATTTAAAAAATGTTAAATTATACAGATTGTTAATTTTAACACCCATTCTTAATGTTTGCCATTTCCACATAAGACTGAATGTAGCAACAGTAATGCTGAGTACAGTGGTGCCCCCATCGGGCCAACCTGCTGACCTAGAGTGAAGAAATACAGATATAAATATAAATAACAAAGGTACAGAGGAAATCATCCTCAGTATCGTCAGGCTGAGTAACATTCAGGAAGACGTTTTTCTGTGTCAATGCAACAAGTCGGGAGAAGCTTCGTGTGAAGCGGCTTCATCCAATCAGCTGCTGTTAATGTTGTTCAAGTTTTCATCTCAAACTTCCTTTTTAACAAAGTTGATATGAGCTTCCTCACTGAAGGAAACAATCAGGGAACGCCCTGAGCTTTCTCTGCAACGCTGTCACTCACAATCCCACAGCCCTCTCAGTGGAAGCCACGCCCCTCGTGAAAGCCACGCCCCTCGATGAAAGCCACGCCCCCACGCCAGAACTGGGCCAAAAGTTTGAAACTGAAAAAAAAACATCTGAAAGTGAAAGATTTTTTTTAACTTGAAAACAGGATTTGGATGTGAAAATAATCTGATCCTAATCTGAAGAGATTAAACCGGCAACTGAAAAGATAACACATGAAAATAAAGGATTTTATCAAAAGAATTCCAGAGCTGAAGTAAAATTATATGTAAGGTGAAAAACTTATTTATATTTTGAATAGTGTTTTTAATTTTTCAAAATTGAGGATCAATACTTAAATATTGTTTTTCAACCACTTTTTTTTTTTCAAAAGAACAAACCTTTTGGCCTGGATCTAGCTCTATATGTCTATCTCCATAGATCAGGCTCTATAGATCTAGCTCTATATGTCTATCTCCATAGATCAGGCTCTATAGATCTAGCTCTATATGTCTATCTCCATAGATCAGGCTCTATAGATCTAGCTCTATATGTCTATCTCCATAGATCAGGCTCCATAGATCTAACTCTATATGTCTATCTCCATAGATCAGGCTCCATAGATCTAGCTCTATATGTCTATCTCCATAGATCAGGCTCCATAGATCTAACTCTATATGTCTATCTCCATAGATCAGGCTCCATAGATCTAACACTATATGTCTATCTCCATAGATCAGGCTCCATAAATCTAACTCTATATGTCTATCTCCATAGATCAGACTCCATAGATCTAGCTCTATATGTCTATCTCCATAGATCAGACTCCATAGATCTAGCTCTATATGTCTATCTCCATAGATCAGGCTCCATAGATCTAGCTCTATATGTCTATCTCCCTAGATCTGCATTTTGGCCACCAACGTGCAGAGCTTCAGTCCTCCAGCAGGGGCGCCCTGCTCTTTTCCTTTAACTGAGCCAATCACAGGCACGAGCACAGGTGCGCGCTTCAGTGCGCAAATGGACCAGAATCAGTGGAAATGAGCGCAAACGGCGCGTCCTGCGCGTAAAGTGACACTTCTGTGACAATGGAACGAGTTAAAGAGGAGGAAGAGGAGGAAGAGGAGCAGGGCTGCGGGGAGGGGGGGATGCTGTGGAGCAAGTAAAGGGGGAGGAGGAGGAGGGAATTGTGACTCTGGGCTACGTCAGTCTTCATCACAAGGCTCCCCCCTCTCCCCCCCCCCCCTCTCTCTCTCCCCCTCTCTCTGTCTCTCTCCCTCCCTCTCTCTCTCTCCCTCTCTCTCTCTCTCTCTGTCTCTCACTCTCCCTCTCTCCCCCTCTCTCTCTCTTCCCCCCTCCCTCACTCTCTCTCCCCTCTCTCCTTCTCTCTCCCCCCTTTCTCTCTCTCTTTCTCTTTCTCTCTCCCCTCTCCTCGCCCCTCTCTCCCTCTCTCTCTCTCCCCTCTCCTCGCCCCTCTCCCTCTCTCCCTCTCCCCCCTCTCTTCCCCCTCCCTCCCTCTCTCTCTCCCCTCTCTCCTTCCTCTCCCCCTTTTCTCTCTCTCTTTCTCTCTCCCCTCTCCTCTCCCCTCTCTCCCTCTCCCCTCTCTTCCCCCTCCCTCCCTCTCTCTCCCCTCTCTCCTTCTCTCTCCCCCTTTCTCTCTCTCCCTCTGTCTCTCACTCTCCCTCTCCCTCTCTTCCCCCCTCCCTCCCCTCTCTCTCCCCTCTCTCCTTCTCTCTCCCCCCTTTCTCTCTCTCTTTCTCTCTCCCCTCTCTTCCCCCCTCCCTCCCTCTCTCTCTTTCTCTCTCCCTCTCTCCTTCTCTCTCCCCCTTTCTCTCTCTCTTTCTCTCTCCCCTCTCTTTCCCCTCCCTCCCTCTCTCTCTTTTCTCTCTCCCCTCTTTCCCCCCCTCTCTCCCTCTCTCCCCCCCCTCTCTCTCCCCTCTCTCCCTCTCTCCCTCTCCCCCTCTCTTCCCCCTCTCTCCCCTATCTCTCTCTCTCTCTCTCTCTCTCTCCCCTCTCTCTCCTCCCCCCCTCTCTCTCTCTCTCCCCCTCTCTCTCTCTCTCTCTCTCCCTCCCCCCTCCCCCCCTCTCTCTCTCTCCCCTCTCTCCCTCCTCCCCCCCTCTCTCTCCCTCCCTCCCCCTCCTCTCTCTCTCTCTCCCTCCCCCTCCCCCCTCTCTTCTCTCTCCCCTCTCTCCCTCCCTCCCCCCCCTCTCTCTCCTCCCTCCCCCCCTCTCTCTCTCTCTCCCTCCCCTCTCCCCCTCTCTCTCTCTCTCTCTCCCTCCCCCCTCTCTCTCTCTCTCCCCTCTCTCCCCCCCCCCCCCCCCTCTCTCTCTCTCCCTCTCTCCCCCCCCCCCCCCCTCTCTCCCTCCCCCCCCCCTCTCATCCTCTCCCCCCCTCTCTCTCCCTCCCCCCCCCCTCTCTCTCCCTCTCCCCCCCCCCTCTCTCCCTCCCCCCCTCTCTCTCTCTCCCCTCTCTCCCTCCCCCCCCCCCCCCTCTCTCCCTCCCCCCCCCCCTCTCTCTCCCTCTCCCCCCCTCTCTCTCCCTCCCCCCCCCCCCTCTCTCTCTCGGGTGACACCCTGCGCTCAGATCAGGCCGACCCTCTGTCTCCCTCAAACATCTCGCTCAGACCTTCTTCGCTTCAGGAAGGTAAGAATCTGATGAAACCCGCAGTTTTCCTCCTGGACTCTGTTCATCCGTTCATCGTTCATCCGTTCATCTCTGCAGCCGCGGACGCGCACGCACAAGCCTTGTGACGTACGTGGACGTTTCCGCGTGTTTATGACTCCCCAACGACATTGATTCGTCCTCCAAGAGGAATCTAAAGGTCTGGACTCTGCGCAACGCCGCGACCCCGAAACCCGCACCCGGCGTGAGGAGGCGCAGGTGAGGAGCGGAGGTGCAGGTGAGGAGCGGAGGAAGAGAAAATACACGTTATTCACTGAGAAGCGCTAAAATTAGGCGTCATTTTCTGAATGCGCTTTTATTGGAAGGACAGGCACATTCCGTCCCGGAACGCAGCGAGAGGCGACGATCCGTCCGATTCACCTTAACATCAGGAGGGCTTAAGACTCATGACGTCATCCAGCCACCTCAGAGAAATCATCTGTTCATCTCGAGGCTTTTGTGTTCTCCTCCTCCTCAGGTTGAACCCCCTCAGGGGAAACCTGCACGTTGGAGTGGCTGTGATGCTGCAGTCGGCAGTCGGTAGTCGGTAGTCGTAGTCGGTAGTCGTGTGTCCTGCATGGTGCGTCAGAATGACCTTGTGGAAACCCCGCAGGGAGACGGTGCGGTGTGGAGCGGTTCATCCTGCGGTGCTGCTGCTCCAGATGTTCAGAAGGTTCCTCTTCTCCTCTGGAGGTCAAGCCCTCTACTCTTTGCACGTGTGATTTGTTCTCGTGGTGTGAGCAGCCATCATGGAGCAGCTCAGCTATTACTGCGTCCTTTTGGGGTGGTGGTGGTGGGGGGGGGGTTAGGGTAGGGGGGGTAGGGGTAGGGGGGGTTAGGGGTAGGGGGGTAGGGGGGGGGGGTAAGGGGGGATGAGCTGAACCTTTAGAGCGACTTTATTTGCTCCGAGTTCATTCTACCTTCGACTCTTGTGTAAAAACTTTTCTCACATAGAAAAACTGACAACAATGGAGTCTTCTGTTGGTCCACTAGTGGGCGCTGTTGTTAGTTTTAGTACTGACTGAAAGCACACACACACACACACACACACACACACACACACACACACACACACACACACACACACACACACACACACACACACACACACAGAACAATGAGCTCTAAACAATAACAACAGGAGAACACAGATCATCAAGTTTGATTGTTGTTATGGTGACTGTCAAAATAAAACTACCATGTTGGATTGTTGTTATGGTGACTGTCAAAATAAAACTACCATGTTGGATTGTTGTTATGGTGACTGTCAAAATAAAACTACCATGTTGGATTGTTGTTGTGGTGACTGTCAATTTAACTTAGTAGTTTTATTTTGACAGTCACCATAATAACAATTTAACTTAGTAGTTTTATTTTGTTATTGCGGTGACTGTCCCTAGAGTGTGTCTCCATGGCAACAGATGCTGAACTCCTGTGATGTCCTCCATGGACAGCCTCTCACTGGACATTCTTTCCACAGTTTATTGGGATTAACGTCCCAAAATGTAATGGACCGGTGGTGGATTAAGACAAATCATCCCTGAAGATTTCAAACAATTCGGGTTCGTGGTTTTTGCAAAAAGTTTTATAAAATACATCCAAACCAATAAATACATGCAGACAAAAACATTGGTTGGTCAAAGTAACGGAGACGTCACATGGTCTCCAGCTCGGACTTTCTGTGTAAACAGAGTCTAAAGCATGAAAACCCTCCGTCCAATCAGAACAATGAGCTGCTAGTTAATGGATAGTTACTGGTTAACCAGCTTCATGCTGCCGATACATGGCTGAGGCCTTCAGGTGTCTCGTGGTACTCCACCTTCGTGGTTTTCTTTTTTTTGTTTTTTTAATTGTGTGTGGGTGTGGCTCATATTCAGGAGCCCCCATAGTCCAGAAATTACGGTATTTTGTGTGACGTCTTCGGGACATGTCCAACACTGAACAGGAAGTGTCCAACACGGAACAGGAAGTGTCCAACACTGAACAGGACATGTCCAACACAGAACAGGAAGTGTCCAACACTCAACAGGAAGTGTCCAACACTCAACAGGAAGTGTCCAGCCTGCGAGTCAAACCGGGTCGTCTCCAACAGACAAGAGAGGATCTGGTTCTGTTTCTTCTGTTTGTTCTGGTTTCAGGATGTTGTTTCTTCCAAACGGCGCAGACTGTTGAAGGTTGAAGGCTGAAGGTTGAAGGTTGAAGGCTGAAGGTTGAAGGCTGAAGGCTGAAGGCTGAAGGTTGAAGGTTGAAGGCTGAAGGTTGAAGGCTGAAGGTTGAAGGCTGAAGGCTGAGGTTGAAGGCTGAAGGCTGAAGGCTGAAGGTTGAAGGCTGAAGGTTGAAGGCTGAAGGCTGAAGGCTGAAGGCGCCAGTCAGCATTCTGAATGTGTTAATGCTCTTGTATTGAGAGAAAAGGCTTCATCAGTCAGACCAGCTGTTGTGACTCTTTCTGATGAGAACTTCCAGAGCGGCTTCAAAAGACAAACATTATGACCTCTACATTATGACCTCTACATTATGACCCCTACAGTATGACCTCTACAGTATGACCTCTACATTATGACCCCATATGACCTCTACATTATGACCTCTACAGTATGACCTCTACATTATGACCCCATATGACCTCTACATTATGACCCCTACAGTATGACCTCTACATTATGACCTCTACAGTATGACCTCTACATTATGACCCCATATGACCTCTACATTATGACCTCTACAGTATGACCTCTACATTATGACCCCATATGACCTCTACATTATGACCTCTACATTATGACCTCTACAGTATGACCTCTACATTATGACAGATTTCAGGTCACACAACAAATGTCAGTGAATAAGAGTGAGAATAAACAGCCCAGGCCCTCTACACGCCAATAAAAGAGGTCAATAGGTTGAGGACAAAAAAACATCTGATAAAATCAAATCCATCAAAGGTGGAAATGAGAATCTCTTTAAGTATATTCTGGATTAAATTTAAAAGGGTTTGAATCCTGGAGGATGTGTAGTGTACTGCAGCGACACGGCTTCATGTTTTCAGTTTCACCATTTCCCATCTTCTTTGTTAGCATCCTTTCAGTGTGTGTGTGTGTGTGTGTGTGTGTGTGTGTGTGTGTGTGTGTGTGTGTGTGTGTGTGTGTGTGTGTGTGTGTGTGTGTGTGTGTGTGTGTGTGTGTGTGTGTGTGTGTGTGTGTGTGTGTGTGTGTGTGTGTGTGTGTGTGTGCAGCATTCTTTCTGCTGAGAGAAAATGGGATTACATAATTAAATATTACATCAGCCGAAGGTTTTTCTTCTTCCTTCCCATTCAACTGTTAATTTATGATCAATGTTCACTTCATCAGCGAGCAGAGCTTTAGAGGAGGTAGATGCTCTATAATCTGATGTTAGAGGAGGAAGATGCTCTATAATCTGATGTTAGTGGAGGTAGATGCTCTATAATCTGATGTTAGAGGAGGAAGATGCTCTATAATCTGATGTTAGTGGAGGTAGATGCTCTATAATCTGATGTTAGAGGGGTAGATGCTCTATAATCTGATGTTATGGGGTGGATGCTCTATAATCTGATGTTAGAGGAGGTATATGCTTTATAATCTGATGTTAGAGGAGGTAGATGCTCTATGATCTGATGTTAGTGGAGGAAGATGCTCTATAATCTGATGTTAGAGGAGGTAGATGCTCTATAATCTGATGTTAGAGGAGGAAGATGCTCTATAATCTGATGTTAGAGGGGTGGATGCTCTATAATCTGATGTTATAGGGGTAGATGCTCTATAATCGGATGTTAGAGGAGGTAGATGCTCTATAGTCTGATGTTAGAGGGGTGGATGCTCTATAATCTGATGTTAGAGGAGGTATATGCTTTATAATCCGATGTTAGAGGAGGTAGATGCTCTATAATCTGATGTTAGAGGATGAATATGCTCTATAATCTGATGTTAGAGGAGGGAGATGCTCTATAATCTGATGTTAGAAGAGGTAGATGCTTTATAATCTGATGTTAGAGGAGGTAGATGCTCTATAATCTGACGTTAGAGGAGGTAGATGCTCAATAATCTGATGTTAGAGGAGGTAGATGCTCTATAATCTGATGTTAGAGTGGGTGGATGCTCTATAATCGGATGTTAGAGGAGGTAGATGCTCTATGATCTGATGTTAGAGGAGGTAGATGCTCAATAATCTGATGTTAGAGGGAGTGGATGCTCTATAATCTGATGTTAGAGGAGGAAGATGCTCTATAACATCTGTAATCTAAACAAAACCTTGATAATGCACTTTTCCAACAGAAGATCAGTAAATCTGAGTTCAGTGAAATAGTAATGGTTAATAGAGTAGCTTTGCTGAATGCTAATGCTAACAGTTAGCAGCACAGCTTGACAGGCACAGAGAGACAGAGACACAGAGACACAGAGAGAGACACAGAGACACAGAGAGAGAGACACAGAGAGAGAGAGACACAGAGACACAGAGACACAGAGAGAGAGACACAGAGAGAGACACAGAGACACAGAGACACAGAGACACAGAGAGAGACACAGAGAGAGAGAGACACAGAGACACAGAGACAGAGACACAGAGAGAGACACAGAGAGAGAGAGACACAGAGACACAGAGACAGAGACACAGAGAGAGAGACACAGAAACACAGAGACACAGAGAGAGAGAGACACAGAGACACAGAGAGAGAGACAGACTGAGACAGACTGAGGTGACATTGACGACCACGTCTTTTAAAAGCTGCTAACTGGTTGTGCTGATGTCTTGAGTTGACGGTTGCTAACGCCGCTGGTCTCTGTTGTTGCAGGTGAGGTCATCCAGCAGCAGCAGTGGAGCAGAACTGACGGCGGTGAGCCTGGGCTCTTCCTGATCGTCCCGATCGTCCCGATCGTCCCGATCCTTCGCAGCGACTGACCAGCACCTCCACGCCCCTCCACAATGGATGACGACGGGCGCTACAGGGACGGCCGCTCTGACTTCGTCCGTGGCGCCAAGGACATCGCAAAGGTGGCCAAGAAGCAGGTGGGTAAGAAAGTGGGCCGCGGCGTGGACAAGATGACGGACGAGTACACCAAGCGCTCCTACAAGCGGTTCGAGGAGGAAGACGACGATGACGACTACGCCGGCGTGCCCGGCAACGATGGCGGTTATTATCGCAACGACAGCCGGGCTAACGACGACGAAGGCCACAGCGACTCCACCGAGGGCCACGACGAGGACGACGAGATCTACGAGGGCGAATACCAGGGCATCCCGCGGGCCGACTCGGGCAAGGCGGGCAGCGTGGACGGCGTGACGGCCGCCGCCCAGGCGCAGCAGTTCAGAGACCTGTCGGCGTTCGAGGGCGAGCGCAGGAAAGACCAGGAGGAGCTGGCGCAGCAGTACGAGGCCATCCTGCAGGAGTGCGGCCACGGCAAGTTCCAGTGGACGCTGTACTTCGTCCTGGGCCTGGCGCTGATGGCGGACGGCGTGGAGATCTTCGTGGTCGGCTTCGTGCTGCCCAGCGCGGAGAAGGACATGTGTCTGTCTGAACCCAACAAAGGCATGCTGGGTAAGTTCAACACTCTGAAGCACGAGCAGATTAATCCCTGACTGAGTTCATCTTCCATGACTCAGCTGGTTTCCTCCACTTCACTGGAAAAAGCTTTGTCATGGATTTTTGAAACTAAATTCCTTCAAATGTCCTGGAGAACATTGAGTCACCAGAAGATCAGAAATGTGAGATTCTGGTTCTGACCAGGTCCGTTAAACCTCTGTGGTTCTTCTCATGAAGACCTGGAGAGCTTTTAGCTTTTGGTCCAAACTAATCTGCTGTTCTTCTCCTCCTGTGGTCCTGCTGCTGCTCCTCTAACATCAGATTATAAAGCATCTCCGCCTCTAACATCAGATTATAGAGGATCTCCGTCCTCTAACATCAGATTATAGAGCACCTTCCTCATTTAACATCAGATTATAGAGCATCTTCCTCAACGAACCTCAGATTATAAAGCATCTCCGCCTCTAATATCAGATTATAGAGCATCTCCGTCCTCTAACATCAGATTATAGAGCACCTTCCTCATTTAACATCAGATTATAGAGCATATCCGTCCTCTAACATCAGATTATAGAGCATCTCCCCTCTAACCTCAGATTATAGAGCATCTCCACGCTAACATCAGATTATAGAGCACCTTCCTCCTCTAACATCAGATTATAGAGCATCTTCCTCAACGAACCTCAGATTATAAAGCATCTCCCCCTCTAACATCAGATTATAGAGCATCTTCCCCCTCTAACCTCAGAGCATAGAGCATCTTCCCCATTTAACCTCAGATTATAGCGCATCTCCATCTCCGCCTCCTCTGACGTCTCCTCCCACTGTCTCCTCCCACTGTCTCCTCTATGTCTCCTCCAACGTCTCCTCCCACTGTCTCCTCTATGTCTCCTCCCACGTCTCCTCCCATTGTCTCCTCCCGCTGTCTCCTCTCCGTCTCCTCCCACGTCTCCTCTCCGTCTCCTCCCACATCTCCTCCCATGTCTCCTCTCTGTCTCCTCTCACTGTCTCCTGCCACGTCTCCTCCCACTGTCTCCTCTATGTCTCCTCCAACGTCTCCTCCCACTGTCTCCTCTATGTCTCCTCCCACGTCTCCTCCCATTGTCTCCTCCCATTGTCTCCTCTCTGTCTCCTCCCACTGTCTCCTCCAACGTCTCCTCCCACTGTCTCCTCTATGTCTCCTCCCACGTCTCCTCCCATTGTCTCCTCCCATTGTCTCCTCTCCGTCTCCTCCCATGTCTCCTCTCTGTCTCCTCCCACTGTCTCCTATCCGTCTCCTCCCATGTCTCCTCTCTGTCTCCTCCCACTGTCTCCTGCCACGTCTCCTCCCACTGTCTCCTCTATGTCTCCTCCAACGTCTCCTCTATGTCTCCTCCCACGTCTCCTCCCACTGTCTCCTGCCACGTCTCCTCTATGTCTCCTCCCACGTCTCCTCCCACTGTCTCCTCTATGTCTCCTCCCACGTCTCCTCCCACTGTCTCCTCTCCGTCTCCTCCCACGTCTCCTCCCACTGTCTCCTCTCCGTCTCCTCCCACGTCTCCTCCCACTGTCTCCTCTCCGTCTCCTCCCACTGTCTCCTCTCCGTCTCCTCCCACGTCTCCTCCCACTGTCTCCTCTCCGTCTCCTCCCACGTCTCCTCCCACTGTCTCCTCTCCGTCTCCTCTGTCTTCACCTGACGGGACATGTTGGTAGTTCAGGTGAAGTCAGCAGAGACGTGGACGCTGACACTGAGTGTGTTTCTTTGGTCTTCATGCTGCAGTGAGCAGGTTCTTATTCCCAAATCGGTGACATCATCAGCCAAGGTGGCTTAGGGAGAGGAGGGGGCCGAGGACACGACCCTGTGGTGTGCCTGGACTCATGATGGATGGAGTGTGACCTCCTGACCTCCTGACCTCCTGACCTCATGACCTCCTGACCTCCTGACCTCCTGACCTCCTGACCTCCTGACCTCATGACCTCCTGACCTCATGACCTCCTGACCTCATGACCTCAGGATCAGAAGTGTGAAGCTGAACCATAAATGTTCAGCCATATTTGATAATGTTGCTTGATGACATCACTTCCACTGCAGGTGGATGCGGGCAGTGTGTCCATTGTCTGTGCTGTAGGACGGCGTATTGATGAGTTCTGCTGCGATCAGTTCAGACGGATCGTTGGTTCCTGAGGTCACTGCTTGTCGTTTCACTCTGGTTGTTGTTGGAACAGTTTGTTCTTCATTTCCTGTTTGTGTCCAATTCAAAACATTAAGACGTTCCATGAACTCACTCTGCATCAGGACACACATACTGGGAACAGTCCAACTTGGTACTTTTATTTTGACAGTCACCGTTATAACAATCCAACTTCTGCCCACTGGAATGTCTGTGTTCTGAAGAGGAGGAGGAGGAGGAGGAGGAGGAGGAGGAGGAGGAGGAGGAGACATCTTGATCTTGTACTCTGATGGATCCCGATCGAACATGGAATATTCTTCAATGTCTTCAGGCTCAAGCAGCTGGATTTATTACTGAGCTATGTGACAGTCCGTGAGAGGGTGGATGAGACAGGGTGGATGAGACAGGGTGGATGAGACAGGGTGACTGAGACAGGGTGGATGAGACATGGTGGATGAGACAGGGTGGATGAGACATGGTGGATGAGACAGGGTGGATGAGACAGGGTGGATGAGACAGGTTGGATGAGACATGGTGGATGAGACATGGTGGATGAGACAGGGTGGATGAGACAGGGTGGATGAGACAGGGTGGATGAGACATGGTGGATGAGACAGGGTGGATGAGACAGGGTGGATGAGACATGGTGGATGAGACAGGGTGGATGAGACAGGGTGGATGAGACATGGTGGATGAGACATGGTGGATGAGACAGGGTGGATGAGACATGGTGGATGAGACAGGGTGGATGAGACAGGGTGGATGAGACATGGTGGATGAGACATGGTGGATGAGACAGGGTGGATGAGACAGGGTGGATGAGACAGGGTGTGTAAGGTGTTTTAAAAATCACAATATAATGTGAATGAAGGTTTTGCAGGATCCTTTCAGACCTTAACGCCTCCATCAGTCACCAAGTGGAAACCCTGCAGCTCCTCCAGGCCCTGTGTGTGTGTGTGTGTGTGTGTGTGTGTGTGTGTGTGTGTGTGTGTGTGTGTGTGTGTGTGTGTGTGTGTGTGTGTGTGTGTGTGTGTGTGTGTGTGTGTGTGTGTGTGTGTGTGTGTGTGTGTGTGTGTGTGTGTGTGTGTGTGTGTGTGTGACAATGTGGATGGGTGGGCAGTTATTAATAGTCTCCCTGCCCCCCACTCTAAACACACAACTCTGCTGCTGCACACACTCTTCTTCCATTTTCAGGCACACACACACACACACACACACACACACACACACACACACACACACACACACACACACACACACACACTGCCCTGGAGCCTGTGACAGCTCTGTCATAGCGTCAACCGGCCTCATTCTTTTCCTCTCTCTACTCCTCCTCCTCCTCCTCCATGGTGCTTCCTGGAGATCCCTCCTCTTCCTCTTCCTCTTCCTTGTCCTCTTCCTCCTCCTCGGTGCTTCCTGGAGATCCCTCCTCTTCCTCTTCCTCTTCCTCCTCCTCGGTGCTTCCTGGAGATCCCTCCTCCTCCTCTTCCTCTTCCTCTTCTTCCTCCTCCTCCTCCTCCTCGGTGCCTCCTGGAGATCCCTCCTCTTCCTCTTCCTCTTCCTTGTCCTCTTCCTCCTCCTCGGTGCTTCCTGGAGATCCCTCCTCTTCCTCTTCCTCTTCCTCTTCCTCCTCCTCGGTGCTTCCTGGAGATCCCTCCTCCTCCTCTTCCTCTTCCTCTTCTTCCTCTTCCTCTTCCTCCTCCTCGGTGCTTCCTGGAGATCCCTCCTCCTCCTCTTCCTCTTCCTCTTCTTCCTCCTCCTCCTCCTCCTCGGTGCCTCCTGGAGATCCCTTCTCTTCCTCTCACTCCTCTTCCTGACTGTTTCACTCCTCACTTCTTCTCTGCTGCACATCATGGTTTCAGGTTCATTTTGGATGTTTAATTGAGTGATTCTGCCGCCCCCTGGTGGCTGTGTGTAACGTTGCAGGCCAGCCCAGGACCTGCTGCAGAGGTTTCCACCACAACGTCACTAGTGAAACTCATAGTTTTGGCATTTTTGTTTCAGAAAAGTTTCATGTTTCCATGGCAACGTTCTGAAACCAGTGAAACAGAAACAGTGAAGATGATGTAGTTTGTATGTTTGGCCACGAGTTGGTGCTGTTCTCTGTTTTTGTAATGAAAGCACACACACATTCAGTAGAGAACAGCTCAGACCGGGTCTCCCCTCCTGATCTGGAGCTCAGACCAGGTCCCCCCCCTCCAGCTCAGACCAGGTCCCCTCCTCCAGCTCGGACCACGTCCCCCCCTCCAGCTCGGACCACGTCCCTCCCTCCAGCTCAGACCAGGTCCCCCCCTCCAGCTCGGACCACGTCCCCCCCTCCAGCTCAGACCAGGTCCCCCCCTCCAGCTCGGACCACGTCCCCCCCTCCAGCTCAGACCAGGTCCGCCCCCTCCAGCTCAGACCAGGTCCCCCCCTCCAGCTCGGACCACGTCCCCCCCTCCAGCTCAGACCAGGTCCCCCCCTCCAGCTCAGACCAGGTCCCCCCCTCCAGCTCGGACCGGTTGCTGGTCGGTCACAGGAAGAGTTCAGAGTCCTCAGAGTCCCTGGTTCAGGTCTTGGTGGTACTGGACTCAGGAGCTGGAGTTCTGCTGCTGTTCCTCGTGTTCATTAGCTGCTAGTGGTCACAATGTTCACCACATCTGCCTGAATGAAAGTCAGTCCAGAAACCAAAGACCTCAGAGACACCTCCTTATGATCTCCTACTGATCTCCTGCTGATCTCCTCCTGATCTCCTCCTGATCTCCTGCTGATCTCCTCCTGATCTCCTGCTGATCTCCTTCTGAACTCCTCCTGATCTCCTCCTGATCTCCTTCTGATCTCCTGCTGATCTCCTTCTGATCTCCTGCTGATCTCCTTCTGATCTCCTCATGATCTCCTGATCTCCTTCTGATCTCCTCCTGATCTCCTCCTGATCTCCTTCTGATCTCCTTCTGATCTCCTTCTGATCTCCTTCTGATCTCCTTCTGATCTCCTTCTGATCTCCTTCTGATCTCCTGCTGATCTCCTCCTGATCTCCTTATGATCTCCTGCTGATCTCCTGCTGATCTCCTGCTGATCTCCTGCTGACTCCAGTCCTCTCTCCTGTGGCTGTTCGGAGGGAAAAACGCTTGAATATTAACGATAACATATTTGGTTCTTCCACGGTTTCGACTCCCCTGCAGAGACTGCCGGAGCCTACAGAGCGCCCCCATGCTGCTGCAGTGGAAATGCAGACGAGGTGTTGTCACTTGAAACATTGTCATGGAGACGGGGCATCAGTCTCTCAGCCTGTCTGTGGTGATGCTGCATTGCAGCGTCAGCGGCTGACCTCCATCCTCCTGACCTCCATCCTCCTGACCTCCATCCTCCTGGCCTCCATCCTCCTGACCTCCATCCTCCTGACCTCCATCCTCCTGGCCTCCATCCTCCTGACCTCCATCCTCCTGGTCTCCATCCTCCTGACCTCCATCCTCCTGACCTCCATCCTCCTGGCCTCCATCCTCCTGACCTCCATCCTCCTGGCCTCCATCCTCCTGACCTCCATCCTCCTGACCTCCATCCTCCTGACCTCCATCCTCCTGGCCTCCATCCTCCTGACCTCCATCCTCCTGGCCTCCATCCTCCTGGTCTCCATCCTCCTGACCTCCATCCTCCTGGCCTCCATCCTCCTGACCTCCATCCTCCTGGTCTCCATCCTCCTGGTCTCCATCCTCCTGACCTCCATCCTCCTGGTCTCCACCCTCCTGGTCTCCATCCTCCTGGCCTCCACCCTCCTGACCTCCATCCTCCTGGCCTCCATCCTCCTGACCTCCATCCTCCTGGTCTCCATCCTCCTGGTCTCCATCCTCCTGACCTCCATCCTCCTGACCTCCATCCTCCTGGCCTCCATCCTCCTGACCTCCATCCTCCTGGTCTCCATCCTCCTGGTCTCCATCCTCCTGGCCTCCACCCTCCTGACCTCCATCCTCCTGACCTCCATCCTCCTGGTCTCCGTCGGTCTGTTGCTGCATGTTTCTGTCAGAGGAAGCAGCTTTCAGCTCGGCCATTTTGAGAAACACTCCAGAGGAGTCACAGTAACTATAGAGCCAATCAGAACAAAGTTTCCTCCCTGGGGTTCTGACTCTCAGTCCATGTTCTCCTGGGGCTTGGTAGTTTTATTTTGGCAGTCACCATAATAACAATCCAGCTTGGTGTGAGTGTGTGTGGTCTCAGTAATAAAACTAACAACAGCACCAACTAGTGGACCAACATGAGAGCTACATTGTTTTGAGAGCATTGCCTTGAAAACGTGAAAACTTTTGAAATGACCACCCCCCCCCCCCCCCCCCCCATTCCCGCAGGTCTGATCGTGTACCTGGGCATGATGGTGGGCGCCTTCGTATGGGGCGGCCTGGCAGACCGGATCGGCCGCCGGCAGACGCTCCTCATCTCGCTCTCCATCAACAGTGTGTTCGCCTTCTTCTCCTCCTTCGTGCAGGGTTACGTCTCCTTCCTGTTCTGCCGCCTGGCCTCCGGCGTGGGGTAAGAACATGGCGTGGTGGTGGGGTAGGAACGGGGCGTGGGGTAGGAACGGGGTGTGGGGTAAGAATGGGGCGTGGTGGTGGGGTAGGAACGGGGCATGGGGTAGGAACGGGGTGTGGGGTAAGAACATGGCGTGGTGGTGGGGTAGGAACGGGGCATGGGGTAGGAACGGGGTGTGGGGTAAGAATGGGGCGTGGGGTAAGAATGGGGCGTGGGGTAAGAATGGGGCGTGGGGTAGGAACGGGGTGTGGGGTAGGAATGGGGCGTGGGGTAAGAACGGGGCGTTGGGTGCAGTGTTCCAGGAGGGAGGTGCAGTGGTCCAGGAGGGAGGTGCAGTGTTCCAGGAGGGAGGTGCAGTGGTCCAGGAGGGAGGTGCAGTGGTCCAGGAGGGAGGTGCAGTGGTCCAGGAGGGAGGTGCAGTGGTCCAGGAGGGAGGTGAACATGCTGGTTTGAGGCTCCAGCAGACTGTTCTGTGCTCTGCAGCATCGGTGGTTCCATCCCCATCGTCTTCTCCTACTACTCTGAGTTCCTGGCCCAGGAGAAGAGAGGAGAACACCTGAGCTGGCTCTGCATGTTCTGGATGATCGGAGGGATCTACGCCTCCGCCATGGCCTGGGCCATCATCCCACACTACGGTGAGACACCACTGCTGGAGGACAAAACCAGCCTGTAAAACATCTGTCCACTGCTGGAGGACAATTCTGAAGGAGGAGAATTCTGAAGTAGAATTATTGATTATTGAATTAACGATTGTCCCCACCACCCCCCCATACCCCCCCACCCCCCACCCCACCCCCCCACCCCCCACCCAGGTTGGAGCTTCCAGATGGGGTCAGCCTACCAGTTCCACAGCTGGAGGGTCTTCGTGTTGGTCTGTGCCTTCCCCTCGGTGGCGGCCATCTCTGCTCTGACCACGATGCCCGAGAGCCCCCGCTTCTACCTGGAGGTGCCCCCCCCCCCCCCCCCCCCCCCCGATCACCTGACACACCATCACAGGGACGTCACTGACTGATCTGCTTGATTCCTCCAGAACGGGAAACACGACGAGGCCTGGATGATCCTGAAGCAAGTTCATGACACCAACATGAGGGCCAAGGGTTATCCTGAGAGGGTGTTCTCTGTGAGCACACACACACACGCACGCACGCATGCACGCACGCACACACACACACACACACACACACACACACACACACACACACACACACACACACACACACACACTCACACACAAAATTTAATAAACTATGGGTCTGTTTCCTCAGAGGTCTGGACTATGACAGAACAGCTCACCTTTAGTTCATGATGCTAATGCTAATCACAGCGACTGACTGAGGATACAGGCTAACGCTAATGCTAATCACAGCTACTGACTGAGGATACAGGCTAAAGCTAATCACAGCTATTGAGGATACAGGCTAATGCTAAAGCTAATCACAGCTACTGAGGATACAGGCTAATGCTAATGCTACTAACAAAGGAAACAAACATAGCAGCCTGAATTTTAGTTATAACTTTACAATAAACACAATTTCACTTTTCAAACCAAATCATTGAATGATTTCTGTAAAGTCTTTGTTGTTTTGTGTGTGTGTCTGTTTGTATGTCTGTGTGTGTGTGGTTTTGTGTGCGTGTCTGTGTGTGTGTGGTTTTGTGTGTGTGTCTATGTGTGCGTGTGGTTTTGTGTGCGTGTCTATGTGTGTGTGTGGTTTTGTGTGCGTGTCTGTTTGTATGTCTGTGTGTGTGTGGTTTTGTGTGCGTGTCTATGTGTGTGTGTGGTTATGTGTGTGTGTCTATGTGTGTGTGTGGTTTTGTGTGTGTGTCTGTGTGTGTGTGGTTTTGTGTGCGTGTCTGTTTGTATGTCTGTGTGTGTGTGGTTTTGTGTGCGTGTCTATGTGTGTGTGTGTCTATGTGTGTGTGTGTCTATGTGTGTGTGTGGTTTTGTGTGTGTGTCTATGTGTGTGCGTGTCTATGTGTGTGTGTGGTTTTGTGTGTGTGTCTATGTGTGTGCGTGTCTATGTGTGTGTGTGGTTTTGTGTGCGTGTCTATGTGTGTGTGTGGTTTTGTGTGTGTGTCTATGTGTGTGCGTGTCTATGTGTGTGTGTGGTTTTGTGTGTGTGTCTATGTGTGTGCGTGTCTATGTGTGTGCGTGTCTATGTGTGTGTGTGGTTTTGTGTGCGTGTCTATGTGTGTGTGTGGTTTTGTGTGTGTGTCTATGTTTGTGCGTGTGTTTTGTGTGCGTGTCTATGTGTGTGCGTGTGTTTTGTGTGCGTGTCTATGTGTGTGTGTGGTTTTGTGTGTGTGTCTATGTGTGTGCGTGTCTATGTGTGTGTGTGGTTTTGTGTGCGTGTCTATGTGTGTGTGTGGTTTTGTGTGTGTGTCTGTTTGTGCGTGTGTTTTGTGTGCGTGTCTATGTGTGTGCGTGTGTTTTGTGTGTGTGTCTATGTGTGTGCGTGTCTATGTGTGCGTGTGTTTTGTGTGCGTGTCTATGTGTGCGTGTCTATGTGTGCGTGTGTTTTGTGTGTGTGTCTATGTTTGTGCGTGTGTTTTGTGTGCGTGTCTATGTGTGTGTGTGGTTTTGTGTGTGTGTCTATGTGTGTGTGTGTGTTTTGTGTGTGTGTCTATGTGTGTGTGTGTGTTTTGTGTGTGTGTCTATGTGTGTGCGTGTGTTTTGTGTGTGTGTCTATGTGTGTGTGTGTGTTTTGCTCCAGGTGACGACCATCAAGACGGTGAAGCAGCTGGATGAGTTGGTGAATCTGAGCGAAGACGCTTCGTGGCACGAGAAATGGAGGATAAAACTCACCTCACTGTTCCATCAGGTGACGCTTCGTTCTCTCTGCTGGGAGTCGTCACTTTCACTGAAGTTACCTAGATAAGAGTAAACCAGAGTTAATCCTGAAGTTACCTAGATAAGAGTTAACCAGAGTTAATCCTGAAGTTACCTAGATAAGAGTAAACCAGAGTTAATCCTGAAGTTACCTAGATAAGAGTAAACCAGAGTTAATCCTGAAGTTACCTAGATAAGAGTAAACCAGAGTTAATCCTGAAGTTACCTAGATAAGAGTTAACCAGCATCATAATTCAAGAGAACAGACCCAAACTTACCTTATTGTGTGTGTGTGTGTGTGTGTGTGTGTGTGTGTGTGTGTGTGTGTGTGTGTGTGTGTGTGTGTGTGTGTGTGTGTGTGTGTGTGTGTGTGTGTTCAGGTGTGGAGTAACTTCCAGACCATCTTCTCCCCGGAGTACCGTCGGACCACCTACATGATGATGGCTGTCTGGTTCTCCATGTCCTTCAGGTGGGTCCCTCAGGTCCAGCAGGTCCAGCAGGTCCAGCAGGTCCAGCAGGTCCAGCAGGTCCTGGACCTACAGCCAGAAGAGAGTACCAGTGAAAGTTATGATGGGAGGGAATTTGACTCCTGGATCCCCAGCGCTTCAGGTCCAACTGGACATTTAAAAGCAGTAAAACTGTAAAAGACATAAATTTGCTCATATTGAAAGAAGGAAGTTTCCTGTTGCTTTAGCAGCTCTGGAAACCAGTCAAAGGTTAATTCTTCACATTGGGGTTAAAAAAATACTCATATTGAACAAAGAAACTCTGAAATAGGAAGTATATGTGAGGGTTAAATATACCTCATTATAATCAATACTACAAACAGGATCAATTTAAGATGTTAAAACTGTATGACGTCATGGTTTCACTTCCTGTTTCAACTCTCATGGTGGAGTGATGATGTCATTTCCTGTCGCCCTGCAGCTACTACGGACTGACAGTTTGGTTCCCCGACATGATCAAGTACCTGCAGAAGCAGGAATATTCATCCCGAACCAAAGTCTTCCTCAAGGAGAAGGTGGAACACGTCACCTTCAACTTTACTCTGGAAAACCAAGTACACAAGCAAGGAGAGTACTTCAACGACAAGTGAGTTCACTACACAGGTGAGGGTGTGAGGTGAGGTTTAAAAACTAGAGTTACACTCGGTAGAGCGCAGACCTTCGCCAACGCCACGTTGTTTGTTGAACAGAGTTAGCAATGTTAGCATGCTAGCCATTAGCTCATATCGATGCTAACTAGCCTGTCAGGTAGCTACATCACTGTGGAACACAGATTAACCACTACCAGAGTCACTGCGCTCACACCGCCGTTTCTGGACACTGGAACGGAGATATTAGCTGGAGCTCCTGAGCGGAGTTAGCAGTGTGCTAGCGGGTGGCTAACAGGAAATATCTCAACTCTCCAGGAGCCGATTGATTCCAAAATCGAATCGTTTGACCCTTGGATGATGACAGATCCTCACTGAAGATTTTATGTAATTCGGTTGAACCGTTTTTGAGAAAAGTTGAAAAACTACATTCATACATACAAACAATAAATCCACGTGGACCAAAACATCGCCAGCGTTCGTTGGCGAAGGTCATCTAGTGTGGAGGACAATGTCCCGGCGAGCAGCAGAGGAGGCGTCTCTCCACAGTCACAGCTGATTCCTTACAGTTTCGTCTCCTGCAGCGTGTTGATCTATTAGAAGAAACTTCTTCTCCGTCGTCGCAGATTCATGAACCTGAGGATGAAGTCGATGGTGTTCGAGGACTCACTCTTTGAGGAGTGCTACTTCGACGACATCACGTCCAGCAACACCTTCTTCAAGAACTGCACCTTCATCGCCACGCTCTTCTACAACACAGGTAGGGGGCGCCACACTCTTCTACAACACAGATTATAGAGCATCTTCCTCTCTAGCTCATGTAACTTCAGACACACGACTTGTAATACGAGAAGAAAACCAGCTCTATGATCATTTCTTCTCAATTTCTATACTATTTATGATCTAATAATACGTTCTAATAATACGTCCCTGATTCCGTCCAGTCTGAGTTCTTTGAGTCTGCTGTGTCTGTGTGAATTCAGTCGCCCCCTGGTGGAGGGTTCTGGTAACTCAATTTCCATTTTTATGCAGAAGAAACACAACGAAAGTTACGTACGTAACTACGGTTCTATGAATCCCGGATGACTGCCGGTTTAGCCCTGGATGTCTATGTCTCACTGGTCGAGCACCTATACCAACAAAGTCACCTGTGACCCCCCCGGAGTCTATAAGCTCCGGTGTCACCGGTGGATCTTTTCCGCAGGAATCTTCTCGCAAAACCACGATGATTCCGAGTGACTGAACGCTCTGGCGGTCTTCCGGGATTCACAGAACCCTAGTTACGTACGGAACTTTCGTTCTATTTCATCCCTACTGACCGCCAGAGGCGGTGCTTTAGCACTGGATGAGCAATGTCAAGAGTGTCATGAGGAATCCGGATACCCCCCTCACACACTGGATGCTGAGGGATTGACGGCCAAGACCGCTCCCGGTGGAGGAGGTGTAGCCACGTTCACTCTGTAGAATCTGGCAAAGGTACTGGGTCAGGTCCACGAGGCCGCAGCACAGACCGCCTCAATGGGTACACCCTTCAGAGAAGCCCATGAGGGAGACTCACTCCTCGTTGAGTGACATCTCACCCTGGCTGGTGGGGGGGAGCGCTGGACGCATAGGCATGTGTGATGGCGTCCCCCACCCGGCCTCTGTTTTGACGAGGCCAAATTCTTTGTTGTTTTTCACTTTTTCTTCTGATCTCTGTATTTTGTTCTTGTAATTTTATTGTGGTTTTAATGTAAAAGCACTTTGTAACAATGTTTAAAAAAGTGCTATACAAATATTCTTCTTCTTCTTATTCTTATTGTTGTTATTATTCTTCTTCTTCTTCTTCTTCTTATTGTTATTATTGTTATTATTCTTATTGTTGTTATTATTCTTATTCTTATTAACACACCCTTACCAGATGTGGACGTCTCACAGCAATAACATCAGAAAGACTCCTCACGTCCCACTTCCCTCCGACCACTGGCTGATTAATGTCTCCAGTGCAGAAACCAGCCCAGGTCATGTAACAGGGCACCACATGACCACAGAGAATCCTTAAATATTAATGTCTCCAGTGCAGAAACCAGCCCAGGTCATGTAACAGGGCACCACATGACCACAGAGAATCCTTAAATCCTTGAATCATTGAATCCTTGAATCCTTGAATACAAACACAAGATCTCCCAGCAGAGACATCCTGAACTCTCACAATTTAAATGTGGTGATTTGCTGTCCCTCTGGATGATTCACACACAGGAAGCTTTGACTTTGGGACAGATTTGTGATTTTCTGCGCTTCATCCAACGTCTCCATGACGACCAGTAATGCTGGAGGTCGTCATGGAGATCAAAATCTTCATTTTTCTGTGTTTCCGCTCGGCATTAAAGGCTCAATCTATTTGTGAGAGAGTTTAGTTCAGCTTTGTTTATGCTCCGTTTCCACAGCAACAGCAGAAACGGGGAAAATTGATGAAGTTACCATGTTGGGCGACTAAAACGTCCCAGAAGAATATGGGCCTGGAGTCATGACGCTCTGGAGGATACCTTGTTCTGATTGTCTCTACTGAGCATGTGCAGAAGAACGACTTACTACGACCAGGAGGAGAATTTCAGAAAAGTTGTGTTTTCTCCCGTCTCCATGGAGCTGGAGTCGGAGAGTGTCTCCAGTGACTCTGAGCTCCGTTGTTGAGTCAGTTGTGTCAAACACTATGAAAGTTTTCCGTTTTCACTTGAAAATGTTGCCGTGGAAACGGGTCCCGAGTCTTATTTCACTGTACTTCAGCTGAACGAGCCACGGTGGCGCCACCTGCAGTCAGTTATGAGGAAGTGTAGGCCTTCAGTTGGTGCCGTGGTCCTCTGAGAATACTGAATCTGAGTGTTCGAAAATGATGGAATATTTAAAAAAATAAATGCATATTTGTGCTTTGGGTTGCCATGGTAACAGGGTCTTGTTCTAGATGTCTTTGATAAATTGTCAGCATGTTGAAGAGTTTGAGTTTTTGTCTGCGAGCCTCACAGAGTTGCTCCGGTGTGTTGAGCAGCCAGAGCTGCAGTCTGACCAGGCTCCCTGTCTCTGTTTCCGCAGATCTCTTTAAGTACAGGCTGGTCAACTGTAAGCTCATCAACAGCACCTTCCTGCACAACAAGGAGGGCTGCCTGCTCAGCGACATCAGCGACGAAAACAACGCCTACATGGTGTACTTCGTCAGCTTCCTGGGCACCTTGGCTGTGTTGCCCGGCAACATCGTCTCCGCGCTGCTGATGGACAAGATTGGACGTCTGAGGATGTTAGGTAGAGCGGCTGCAGCAACAATGAAAATGAAAAGCTGTGATCACGTCTCCTGCTCCACTGATTCACTATGAAAACTACCAGCAGGTTTCAGCTCCATCAAACAAACATCAGCGGCCATGAAGTTATTATTAGTGACCCTGACAGTGACGTGAAAAGCCGCGTGTGAGCTGGACCATCCACGTTCAGTGGCATCAGCTGCTTCTTCCTGTCGTTCGGTAACAGCGAGTCGGCCATGATCGCTCTGCTCTGCCTGTTTGGAGGCATCAGCATCGCCTCCTGGAACGCCCTGGACGTCCTGACGGTGGAGCTCTACCCCTCCGACAAGAGGTGGGTGGAAACCTGCTGCACCACAGAGACACCGTCACAGGATGTCTTCTGTCACAGGACGTCTTCCGTCACAGGAAGTCCCCCCAGGGATCTGCACTAGCACCTCTAGCCCACACCTCAAATAGCATATACGTCTCTGTGTCCCATCGGTAATGTTTAGACTGTATCGCTCAATTACAGTGTTTCTGCCAAATCCGTGGAAACGGACTTTCTGAAGCGTTGTCTTGTAAATGGTGTAAATGTAAGTGGTTCTAGAGAAGAACCCGTGTTGACTGGCTCCTCATCTGCTGCCTTTCCTCCTTCAGAACGACGGCGTTCGGATTCCTCAACGCGCTCTGCAAGCTGGCGGCGGTGCTCGGCATCAGCATCTTCACCTCCTTCGTGGGAATAACCAAGGCCGTGCCCATCATGTTCGCTTCGGGCGCGCTGGCCACCGGCAGCTTCCTGGCCCTCAAGCTACCGGAGACACGAGGGCAGGTGCTGCAGTAATGTGGTGCCTCCTGGGGGAGGCGCACTGTGATTGAGCAGCTCCAGACCCCCCCCCACCCATACCCCCACCCCCACCCCCCACAGTGAGAAACAGCGGTGAGTTGTAAATAACCAGCCGAGGGATTCCTCCGTAGAGCCGGCTCTGCTTTCAATCAGCGCTTCCCAACCTGAGAGACAACGTCACAGAGAAACACCTGGAGTCCACATTCTATTGGCTGTCAGTGAGAGGGGGCGTGTCCACCAGCCTCACTGTCATGTTGTGGCCAATCGGAGATCAGAATGGAAGACCGCAGCCTTTAAGGTTGGAAACCGCTGCTTCAAACACGAGTGAAACTATTATTAGATATTAAAACTAAAATATTGAACTGGAGCAAAAAAACCAAGCATATTCTAACATTTTGTCCTGGTCAGTGTAGATCCATACCAGTGGGGTCAGAGGTCCGAGGGGTGGGGGTCGGTGGGTGGGAGTTAGTGGGGTGGGGGGGTCAGTGGGTGGGGGTTAGTGGGGTGGGGGGGTCAGTGGGTGGGGGGGTCAGTGGGGTCAGAGGTCAGTAGAGTGGGGGGTCATGGGGGAGGGGCTCTTTATAAGGAGCCATGCACACAGACTGGTAGAAGGAGTTCTCCGTCGTCGCCTCCATCCTCAGCAGATTCACCTCCTCAAGTCTTCAGTCACTTTCCATTCTTGGACATCGACTCAAAAATGCAATATTTTTCGCCTTGATATGAAGCATTTTTGACGTTTGTGGGTAAAACCAAGACTCTGGCCTCTTGGCTTTCTCCGTCCCAAAGACCCGCCTCACTCCGCCGCCTGACGTCTCGTGTTTGTCTACAGACTTTACTGCCATTTTGTAGACGATAGAAGATCCCAGGTTTGCTTTAATTTTCCCCACGAGGTGATCAATACCGGCCGGCAGCAGCCGGGAGGTCATCCGGTCAGACGACAGGACAACCGTCATGTGTCAGTGTCCCCAACGTTTTCCCGCCATGATGGAAACGTCTCGTCCAGTTGTCATTGAAAAGCCTTCTGGTCCTTTACCATTAGTGTGTGTGTGTGTGTGTGTGTGTGTGTGTGTGTGTGTGTGTGTGTGTGTGTGTGTGTGTGTGAACTGAATGTTTGGACCTACGTGAGAGTGCTTCTTCGTGCATATTGAGAAAAGACTTGATGTATTTATTAATTTTCGACGTGAGCGTTGGACTAGTGGTTGGATGTGGAAGTTGGCATGACGACACACTGGTCGTGTTTAACCTGCCTTCTGTCACAAACAGGAAGTAAACAGGAGAAACCAGAGGTCAGCACTGCAAAAGTCAATTTTGTTGGATTATTGAGGAAAATGTTGAAGTTTGACTCTTTTGTGCTGATGACGGTCTGGGAACCTTTTTCCTTTACAATTCTGCATCAAGATGCCGTAGAGAACTCACTGCCAACGGCTGCAGCGCCGCGGGCCAACGGCCAATCAGAAACACACAGCGGGCCAACGGCCAATCAGAAACACACAGCGGGCCAACGGCCAATCAGAAACACACAGGAACTACTAAGAGAAGAAACAATCGCTGACGTCTCAGATTAACAAAAAAATCTTTTGTCCAAACTGCCATTTTGTAGGATAGCAGCCATATGTAGCCTCCTGATGAGCCGCCGTGCTATGCTAAGCTAAGCTATGCTATGCTATGCTACGCCGTCGTACCTGCACAATGAATCAGCTGAGCCTCGATTCGTTCAGCACACACCCCGACAACACCATGATCAAAAACACAACGGACAAAACACCTTTAGCAAAAGCACAATGACCAACCAACAACCCCCCCCCCACACACACACACACACACACACACACACACACACACACACACACACAAAACACTGTTTGCACACTCATCCCACCTCCTCGCTTCCTGCCAAACCTCGTCTGTTACACAATGATCCAACCAGCCAATCAGGAAACTTTTCAAAAACGTTGGTCTTCGTCCAAGTTGTGTGTTTGCTGCTCTGGTGAGAACTGCCCTTCTCTTGCTGTGACCTTTGCCCTCTAACATGGACTGCCTGTGTCCCACTACTGCCCTCAAGTGTCCACATGATGCAACAACCATGACCTAGGTTCCGGCCTGGTATGGAGGGTTTCCTGTTCTCACCAGTCCTTTAAGAGAAACCCCCCTCACCGCCCCCCACCCCTTGTCTCACCCCCCAAAACCCCTCAAGGCCCCCCACCCCCTGTCTCACCCCCTAAAACCCCTCAAGGCCCCCCACCCCCTGTCTCACCCCCCAAAACCCCTCAAGGCCCCCCACCCCCAAAACCCCTCAAACCCCCCTCACCTCGAAAACCCCCACCCCTAAAACCCTTCAACCCCCCCCACCCCAAAAAAACCCCTAAGACGCCCCCCCCCCCCCCCAAAGCACATTGACACAACAGCACAGTAGGAAGCGTAAACGCTCAGCAGTAGCTGTCCTGCTACATCTCACGTCTCCGCGAGGCTAGGTACATATCGTAGCTCACATTACGTCACAGGGTTTTTTTGTATAAATACCTGGTTGCCTAGCAACCATCAATCGTGAGTGCAAAAAGTGAACAAAGCAATAAGAGTCTCTTCTTCTCTCCTCTGGAAGCTTCTGGGAGTCGACCTGCTGACCTTTGACTCATTAACAACGTAGGACGGCTAACGTTACCGCGACGCAGGACGGCTAACGTTACTACGACGCAGGACGGCTAACGTTACCACGACGTAGGACGGCTAACGTTACTACGACGCAGGACGGCTAACGTTACCACGACGTAGGACGGCTAACGTTACCACGACGCAGGACGGCTAACGTTACTACGACGCAGGACGGCTAACGTTACCACGACGTAGGACGGCTAACGTTACTACGACGCAGGACGGCTAACGTTACTACGACGCAGGACGGCTAACGTTACCACGACGCAGGACGGCTAACGTTACTACGACGCAGGACGGCTAACGTTACTACGACGCAGGACGGCTAACGTTACCACGACGCAGGACGGCTAACGTTACTATGACGCAGGACGGCTAACGTTACCACGACGCAGGACGGCTAACGTTACTATGACGTAGGACTGCTAACTTTACTACGGCTAACGTTACTACGACGCAGGACGGCTAACGTTACTACGACGCAGGACGGCTAACGTTACTACGATGTAGGACAGCTAACGTTACTACGGCTCACGTTACTACGACGCAGGAAGGCTAACGTTACCACGACGTAGGACAGCTAACGTTACTATAACTAACGTTACCACAATGCAGGGCGGCTAGCAGGTGGCTAGCATCCTCTCGCTAGCATTACTGCGTCGTCTCGCTAGAGTGAGCACGTCCTGTCGCTAGCGTTAGCGTGTCCTCTCTAAAACAACTCGTTTTCTGCGTTGACGTGAATCAATGTAAGAAAGAATTCCTCATCACCTTCGTCACTGTACCGTGTTGTAGAAACTGTAGTTGACTGTAAGTATAGAAACTGTCGAATTAAAACGCTAAAAAAAAAATGTAAATGAAAGAATCTGTATGTTGTCTTTGATTTCTGTGTATTTTGTAAATGAATGAAATCTAAGTAAGAGCATCAATGTTCAACCGAGTTCTAAGTCGTAGTTAGGCTAAATGTGACGACGACATGAGTTCTGTCTAAAGGTGTGTAAGACCTTTGTTTTTCTCTGGGTTTGCACTCTGCTGCCACCTGCTGGAATCACAAAAACTACAAGAATAAACTCATGGAAGTGAACTACTGCGGATCGCTCTGTCTCCAGTCTTTATGGACGCCAGAGAACACACCCACACACACACGCACACACACACACACACACACACACACTCACGCTCACACACACACACACACACACACACGCACGCACACACACACACACGCACGCACACACGCACGCACACACACGCACACACACGCACGCACGCACGCACGCACGCACACGCACACACGCACACACACACACACACACGCACACACTCACGCTCACAAACGTGTGTGTGCAGGTTACACATAGTCCACAGATCAACCGACGGGTTTCCCAGTGGGAATTTCCCAGTTTGACCACATTTTTCCCACTTCCATTTACTAAAATTCCATTTGCTTCTTTAATTCATCTTTACTTGAAGAAAACAGTGAGATTGTTGTTTTGAGGCGCCAACATAGGAATCAGCACGAGGAGCTTCCTGGGAAATATGGAACAAATGTAATAAAAATGATTTATGTAAATCAACATGCACATATCAAACCGCGTATCGTCACTACGATACGCTAGCCTGTTAGCCTCGGGGCTAACAATTAACAAGCTGGAGTTCAGTAACGTCGACTATGGAGATAAAAACTTTTTCCTAATTTACTTTTGTTTCCATTTCAGAAATAAACCAGCTTTTTTTGAAAAAATAAACTTTTAACATCTAAACGAATTCACTTTTAAAATTAAATCACAACAGCTTGAAAACATTTCATTGAAGCTTCAAAATAAAACAAATAACAATAAATGAAATAGAGCGAAATTTAAAATGGCTTGAAATAATAAATACTAATAAAAAGTTAGAACCTTTGACTTTCTGAACTTTAATCAATATTCTGTTGATTGATGTCAGAACTTGTGGGCTTGGATTCATTTCAATCTTTAAACTGAAGAAGAGAAGTTTAATAAAGAGAGGTTTTCCCGCGCTGCGGACAGGTATGCGTGCTGACGTCACTGAGGTGACACCTTCCTGGCTCCGCCCCCTCCGGTGCTTAAGTTCCCGGTACAGATTCTTTTTCCTCACTTCAGAACGCGTCTGTCCAGCGATGAGGATGAAGATCTGCTCCTCCTCTTCCTCTGCGGGGCGGTTCGACTCGGACTGACTCGGTTCGACTCGGACTGACTCGGTTCGACTCGGTGATCCGGACTGAAGCTCGCAGGAATCAGACGGTGAGTCTAAACTTTCTCAAACTGTTTGAAGCGTCTGAATCAGTGATCAGGCGGGCGCGCGCACGGAGGGATCGTCCGCGTTCACGGTGAGGAAGAGGAGGAAGAACAGAGTGTGTCCGCGTCGCTCCGTGTGCGTGAAGACGCGGGCTCGAAGGTGACAGGCGGGGGATGCGGGGCGGGGGGGTCCCGTACGAGGACCTCCGTCCGGTCATGCACCCTGACGTCACGCGGCGACGCGCTGTCAGCGTGGCTCCCGGTCGACGTGTCCGCCCGGGTGGTGGTGGGTGGGGTGGGGGGGTGGGGCTGGGGGGGTTAAAGAGTAACTGACCTCAGGAATAAGCCATACTTTCACAGGACGTTACTTTAACACAGGGAGATGTTTCTCATTAAAAATAACAAAACTAAACAACAAATAGTAACTTTTCAAGTCTTTTCAGAGTGAAACTGATTTCAGGTCAAAATCTATAAACAATAACCTGTAAACAACAACAACAACCTGTAGGTAACAGCAGCAACTTGTAAACAACAACAACAACCTGTAGGTAACAGCAGCAACCTGTAAACAACAACCTGTAAACAACTACAACCTGCAGGTAACAGCAGCAACCTGTAAACAACAACCTGTAAACAACTACAACCTGTAGGTAACAGCAGCAACCTGTAAACAACAACAACTACAACCTGCAGGTAACAGCAGCAACCTGTAAACAACTACAACCTGCAGGTAACAGCAGCAACCTGTAAACAACTACAACCTGCAGGTAACAGCAGCAACCTGTAAACAACGACCTGTAAACAACTACAACCTGCAGGTAACAGCAGCAACCTGTAAACAACTATGATTGATTTACTCCACAGGAACCGTCTGGGTCGGGTGGTCTTTGGTCGGGTCCATGATGGCCTCCGGAGCCAAAAGCCACCTGTGCCGGATCTGTGGAGGCACTCTGCAGGGGAACCAGCGTCGATGGCTGTTCGGGGGCACAAACCGGAGACCCACTGCGGCAGGTGGCCCCCCGGGGACCCCAACCGGGTCCCACCAGTCCAGGTCCTCTCAGAGCAGCCCCTGGGGTGAGGAAGACCACCGGCTGGGGGTCCAGGGTTAAATAACTTGAGATAAAATATGGCAGATTAAGGGTGTGTGTGTGTGTGTGTGTGTGTGTGTGTGTGTGTGTGTGTGTGTGTGTGTGTGTGTGTGTGTGTGTGTGTGTGTGTGTGTGTGTGTGTGTGTGTGTGTGTGTGTGTGTGTGTGTGTGTGTGTGTGTGTGTGTGTGTGTGTGTGTGTGTGTGTGTGTGTGTGTGTGTGTGTGTGTGTGTGTGTGTGTCGGCCCGTCCTCAGGCAGTACCTTGTCTCTCAGTTCCTCGGGGTCTTTGTCCCGGTCCCAGCAGTCCCTGACCCCGTCCTGGCCGTCTAAAGCGGTGGACCTGCTGGCGGTTCTGACCCACATCCTGGGCCAGGCGGTGCCGCGTGGAGACGTCCATGGCGAGTTTGTGTGTGGGAAGTGTGTGTGCGTCCTGGAGCGGGTGTTCAAGTTCGACACGGTGATCTCCCGGGTGAAGGTGCTGTCGGCGGAGCGCCTCCAGAAACTCACGCAGGAGCGCGACCAGATCCGGCAGTGGGTGCGACAAAGCTACCGGCGGCGGCGGCCGCGGGGCAGCGGCAGCTCCGGTGACGACGACGGCGGCGGCGGCAAGGCAGAGCAGGAGAAGGAGGCCTACCGGGAGATGCTCCAGGACAACATGGCACTCTCCGAGTACGAGTGTTGGTCAGAGCGCTGGGACACGTGTCCCTACTTCATCCGTACCGGGAAGCGCTGCCGCCGGGGGAAGGGCTGCGAGGGCTGCGACTCTTTACGGGTCCCTGACTCTGCCTACGAGTCGGTGTGCGGCATCCCCCGACACCTGCCCTTCCAGCCGCTCTCCCCGCTGTGCCGGGACAAGTCCCGCAGCATGCCCCTCCACTGGCAGAGGGCACTGTCGGGGGGGTCCAGCCCGGCCTCACTGTCTGGCTCCACCCTGTCCCTGCGGACCTCGTCCAGGGCCTCGTCTAGGACCGCCTCTGTGCAGTCCCTGGACTCCCTGGACAGTCAGGACCCCTTCGAGATGGCGGGCGACTGCTCACTGGGCGACTTCTCGCTGGGCTTCTTGCTGATGGAGCTGAGGGGTATCGAGGGGAATCATCTCAGCTCTCCGTTAGGGAGCCGGATCCCCGTCCTGGGCCGGGGGCGCAGCAGGTCTGCAGGGAGAGTCGGGGGGCCGGTGTCACCCTCGGTGAGCCGTACGCTGAATTTCAGAGAGAACGGAGAGGACCAGACGGACGGAGAGGATGGGGACATCCTGACGGAGCTGAGGGACGACTTCCTGCCGCTTCATCGAGAGGTGAGTCCCACACCGGACCTGGGTGACCCTCCAGTAGTTATGGGGGTAACGGTACACCCGGGTCACGGTTCAGGATGTACCTCGGTGTTGGGGTCAGGGTTCAGTACCTCAGCGTGGGGGTCAGGGTTCAGTACCTCGGCGTGGGGGTCAGGGTTCAGGACGATTTCGGTACAACAGCAAAAAACAACAAAAAGTCAGACGTGTATGAAATGAGCTTTATTTCATTTTTTTGAACAGAATGCAAACTAAATATCGTCTGTTATAAAAGTAAAAAATAAAACAGCAAATGCACTGGCAGTGTTCATTCATTCATTCAGAGGCCAAACCAGGGTCTAGTAGGGGGTTAATGTACCGGTTGCTCTATCAGCACGTCAACAGGCTGATTAAAGCGACGATGGATTGTTTCACCAGTTTCCTCCTTCAGCCAGAGGCCGACGTGTCGGCGTGATGCGTCTCATGTGCGTTAGCATGTTTGAGGTTTTTCCAGCGCCGTGCCGCCGTGGAGCTTCACCGGTCTGAGTCCGCCAATGGACCGTCTGCCGTGGAGCTTCACCGGTCTGAGTCCGCCAATGGACCGTCTGCCGTGGAGCTTCACCGGTCTGAGTCCGCCAATGGACCGTCTGCCGTGGAGCTTCACCGGTCTGAGTCCGCCAATGGACCGTCTGCCGTGGAGCTTCACCGGCAGACGGTTGATCCGCCACTCGGACCAACGCCGTCACGTTGCACCGGGAAGACCCAGTTCCCAAATGACTGATTGACATGAAGCCGGCGGGTCTACGTAACGCCACGTTCTCAGCCTTTCTTCTTCGTCTCTGTTTGGAACTTCTTCAGCTTCTTCTTCTCATGCCGTCACGTTAATGGCAGCTTCCAGGCTCATTACCGCCCCCTGGATTGTAGGAAGACTCCAGTTTTGTTTGGTACTCAGTCAGTGTGAGTGTAGTGGTGTAAAGACCTGGTGTCTCGTGCAGAAAGCAGACCTGCACCGGAGGATCTAGACTGTGTCAATATTGACGGTGTGTTGGCGTATCGGGGGCGGGGCTGGTCAGTTGGATCCTGAACCCGGGAGCAACCTCTAAACCCGGTAGCGACCTGGTTAGTCGGACCAGTCAGCTCACTGTGGTGGTGTGTGCTTTCAGAACGCCTCCGGATCACTACACTGTGCCGTCAGGACCCTGCGAGGGCAGCTGGATCAGGCCCTGGACAGGGTCAGGACGCTAGAGGCCCAGCTGGACCGGAGGCGGAGCAACGGCTGCCAGGTCAACGGACCGGAGGAGCCGCCCACTGTACGCTTTCAGAGTTCTGACACACACACACACACACACACACACACACACACACACACACAGTAGTTGTGCTCATTCCCTCTTCTGATGGCCTTTTTCAATGGAGGAAAAATTTATTTAATTTGAGCCCAGCTTTAAGGGGCAGTATGAAGTGTGTAGCTACTGCCATCCAGTGGTAGAATTCCCTGCTGCCACGCAGGAGGCGAGGGTTCGATTCCCAGGATTCCTCAGCTCTGCTTTAAATGAACAAACTAGCGACCTTTGACCTTTTCCTTCTCTAAACAAGATCTGCAGGTTGATTCCAACGTGTCCTCGTCACATGTTGAAACCGCCGGCTGAGCTTCACTGAAGGTGTGTGTGTGGAGGGTGTGCCTACACACACACACACACACACACACACACTGTCAGGAATCCCGCCCGGCTGGTGGAGTTCGCCCTGAGCTGCCGCCTCGTGACTAAACTATATCAGCTGTTTTCTGACAACCAGCGACATCTTATACGAAAAGCTTCGCTCACATGAAAAAACACAAAAATCTGAAAATGTCAAGCCACTAGTGGCTGCTGTTTGTAATGCACCAGCTATTAGCATAGCTCCCAGTTAGCCACTGTTAGCTTTAACATTAGCATAGCTCCTGTTTCTGAATGTAGGAATGCTGTGGCCACTGTTAATATTAGCATAGCTCATGCTCTCTAGTCGATATTCTACCATAATTACCTCCTGGTGAGGGTGTTAGCATTAGTGTAGCTTTTGTTCTGTGATTCATATACGCTATAAGCGCTCTAAAGTCTCTTTTGCTAGCTGAATCATTTGTTTGCCTTACTACTCCTGTAGCTCCTATCTTTTAGCATTACCAATTATCTGAAGCTAATAACTTCTTGAACAGCAGCTCTGTTACGATTTGACAACGACGCCCCTCCAGTAAACTGGAGGGGCGTCGTTGTCATGAAATTAGAGTTGGCCTGTGTGATTAGCATTAGCCTGTGTGATTAGCATTAGGTGGGTGTATCTATCAAGATCAGTGGGTCGCACCGCCCCATGCGGTCGCTACGGGCCCCCCCACATCAGTTCCGGCCAGTGGATAACACCCCCCCCAGCTGCTCAGGCTGGTTAATCTAGGAAATCATGTTCCTGTCTAGATAGAGCTGCTCAGGCTGGTTTAATCTAACTGCAAATAATATATGTAGCACGAACAAGGGTATTGTATGTTACCCCCCCCCCCCCCACTCTTCTCTTCTCTCTCTCTTTGAGCGTCCGCCCCCCCCCCCCCCCCCCCCCCCGTGCAGCAGCCATACCAACTCCTAATAAAGCAGCAGCAGGAGGAGACTCCAGGTCTCTTCCTGTTCAAGAACAAAAACTGTTCTGACTCCAGAAGGTTCTAGATCACATCATGTTGTTTGGTCAAGCTGCTGAACAGGACAAGGGGGAAAAAAGAAAAGAAAAGAAAAAGGATTAGTCTGTGTGATTAACATTAACCCGTGCGATTAGAATTAGCTCGTGTGGTTAGCATTGGCCCATGCTATTAGCATTAGCTTGTGTCATTAGCATTAGCTCATGTGATTAGCATTAGCCTGTGTGATTAGCATTAGCCTGTGTGATTAGCATTAGCCTGTGTGATTAGTATTAGCCCTTCTAACAGCCGTCTGAATGTTGGTAGTTTATGAAGAGTAACTTCATCAAGTAAGTATTTGTACTAAAAGTTGTAAAGTCACTCCACTACTTTTTAAATATGTAATCAGTAACTGTAGTAAATTACTGTGTAACCTCAAGTAAACACTTTTAATTACAGTAACTATCAAGTAATTTTTTTCTATGCTGACTAGTAACTTTACCAAGTTAATAGTTGTTTGAATCAAAGTAATTAATAAAATGACTGCACTAATTCTAGAAGCTGTGCTTGAGGTGAATTACCACATAACACAGTAACTCTGGCAAGTACCTTGTAACCATTAAGTAAATACCTTTTTATGTACAGTCACTTGTAAATAAACTCCACTGTCTCGAGAAGAATAACTCTAATTCATTATCACAGCTACTAGTTACTTCTTCATAAGTTCTTTTGAGTTACAGTAACTGTGATATGGATTCAGTACTTTTAAAAGAAGTAGCTAATCCTGGAGTAATCCTCCTGTGTTGTGTGCAGCTGCTTCAGGAGGAGGAAGGAGGAAGAGATGCTCTGCTGCAGAGTTTCAGCTCCTCGCTGCACAGCAGGGAGCGGCTGATCCAGGTGAGGGGGCGGGGCTTCAGGGGGCGGGGCTCTTAAAGTGACAGCAGTCCTGCAGACTCGTGAGCTCCAGGTGATCGGTGACGTCTACAGACTGTGAATAAACAATATCTTCCTAATTATTATCCCACTTCGCTCCGGTTTCCCTCCTCCAGGAGTGTCTGGTCCTGATCAGCACACTGAGTGATGAACATGGTTCGAGTCCGGAGCTGAACGACACACTGAGCCACAGTCTGAAGGAGCTAATATCTCAGAACAAGGTTCTTCTACGATTATCACTCACTGAATCTGCTAGCTTAGCATCAGCAAAAGTCCTGTCTCCCTCTGTTCAGGTGGTCTGTGTGTCTTTAAGGCGGTCTGCACTCGCGGCAATGTATCGGTATTAGATGCAGTCTGGTTGTACTAGCGGCGGGCTGTACTAGCGGTGGGCTGTACTAGCGGTGGGCTGTACTAGCGGTGGGCTGTACTAGCAGTGGGCTGTACTAGCGGTGGGCTGTACTAGCGGTGGGCTGTACTAGCGGTGGGCTGTATTAGCGGCGGGCTGTACTAGCAGAAATGTACTAGCAGAAATGTACTAACGGTGGGCGGGCTGTATTAGCGGCGGGCTGTACTAGCAGAAATGTACTAGCAGAAATGTACTAACGGTGGGCGGGCTGTATTAGCGGCGGGCTGTACTAGCGGCGGGCTGTACTAGCGGCGGGCTGTACTAGCGGCGGGCTGTATTAGCGGCGGGCTGTATTAGCGGCGGGCTGTACTAGCGGCGGGCTGTGTCTTGCAGGACACTCTGCAGACTGTGAGCAGTGAGATGATCCAGAAGCAGAAGAACCTGCACACTGAGTTGGAGATGCTGAGGAAGGCGGGACGGGACCAAGACCGAGACCTGGACACTCTGAACACGGTGCTGCGCTGCAACCAGGACGTCATCAACGTAAGAACCAATCAATAACAACCAGGACGTCAATGTAAGAACCAATCAATAACAACCAGGACGTCATCAACGTAAGAACCAATCACATCAGTACTATCAATACTATTGATCTACTGATCTGACCGACTGAAGGCTCCTGGACTCCAGGTTGTTCTGGTTCTGGCAGGATTTGAGGCGGATCACTGATCTCGGGTATCCTAGTGGCTGATGGGGGCTGTGCTTCCCTGCAGGACCTGCGGGGGGCGCTGCAGGACAAGGAGCGGCTGCTGGAGGAGGCACGGCAGGAGAAGGAGCTGTGGAGACTGAGGGACGGAACTCTGACTGCTGCTCTGAAGGAGAAGGACGAACAGGTCTCCATCCTGAAGGAGCAGCTGGAGCAGGTCTCTGTTTCTGTCTCTCTCTGTCTCTCTCTCTCTTTCTCTCTCTCTCTCTCTCTCTCTCTCTGTCTGTCTCTCTCTCTCTCTCTCCCTCTCTTTCTGTCTGTCTGTCTGTCTCTCTCTCTCTCTCTCCCTGTTTCAGTAAAACTTGACTTGGGTTCTTTAAAAGAGTATTTCTTTTTTATTTGAAGTAATAATTGTCTTGTTTTTTTAAATTTCTGAATTAAAATCGTCTTTTTGTCGCAGCGATTCGTTAACGTGACCAAAGTTGGTTAGAATGTTTGTTTGTGCTCTGATTGGCCAGCGAGCGTCAGGGGGCGGGGCCAGCTGGGAGCAGCGGCTTGGAGACGGCGCCACCTTGTGTCAGGAGGTGAGCAGGCTCACCGACAGCCTGCAGGACTACCAGCAGCTGCTGCAGGTCAATAACACACTTTATCGATCAGCTTCACTTCACTGGAAACTCAGACAGGCGAGTTTCAGGTTCTGAGGGACGACAGAGGAACCAGGAAACACCTCAGCACATCTAAAGCTCCAACACAGGTTGCATCATCTCCAGGTCCATCGGAGGCGGTGAAGCAGAACCGTTGCTTCTCTCTGCAGTGTCAGTCCAGCATCTGGTGTCATGAGACGGCCTTGATAGTTCTGGTCAGAGACTAGTTCCCAGTGGGACGGGTGTGAAGAGACGTCAGGGAAGGACAGAGTCTCCGTCCTAACATCCACCTCCAGGAGAAAGAGAAAAACAGTCCAGCCTTCAGCGTCTGGACGTCTCAGGGAATCTGAATGGACATCAGATTTGTTTTGGGTCAGGACGTCTTCGTCTGTCTCTCGTCCTTCAGTCTCTGGTCTCCATGCTGCTCCTAATCTGTGGCCATTTCTTAGGGTTCCAGCTGAGCTCTGAATTTGTCCAAGTTGGTTTCCATTCCTCGTAAAGGCGGAAGAGTCCCGTCCTGCGTCCTCTGAGTTTATCATGAGTCTGAGCGTTCAAAGTCCTGCTGTCCCCCAGGGACGATGGGCGTCTTCTCCTCTGTAGCTCAGGAACCCAGCATTGAAGATTCAAAATGGAAACATAAGAAGTTAGATAAAGAAAAGTAAACTGAATGTTTTCAAAAGTAGAAAAATACATAAAAATGAATTAAGAGTCAAAAAAGATCAAATAAATAAATAGAATAAATTAAAGCTAAAATGTTATTTATAGAAACTTACTGTGAATAATTCTCTCTCCTGGTCCTGGTCCTGGTCCTGGTCCTGGTCCAGACTCGGCAGCAGAGCTATGCGGTGGCGCTGAGCCGTCTGACCAATCAGCTGCAGGAGTCCCGCAGGGCTCAGTGGGAGGAGCAGAGGAGGAGGAGGGAGGAGCAACGACAGCAGGAGGAGCAGCAGGAGGAGCAGAGGAGGCTGAGGGAGGCTCTGAGGAGCAGGGACACTCTCATCCAGGTGGGTGTTACTATGTGTTACTGTGTTACTGTGTGTTACTGTGTTACTGTGTGTGTTACTGTGTGTGTTACTGTGTTACTGTGTGTGTTACTGTGTTACTGTGTTTGTTACTGTGTGTGTTACTGTGTGTTACTGTGTTACTGTGTGTGTTACTGTGTGTTACTGTGTTACTGTGTGTGTTACTGTGTGTTACTGTGTTACTGTGTTACTGTGTTTGTTACTGTGTTACTGTGTGTGTTACTGTGTGTTACTGTGTTACTGTGTTTGTTACTGTGTTACTGTGTTACTGTGTGTGTTACTGTGTGTGTTACTGTGTTACTATGTGTTACTGTGTTACTGTGTTTGTTACTGTGTTACTGTGTGTGTTACTGTGTGTTACTGTGTTACTGTGTTTGTTACTGTGTTACTGTGTTACTGTGTGTGTTACTGTGTGTGTTACTGTGTGTTACTGTGTGTTACTGTGTTACTGTGTTACTGTGTGTGTTACTGTGTTACTGTGTGTGTTACTGTGTGTTACTGTGTTACTGTGTGTGTTACTGTGTGTGTTACTGTGTTACTATGTTACTGTGTTACTGTGTGTGTTACTGTGTGTTACTGTGTTACTGTGTGTGTTACTGTGTGTTACTGTGTTACTGTGTGTTACTGTGTTACTGTGTGTGTTACTGTGTGTGTTACTGTGTTACTATGTTACTGTGTTACTGTGTTTGTTACTGTGTTACTGTGTGTGTTACTGTGTGTTACTATGTGTTACTATGTTACTGTGTGTGTTACTGTTACTGTCTGTGTTACTAGTGTTACTGTGTGTGTTACTGTGCCTGTGTGTTACTGTGTGTAACTGTGTGTAACTGTGTGTATTAGTGTGTGTGTTAGTGTGTAACTGTGTGTATTAGTGTGTGTGTTAGTGTGTAACTGTGTGTGTTGCTCCTGCAGGAGATCCTACAGGACGCAGAGCAACGTGACTTCCTGTTTACAGAACTGCAGAAGAAGAAACAAGAACCTGTGACGGCCGTCAAACACACACTGTGACACACACACTAACACACACAGTAACACACACAGTGACACACAGTAACACACAGTAACACACACTGTGACACACACTGTGACACACACACAGTAACACACACTGTGACACACACACTAACACACACACTAACACTGTGACAGACACACAGTAACACACAGTAACACACAGTAACACACACTGTGACACACAGTAACACACAGTAACACACACTGACACACACAGTAACACACACTGTGACACACACACACTAACACACACACTAACACTGTGACAGACACACAGTAACACACACAGTGACACACAGTAACACACAGTAACACACACTGTGACACACACACAGTAACACACACTGTGACACACACACTAACACACACACTAACACTGTGACAGACACACAGTAACACACAGTAACACACAGTAACACACACACTGAAATCTTTTAATTTAATCTCTGATTTCAATCAGGAAGTATTTTTTGCTTTTTTTCTGGGGTTGAATTTAAATTTACAGTTTTTTAGTGAATTGTCTCATTTTTATTTTCTTTCTCATTTTTCTGTTTTTCACATTTTCTGCTTGAATTAATTTTCCATCTTATTGTTTTTCTTTTCTATTTAGTTTTGTTTCTATTTTTTCTTCCCTTTAGTTTTTCTGCAGTTTTATTTTGAAGCTCGTCTTGTTTTCCTCTTTCTTTCTCAGTTTCTGTCTTTTTCTTTCTTTTCCCGTCCGTTTGTTCATTTGAAGTTTTTCTTTTGTTTCTTCTGATGTTTTCACTCTTTTCTCTCTTTTATTTTCCGATTTGTCGTCTTATTTCCTGGTTTCTCTTCATTATTTTTCTACTTTTCCTGTTTTCATTTTTATCCGATTTGAGTCAACATTTTATTTTATTTTTACTCTTTTGTCTACATTAAATGTTGGATTTTTTCATGTACTTTCAGGTAGTTTCATGTAGTTTACTGTAGTTTCAGGTAGTTTACTGTAGTTTCAGGTAGTTTACTGTAGTTTCCTGTAGTTTCCTGTTGACGCTTGCTGCTGGCTTTGCGGACTGGAGTTGCTTTCTGTCCACGCTGCTGATGAATCGACGGTCGTAGTTTTTCTCGGCAGCGTTTTGTGTTTTTGTGAAGCTGAAGTGAAGTTTTTCCTGCTGGATGATTGTTTCTCTTCACTTCAAGATGATTAAACTCTGGAATCACCTCGACTTCAGTTTGGTTCCTTTCTGCTTCACTCGTCTGCTGACAACGTGTTGGTCATGACACACACACACACACACACACACACACACACACACACACACACTAAATGATTATTTTAAACACTGAAGTTCAGTGAAAATCACGGCTTTTAATTTTTCTAACCAAAGTGATCAGAAACGTGATCAGAGCAGAAGAGTTGCATGTCTTTTTGATGTTAGCGGCTAGCTTGGGGGTTCCACCCGGAGGTTCGACCCGGGTGTTCCTCTCCGAGGTTCCACCCGGAGGTTCCTCCCCAAGGTTCCACCAGGAGGTTCCACCAGGAGGTTCCACCAGGAGGTTCAAACTGATCAATGAGAGTGACGGGTGAAGGCCGGCTGCTCTGTGATGATCAATACTCTGTCTCACCGTGGTGATGAACCTGAAAGCTTCTCCAGCTGCTCCGGTCCATCAAACAGTCCGTGACCCACGACCCCCGGTCGGAACCCGCCAGAGCAAACCACTGCACACATCAGCAGGCCCAGCACGCATCACTGCAGGACCAGGAGGACCAGGAGGACCAGGTGGACCAGGAGGAGAGAATCAATATATTATAAAGTCTTTTCCAACAGCAGCCAGATGCAGGAACGATTTCCGTTGAGCTGCAGGAGAGAATCCAGCCTCTGAATCAGGAAGCAGCTGACGGTCCATGGTTCTGCTGCTCGCTTCCTCTTTCTCTGGGTCTGAACCTGGAGAAGCAGAAGAACGAGCAGAACTAGACCTCATCCTCTCCAGACGGTTGTGTTTCATTTGGTCGAGCCGTCGTCTCCCAATTGGAAGGTTGTAGGTTTGATGCCCATCTCTGCCTGTCCGCATGCCAGGGAGTCCTTGAGCAAGACATTGAACCCTCGAAATGCTCCCAGTGGAGTGACGGCGCCGTGCATGGCCGCGGCCTCCATGTTAGTGTGAATGTTTAGTGTAAAGCGTTACATAAATGAAATACATTTACCGTTTTATCTTGTTCTCCTCTCGACAGCCTGTCTTCATTGTGTTGCAGTTCTGTGCCCGGCCACTGGGGGCAGTAAACTCCGGCCCCGTCTGGCGAAGCTGCCCCGCCTCCTCCTCCTCTTCTTCGTGACGTTTCCATCGGCGTGCGTTGTACCCGAGCTAGCAAAACAAGCTCACAGTTTCTGCTTTTCCTGGTCGTTGTTCTCATCAGAATGCGGCGGACAGAGGATTTATCCCCGCTCCGGAGAGTTTTGCGTGACATTTGAGTGTTTCCAGGGTGAAGTTTGACGCTAACGCTGCGCTTGTAGCAGCAGTTAGCCGGTAGCAGCTAGGCTAACAGACGCAGGTTGAACGTTGTGAAAGGCGAGTTTTAAATAAATTCACTTTTAAAGTTTGAAATAAATCCGTGTTAGCAGGTTCAAATATTGCAGGAACAGCCACTTGTTGATGTCTGCAGGTTTTTTGAAATCAGGACGCGATTTTGTGGGACAGTTGGGAGATTCATCATCTCTGCAGCTTTGTTATCGTTGTAAAGTGCTTTTGAGTTTCCCTAAAGTTAACCCTGAATGATTAATATAGAAAATACATCTTAAAGTGGGAACAAACGCATTCCTATGTTGGAGTCTGCTGTGGACATTTCTCTTGCTGTCAGTTTCAGCTGTAAATGAGGTTTTCCTGTAGCAGCATTCTGCTGTCATACAGTGACGTTGACGTCACAGTTGGAATGAACAGAATCTCGAACTGTATAAGATTAGATAAACCTTTGTTAGTCCCACAAGTAAGAAACTGCAGTGTAGAAAATAGTTCCGTGACCTGCAGAACTGTGCTACATTTACTACAATGTCCATCCTGTCTGTCTGTCTGCAGGCGTCATGGCTGCCCTGGAGCAGTGGGTGAACGACCGGCTCCACGACATCCTCGGGCTGAGCGACCGCTACGTGTCCCAGTTCATGATCGGGATCGCTCGCAAAGCATCCAGCCCGGAGGACTTCCTGTCCCGCCTCCAGGACACGGGAACCATCGACATTGACCAGAGCGTCATGGCGTTCGCCACGGAGCTTTATAGCAAGGTCCGATCGCCAAACCGCAGCTACACTCCGGAGAGAACTGCACACACAATCAACTGTGTGTGTGTGTGTGTGTGTGTGTGTGTGTGTGTGTGTGTGTAGATTCCCCGGCAGAAGGTTGTGGAGAAGCCTTCTCGGGCTCTGGAGCGTCAGGCCATAGAGATGGACAGGAAGAACCGCACGTACACGCTGCTGGAGGACAGTGAGGAGGAGGAGGAGGAGGGGGACGTCCAGCAGGACAGAGAGAAGAAGAAGAGGAGCAGAGAGCGGGCAGACAAGAGGAAGCACATCAGGCAGAAGAAAGATGGCCCGTCGTCCAGCGAGGACGAAGCTCCACACAGGTTCATGGCTCCACCCTTCATGTCTGACGACCTGCTTGTCAGGAGGAGCTCCATTCTAGAACTTCTCTGTCCATCAGGAGTCAGACTGAGCACAGCTCCGTCAGGAAGGAGGAGAAACAGGAGGAGGAGGAGGAGGAGTGGGAAAAGGAGGAGCGTGAGCGTCTGCAGGACATCGAGGAGAGAGACGCCTTTGCTCAGAGAGTGAGAGAAAAGGACAAAGACAAGACCAGAAATATCGCAGAGAGGACGGACAAAAAGGTGAAGGGAGTGTGTGTGTGTGTGTGTGGGGTGGGGGGGGGGGGGCAGTAGTTATTTAATTACATTTGAGAACCAACAAGAGGTTTTCTTTATGTGTGTGTGTGTGTGTGTGTGTGTGTGTGTGTGTGTGTGTGTGTGTGTGTGTGTGTGTGTGTGTGTGTGTGTGTGTGTGTGTGTGTGTGTGTGTGTGTGTGTGTGTGTGTGTGTGTGTGTGTGTGTGTGTGTGTGTGTGTGTGTGTGTGTGTGTGTGTGTGTGTGTGTGTGTGTGTAGGCCTACGAGGAGGCTCAGAAGAGGCTGAAGATGGCCGAGGATGATCAGAAGAACATGGTACTTCCTCACTCATTTCTGCCCTTATTTGTCCCAAAAAATGTAACTTTTATTTCATTACAAGAAAAATAGATTTTTTGTTGAAACTGTCGTCGGAAGTAATTTGTAATGGTTTTTTAATTTAGTAAAAAACTGTTTATCTCAGGTGGTGATGAAACAAATTCCAAGAAAGTTTTCTGCAGAATTGCTTTCACGTCCCACTTTGAGTACACACACTGTTTATATAGTGTGTGTGTGTGTGTGTGTGTGTGTGTGTGTGTGTGTGTGTGTGTGTGTGTGTGTGTGTGTGTGTGTGTGTGTGTGTGTGTGTGTGTGTGTGTGTGTGTGTGTGTGTGTGTGTGTGTGTGTGTGTGTGTGTGTGTGTGTGTGTGTGTGTGTGTGTGTGTGTGTGTAGCTGCCCGAGCTGAGGAAGCGCTCTCGCTGGGACTACCTGAAGAAGAGGGAGGAGGAGAAGCTGGAGGACCTGGATGCGGAGATCCTGGATGAGGAGTACCTGTTCTCCTCCTCGGAGGTGACGGCCCGCGAGCAGAAGGAGCTGGAGTACAAGCGAACGCTGCGAGACCTCGCCAAGGACTACAAGACCGCCGGAGCCAAGGAGCAGGAGGAGAGGAGGAACCGCTACTACATGCCCAAGGAGAACCGGAGCAAGGTAGTAGTGCAGGAGGCGCAGAGCACCGCCCATACCCTCGCGGCGGAGCGCTGAGCCATCTCCTGCCCCCGCAGGAAGTGCCTCACATGGAGCTGGAGCTGGACGACGCCCCCCCGGAGTTGGGGGGGGAGCAGGGCCGCTGGGAGGAGGAGCGCCTGAAGACCGCCTCCCTCAGCTTCGGAGCCAAGAAGGAGCGCGAGCAGGGGATGAGGAGGGAGCAGGAGAAGTACCAGCTCCTCCTGGAGGAGGACGAGATGATCGACTTCGTCAGCAACGCCATCACCATGAAGGGAACACGCAGGGAGGAGGTGGGAACACCCAGGGAGGAGGTGGGAACACCCAGGGAGGAGGTTGGAGGAGGTGGGAAGTCTGTGTTTGAATGCGTCTCTCTGCTGCCCCCCTCAGGACGACGAGGGTCCGGCGCAGTCCCAGGCCGAGCTGAAGAAGCAGTCCATGCAGGAGGTGCGCCGCAGCCTCCCCATCTTCCCCTACAGAGACGACCTGCTGCAGGCCGTCCAGCAACACCAGATCCTGGTCATCGAGGGTGAGACCGGCTCGGGGAAGACCACCCAGATCCCCCAGTACCTGATGGAGGACGTGAGTCCAACTTTATTCAAATCCAGAGCTGATTCACATCCAGAACCTTCTTAGTTTGTTCCTTGGCTTGTAGCCTCGATTAGTTTTCTTCATCTGTGCTTTAGCAGCTGTCTGCTGTCATCCAGCCACTTCTCGTGGTCCAACAGAGCATGTAGCACATATTTCCATTCGGGATGTCCCCATCAGATCGGTAGATATCGGATCAGGGTCGATATTGGTGATTTGTGAGTGATCGGGATTCGGCAAATCCAGCCGATCACCCTGCCGATCTAAAAAAAAAGAAAAAAACGCGGTCCGCAACGTCGCCTAATAACCAGAACAATCAGGGACTAGAAGCTCCGGTGGAGCTGCAGCAGCTAGAAGCAGGCGGAGCGGGGCCATAGACCTATAAAACTAGAGTGATATATAGTGGTTTAGGTGCAGAAGTCTACTTCTAAATTTCTATGTGGTCTGTCTTCTGCTTTTTTGTTGTGTTTGGTGAGTCACAGCGCCCCTAAAGGCCTGGCATGTGTACTACATGTCCTGAAGCCTCGCGTTGAGCCGAGTTCATAGTGAGGTGTGGACGGAGGTTCTTAGGGAGAAGACCAGGGAGAACAAAATGATTGTTTTTTCGTTGTGTGGATGTTCCCTCAGTTTACAACAACAACAAAGAAAAAGCCGCACCGAAGCAGCAAACTCAGTGCGGCTTTAAAATAAAGGATTTTAAAATAAAGGATTTTAAAATAAAGGCTCAGTCCCCACAGGGGAGCGATATGGCGAAAACAAGAACCCAGAAGGTTCCTCTAGTTTGAAGGGAGACGGGGATATTCTGAATAAGTTTTTGAGAGTACTATGTTCAGAGTACTTTTGTCAAACAGGTTTTACCACTTTGAAGTAGAATGAAGTGTTTATAATTCAAATTGAAATGTAAATGTTCTGTGACATTCAGGTCCAACCTCTCATACTGCTTTAAGGTAAACTGGAATTTAATAAACAAAGAAGTTACATTGGAGCCTGAGAGTATTTATGTTTAAGTCGTTCTGAGAAGAATTTTGATTCAATAAGTGAGTTTTACAATAATTTCTAGCTAAACAAAGTTTCTGCCAATAGTACTTTTAGCTTCAGACATCTTAGTCCCTCCAAAAATACACTGAGTATATTTGCAATAGTAATGTAAGTATCGGATCGGGAAAGTATTGGTATCGGCCGATACTCAATTCTCAAAATCAGATCGGTATCGGGAGCTAAAAAGTGTGACCAGGACGTCCCTAATATATATATGTGTCACTTCTTAATAGAATTTACAACTAAAGGAAGTGAGTTATAGTCGATGTGACGGATGAAGGTGACTGTTTGACTTCGATGTCAGAAGTTTGTTTCTCTTCGTGACTCATTTCTGACCCCCCCCCCCCCAGGGTTACACTAATGGAGGGATGAAGATCGGCTGCACTCAGCCTCGCCGGGTGGCCGCCATGTCGGTGGCGGCGCGTGTTGCAGAGGAGATGAGCGTGAAGCTGGGTAATGAGGTGAGTCCGTTAGCGGTGGAGGAGGGGGTCAGGGGGGGTCTGGTCTCACCCTGGACTCTGTGGGTCTCCAGGTGGGCTACAGCATCCGCTTTGAGGACTGCACGTCGGAGAGGACGCTGCTCAAGTACATGACGGACGGCATGCTGCTGCGCGAGTTCCTCACCGAGCCCGACCTGGCCAGCTACAGGTCAGATCGCAGCACTTTCTGTTTCCTGTGTGCTAGCTGCTAAAAGGTGTTAGCTTTTAGCATTGGACACTTTTGTCCTTAATGGCTTGAAGGGTTAAATATGCTAAGGCTAATCACAGCTAATGCTAAAGTTTCCCACAGCTTCCTGTTGCTGTCAGGAGGAGTTTAGATGAACACCAGTTCAGTGAAACTTCAGCTGCTGTAAACACTGGAGCTAGCGCCTGCTGCTAGCATCAGCTAGCAGCAAGAATTGGTATCTGCCAGGAGCAGGAGCTAGCAGCAGGAGCTAGCAGCAGGAGCTAGCAGCAGGAGCTAGCAGCATGAGCTAGCAGCATGAGCTAGCAGCATGAGCTAGCAGCAGGAGCTAGCAGCATTAGCTAGCGGCAGGAGCTAGCGGCAGGAGCTAGCAGCATTAGCTAGCAGCAGGAGCTAGCAGCATTAGCTAGCGGCAGGAGCTAGCAGCAGGAGCTAGCAGCATTAGCTAGCAGCAGGAGCTAGCAGCATTAGCTAGCGGCAGGAGCTAGCAGCAGGAGCTAGCAGCAGGCGCTAGCAGCATTAGCTAGCGGCAGAAACTAGCGGCAGGCCTAATGCTTCCTGTGTTCTCCTGCAGTGTGATCATCATTGACGAGGCCCACGAGCGCACGCTGCACACTGACATCCTGTTCGGCCTGATCAAAGACATCGCCCGGTTCCGGGCCGACCTGAAGGTGCTGGTGGCCAGCGCCACCCTGGACACCGAGCGCTTCTCCGCCTTCTTCGACGACGCTCCGGTGTTCCGGATCCCCGGCAGGAGGTTCCCCGTGGACATCTTTTACACCAAGGTCTGCTGGTTCTGGTCCTCCTGGGCCTCCTAGTCCTCCTGGTCCTCCTGGCCCTGGTCCAGCTGCTCACAGCTGTTCTCCAGTATAAGGAGCAGAACGTTTCTCCGCCTCCTCTGTTGAGCCACGTTCTTTGTTTCACGCTGGTTTAGTCTAGTTCCAGGCAGTTCTTCATTATTTAAATAGAAGAGGACCTGTTAGCTTCACATGCTAACTAGCATTGCTAGCCGCGGAGTGGATCATGGCTAGCAATGCTAGTTAGCTTCACATGCTAACTAGCATTGCTAGCCGTGGAGTGGATCATGGCAGGAAGCTAATCTGTAGCTCAGCTTGTTACAAAACTGCTTATGCTAATGCTAGTGTGTTGCTGTGGTGTTCAGGCTCCTGAGGCGGACTACCTGGAAGCCTGCGTGGTGTCGGTGCTGCAGATCCACGTTACCCAGCCGACCGGAGACGTCCTGGTCTTCCTCACTGGACAGGTGAGTTTACACTGCACCTGGTGTACTTGTATAAAGTTTATACTGCACCTGGTGTACTTGTATACGCTTTCAGTCAGCGCGAAAAAAGCGCTATATAGATCCAAGCCATTATTATTATTATTATTATTATTATTATATAAGGTTTATTCTGCTCCTCTTGTACTTCTATACAGTGGAGGGAGTAATTCTTTGATCCCTCACTGATATAGAAGTGAACAGTCTGTAACTTTAAAGGTCGGTTCCTTTTAACAAAGAGACAGAAAATCAAAAAGAACATTCAGAAAACCACATTATATAAAAGATATAAATTGATTTGCATTTTATTAAGTGAAATAAGTATTTGATCCCCTGGTAACCATTAACTATTCTGGCTCCCACAGACTGGTTAAATACTCCCACTCCTTAGACACACTGAAAAAAACTTGTTACCTGCAGCAAAGACACCTGTGTCAATCAGTCACCTGTATAAAAGACACCTGTCCATGCAATCAATCAGACTCCAACCTCTCCCCCATGGGAAAGACCAAGGAGCTCTCTCAGGACATCAGGGACAAGATTGTAGACCTGCACCATGCTGGATCGGGCTACAAGACTATCGGCAAGCAGCTGGGTGAGAAGGAGACAAGTGTTGGTGCAATCATTATAGAATGGAAGAAATAGAAAATGACCACCACTCGCCCTCGTTCTGGGGCTCCACATAACATCTCATCTCGGGGGGTATCGCTGATCATGAGGAAGGTGAGAAATGAGCCAAGAACTACACAGGAGGAGCATGCTAATGATCTCAAGGCAGCTGGGACCACAGTCACCAAGGAAACCATTGGTAACAAACTGGACGCCACAATGGATTAAAATCCTGCAGCGCCCCCACGGTCCCCCGGCTCAAGAAGGCACAGGTACAGGCCCGTCTGAAGTTTACCAACGGTCACCTGAATGATTCAGAGAAGTCTTGGGAGAGAGTGCTGTGGTCAGATGAAACCAAAATAAAGCTCTTTGGCATCAACTGACTCGCCGTGTTTGGAGGAAGAAAAATACTGAGTATGACCCCAAGAACCCCGTCGCCACCGTCAAGCATGGAGGTGGAAACATCATGCTTTGGGGGTGTCTCTCTGCTAAGGGACAGGACGACTTCACTGCATTGATGGAAAGATGGACGGGGCCATGAAATCCTGAGTGACAACCTTCTTCCCTCCGTCAGGGCGCTGAGTATGGGTCTTCCAGCACCACAATGACCCAAAACACACGGCCAAGGCAGCGAAGGAGGGGCTCAAGAAGAAGCATGTTAAGGTAATGGAGTGGCCGAGCCGGTGTCCGGACCTTCATCCCGAAGGAAACCTGTGGAGGGCGCTGAAGCTCAGAGTTGCAAAGCGACGGCCTCGAAACCTCAAGGATTTGGAGATGATCTGCAGAGAGGAGTGGACCAAGGTTCCTCTTGATTTGGTACCATAAGTACCTCAAACCTGCTAATCAACTCCACCAGACCTCTGGCCTCCCGAGCCATGTTACCACGGGATCAAATACTTATTTCACTTAATAAAATGCAAATCAATTTATATCTTTTATATAATGTGGTTTTCTGAATGTTCTTTTTGATTTTCTGTCTCTTTGTTAAAAGGAACCGACCTTTAAAGTTACAGACTGTTCACTTCTATATCAGTGAGCAAACTAACAAAACTAGTGAGGGATCAAAGAATTACTCCCTCCACTGTATAGAAGTACACCAGGTGCAGTATAAACTTTATAGAAGGTTTATACTGCACCTGGTGTACTTGTATAAGGTTTATACTACACATCGTGTACTTATATGAAGTTTATACTACACCTCCTGTACTTATATAAAATTTATACTGCACATTGTGTACTTCTATAAAGTTTACAGTTGCATCTCGAAAAATGTTGACTATTTGTTGTCAGTCATTTGAGAAAGTCCGACCCAGAGAGGATGGAGCCTCAGGACAGAGTGAAAACCCCAAATTCAGTGTCTCAAGAAATTAGAATATAAGATATATAAAAAGGATATTTTAAACCAAACTGTAAGGCTTGTGAAAAGTCTGTTCATTTCTCTGCATGAAGTACTGCGTCTTAGGGGCGTGGCCTGGAGGCCATCAACCTGTGGTACTGCTCAGGTGGACTGAAGCCCAGGGAGCTTTGATAGCAGCCTTCAGGTCATCTGGTGTCTCTCACCGTCCTCTGGACAGTAGCCAGAGATTGTCTCTGGGGTTCTGCTGGCCAGTCCAGCTCAGTACCACCAAGGTCATTGAAGCAGCTTCTGGTACCTTTGGTACCTTTGGTACCTTTGGCAGTGTGGGCAGGTACCAAGTCCTGCTGGAACATGAACCCATCGTCTCCATGAAGCTCGTCAGCAGAAGGAAGCATGAAGAGCTCTAAAGGTTCCTGCTGGACGCTGCCTGGACTGTGGACTTCAGAAGACCCAGTGGAGGGACAGCAGCAGAGGACATGGCAGCACAACTCATCACAGACTGAGGACACTTCACCCTGGACCTCAAGCAAGGTGGATTCTGAGCCTCTCCACTCTTCCTCCACCCTCTGGGACCTGGAGTTCACTCTCCCTCCACCCTCTGGGACCTGGAGTCCACTCTTCCTCCACCCTCTGGGACCTGGAGTCCACTCTTCCTCCACCCTCTGGGACCTGGAGTCCCCTCTTCCTCCACCCTCTGGGACCTGGAGTTCACTCTTCCTCCACCCTCTGGGACCTGGAGTTCACTCTCCCTCCACCCTCTGGGACCTGGAGTCCACTCTTCCTCCACCCTCTGGGACCTGGAGTCCACTCTTCCTCCACCCACTGGGACCTGGAGTTCACTCTCCCTCCACCCTCTGGGACCTGGAGTCCACTCTCCCTCCACCCTCTGGGACCTGGAGTCCACTCTCCCTCCACCCTCTGGGACCTGGAGTCCACTCTTCCTCCACCCTCTGGGACCTGGAGTCCACTCTTCCTCCACCCTCTGGGACCTGGAGTTCACTCTCCCTCCACCCTCTGGGACCTGGAGTCCCCTCTTCCTCCACCCTCTGGGACCTGGAGTTCACTCTTCCTCCACCCTCTGGGACCTGGAGTTCACTCTCCCTCCACCCTCTGGGACCTGGAGTCCACTCTTCCTCCACCCTCTGGGACCTGGAGTCCACTCTTCCTCCACCCACTGGGACCTGGAGTTCACTCTCCCTCCACCCTCTGGGACCTGGAGTCCACTCTCCCTCCACCCTCTGGGACCTGGAGTCCACTCTCCCTCCACCCTCTGGGACCTGGAGTTCCAAATGAGATCACAATGTTCTTTCCTGTGACAAAAGGACGTTGGACCACTGAGCAACAGTCCAGTTCTTGTCCTCCACAGTCCAGGTGAGACTCTTCTGACCTGGTCTCTTGTTCAGGAGTGTCTTGACCCCAGGAAGACACATTAGGATCCCATGTCTAGGATTGGTCTGTCCCTAGTGGCTCTTGATGCGCTGACTCCAGCCTCAGTCCGTCCTTGTCCAGTATTTTGCTGGACAGTCCTGTCCAGGCTGCGCTCCACCCTTTTGCTGCTGCACCTTTTCCTCCCACTCCACCTTCTCTGGACATGATGGATCCAGCACTCTGTGAACAAGCAGCTTCTTCAGCAAGGACCTTCAGTGGACGGTGTCAATGACTGTCTCCTGGACATCTGTCCAGTCAGCAGTCTCCTCCATGATTGTGTCCCCTCCTGACCCAGACTGAGACATTTAAAGGCTCAGGGAACCTTTGTAGGGGTTTGGACTTCATCAGCTGATGAGGGTGAGACACCAGGACTTTACAAAACTCAACTTTTCCGCCTTTTATCGCCCAAGTCATTTTTTCAAGTTTTTTCAGGATACACAAAAACTGAGTCGGATGTTGAATATGTGATATTTTTGAATTCTTTATCTGAACCAGGTAATGACAGATTATGATCTGTTTAACTGAGAATGTTGGTGATCTTACCTGAGGTGGGGGACTTGGTTTAGACAAAGAATATTTTTTCTCTAAAAATTACTTGGTGAGGATATCTGGGTTTGACTTTCTGAATGAGTGACAGAAAATATCCAACATTTTCATGATATTCAAATTATTTGAGATGCACCTGTATACTACACATCGTGTACTTCTATAAAGTTCTCTCTCTCTCTACCTGTCTCTCTCTCTACCTGTCTGTCTCTCTCTCTCTACCTGTCTCTCTCTCTCTACCTCCACCAGTCTCTCTCCCTCTCTCCCCACCTGTCTCTTCATCTGTCGCTCTCTCTCTCCACCTGTCTCTCTCTCTCTACCTGTCTGTCTGTCTCTACCTGTTTCTCTCTTCACCTGTCTGTCTCTCCACCTGTCGCTCCCTCCCTCCCCACCTGTCTCTTCATCTGTCTCTCTCTCTTCATCTGTCACTCTCTCTCACTTTACCTGTCTCTCTCTCACTCTACCTGTCTCTCTCTCCACCTGTCTGTCTCTCTCCACCTGTCTCCACCTGTTGCTCACTCTCCACCTGTCTCCACCTGTCGCTCTCTCTCTCCACCTGTCTCTCTCTACCTGTCTGTCTCTACCTGTCTGTCTCTCCACCTGTCGCTCACTCTCTCCACCTGTCTGTCTGCAGGAGGAGATTGAGGCGTGTTGCGAGCTCCTTCAGGAACGTTGTCGTCGTTTGGGTTCTAAGATCGCAGAGCTGCTGATTCTTCCGATCTACGCTAACCTGCCGTCTGACATGCAGGCCAAGATCTTCAACCCGACTCCACCCGGAGCCCGCAAGGTCCAGCGCTAATGCTGCGTCAATCCCTGCTAACGCTAATGCTGTGCACAACTCTGCTAATGCCAGAGCTCACGTGGGCTAATGCTAAAGCTAATGGGTGCTAATGCTAAAGCTAGCGGTTGCTAACGGGGCCTATGGTAACAGGACCCAGACAGCAGCTCTGCTAATGCTGAAGCTTTCGTCTCATGCTGTTGTATCGTGTTGCTGATTCTTTGTGTTTCTTCTTCTGCTCTTTAAGGTTGTCGTAGCAACAAATATCGCAGAAACATCTCTCACCATCGATGGCATCATCTACGTCATCGACCCCGGATTCTGCAAACAGAAGAGCTACAACGCCCGAACCGGCATGGAGTCTCTCATCGTCACACCCTGCTCACGGGTACAGGCACACACACACACACACACACACACACACACACACCCCCCCCAACGTCCTGTTTCCTGTTGTTTTACTGTGTGTGTGTGTGTGTGTGTGTGTGTCAGGCCTCAGCCAATCAGAGAGCGGGCCGTGCGGGCAGAGTAGCTGCTGGGAAATGTTTCCGCCTGTACACGGCGTGGGCCTTCAAGCACGAGATGGAGGAGACGAGCGTCCCCGAGATCCAGAGGACCAACCTGGGCAATGTGGTGCTGCTGCTCAAGAGTCTGGGTGAGGGGGGCGGGGCAACCACCTCACCGTCACTCACTCTCGTCTGTCAGTCATCCTGAAGCTCCACCCACTTCCTCCTGCAGGCATCAACGACCTGATTCACTTCGACTTCATGGACCCGCCCCCCCATGAGACCCTGGTGCTGGCTCTGGAGCAGCTGTACGCTCTGGGAGCGCTCAACCACCTGGGAGAGCTCACTAAGGTACCCACAATGCAACAGGAGGGAGGGAAAGGTCATTGACGTGCGTGCGTGCGTGCGTGTGTGTGTGTGTGTGTGTGTGACTCACAGTCAGGGTGTGTGAGGTGTTGAGTCGTGTTGTTTGAGTTGCAGCTCGGCCGCAGGATGGCTGAGTTACCGGTGGACCCCATGCTGAGTAAGATGATCCTGGCCTCCGAGCAGTGAGTCTGCACCACACACACACACACTGTACATCACGACACACACAGGAAGTCTGTTGGCCCACTTCCTGCTTTCTGCAGGTACAAGTGTTCGGAGGAGGTCCTGACCATCTCGGCCATGCTGTCGGTCAACAACTCCATCTTCTACCGGCCCAAAGACAAGGTGGTTCACGCCGACAACGCTCGCATGAACTTCGTGGTGCCGGGCGGAGACCACCTGGTTCTGCTCAACGTCTACACCCAGGTGAAGCGTGCAAATGTTATATTATTATTAGATTAGATTCTAATTAAATTAATAGATTATGCTGTTTCCTTTTCCATGTGAATAAAATTAAATAGAATTAATAAAACATTTAAATGGAAAACAATTGATCAATCTAATGACATTGACCCCCCCCCCCCCGCAGTGGGTGGAGAGTGGTTTTTCCACTCAGTGGTGCTACGAGAACTTCATCCAGTTCCGTTCTATGAGACGGGCGCGGGATGTCCGGGACCAGCTGGAGGGCCTGATGGAGCGCATCGAGGTGGAGGTGGTGAGCTGTGAGGGCGACAACGTGCCCATCCGCAAGGTCAGAGCCCCGCCCACTTCGCCTCTTTCTATGTCTACGTCATATCCTACATCTCAAGCTGCACATCGGCAGCTCTGTGTTTAATTGCCCCAGGAGGTGACGGCAGGGTATTTCTGTGTTTAATTGCCCCAGGCGGTGACAGCGGGGTATTTTTACCACACTGCGCGGCTCAGTAAAGGTGGCTACAAGACGGTGAAGCAGCAGCAAACTGTCTTCGTTCATCCCAATAGCTGTTTGTTCGAGGAGCAGCCGAGGTGGATCATCTACCACGAGCTGGTCTTCACCACCAAGGAGTTCATGAGACAGGTACCATGAGTAATCCATTACCAGAGAGTAATCCAAACCTCTCACTCAGTTCAAACTAGTTTTTTCTCAATGGATCAAAGTGAACAGAGCTTGAAGTTGGTTTTCTACGTCACTCTGATCACTGCTTCCTGTCCCACACTTCCTGCTTCCTGTCCCTGCTTCCTGTCCCACACTTCCTGCTTCCTGTCCCACACTTCCTGCTTCCTGTCCCTGCTTCCTGTCCCACACTTCCTGCTTCCTGTCCCCACTTCCTGCTTCCTGTCCCCACTTCCTGCTTCCTGTCAGGTGGTGGAAGTGGAGAGCAGCTGGCTGCTGGAAGTTGCTCCTCATTACTACAAGAGTAAAGAGTTGGAGGACAGCAGCAGCAAGAAGATGCCCCGGAAGCAGGGCAAGACCAAGGAGGAGCTGGGCTGAGGGACTGCACTGCCCTCAACTGCCCTCTGTCAACTGTGAGATTTCCACAATAAAAGCTGGACTATTTGAGAGACGTTTGTCAGTCAGCAGACCAATTATAGACTGAGTGGGTGGGGCCTGTTCAGTGACAGTCAGAGTGGGCGGGGCCTGATCCAGAGTGACAGTCAGAGTGGGCGGAGTAAAGACTCGTCTCCTGTTCCGGTTTTCTGTCCCAATAAAGTTTTGCTACGTTTGACATCAGTGTTGTTTTGGTTTTAAACTGAAGCTGAAAGTTGTGGATGTTGAGGGTCTGTCCTGGACTACATGGACCAGGTACTGGACCGGGGGGGGGGGGGGGGGGGGGGGGGTGAAAGCGCTTCTCCATCAGTCTCTCCTGATGGAGGAGTGATGGAGCTCCTCCATCAGGATAGACTCAAGGTGAACAGATGACAGGATGTTAACATGCTAATGCTAACAGACTGTGTGTGTGTGTGTGTGTGTGTGTGTGTGTGTGTGTGTGTGTGTGTGTGTGTGTGTGTGTGTGTGTGTGTGTGTGTGTGTGTACACAGGCTGAACTATGCAGTAGGTCTTGTTTGGTTGGTAAACACACACACACACACACACACACACTCAGGTGAGCCTTCATGTTTTCCTTCAATGGAATTTACCCAGCATGCATTGCTCTCTGACCTAATAACCTTCCTGAAGGATTCTCACATAAACACTCCACCGATCAGGAGTAATTCAATTTCATTATGAATACTTGGTACTTCAGGAGAATACTTGGTACTTCAGGAGAGTTCTCAGTATTCCAGGAGAGTACTCTTTTACGATCCAGATATTTTTAGCCTCGTTTCCACTTTCTAATGCTGGTTTGGCATCGTTACACTAAGTATTCGTTACACAAAGTATTCGTTACACAAAGTATTCGTTACACTAAGTATTCGTTACACTAAGTATTCGTTACACTAAGTATTCGTTACACTAAGTATTCGTTCCAATAAGTCGCTGGTTTAAACGAGCTAGCGTTCAGCGCGCTACAGACGGTTTTCGCTCGTTTTGGAGTTTTTAAACGGTGTTTTCTACGACTGAGTGAGTTTCTGGTAGTTTGAAAACCCAGATTAGGAAATTTACACTCGTTTTTGACTCTTTAGCTGGAGGAAGTTCCTGTCGTTGGTCCTTCTAGCTCCTGTATAATTCACTGTCAGCTGCTGACGACAGTTTGTTTCTGTGAGAGTCGACGATAAGCAGCCTGAAAACTGCTGGATCACCGGGGCCGGTCGGACCGGTCGGACAGGGCGGAGGAGGAGGAGGAGGAGGAGGAGGAAGAGGAAGCAGTCTGGTTCCAGCTATAAGAGAACAGGGGAGACTCACCCGGTCATCAGCGTGAGGCCGAGCTGCTCTCAGCCGTCCCGATGAAGACCGGTTGGACGATCACGGTGGAACCGACCCGGAGCAGCTGGAGACGTTTGTTTTGGTCGAGTTCAGGTCAGAACTTCTCCGTTCGACTCGTTAAGGAGAAACTCGGAGCTGCTTTCAGACTCGGTGACGTGAAAACGTGTTTCAGCTAAAATGCTTTGTCATAAGTTCAGAAACAGAAAAAACAACTGGACCTCGTCCGACTTGTTTTTCTGTTTATCAAATTTGTCTTGACTAGAAGTTATCTTAAAATGTGTTCACACTGTGTTCACACTTCGTTCACACTAAAATCACATTTTAAACACATTTTTTGTCAACTTTTCAAAGATTTTAGGGAAAAAAAAATTTCCACTTTTCCAGTTTTTAAACTAATAATTTTTTATGAAGTTCTGCTGGAATTCCGTCTGTTTTGAAAAGTTCAAGTTTTGTATTTTTATACTTTTAGATGTTGAAATAGTTTGTTTGTTTTCATGCAAAAGTTTTAAAGAGTTTTCGAGTTCTTAAGCAAACAGCAATTTGTTTGATTTTAAAAACTAATCAAGCTGAATTTTTCAGTCTTTTCTTGAAACTACTTCAGGACATTGCTTTGATTATTAGTAACAGATTACTTTTACTAAAAGTAATCTATCAGCTCATTTATGATTTACTTCAACAATATATTCAAACTGGTTTCCTACTTGTTTTATGCTAAATTCCCAGCTGGTTTTTAGCATTGCTAAACCAATCAGATTCAACATCTTGAGATTTTGAGTTCAAGCTAGTAGCATGCTAACAAGAAGCTAATAGCGAGCTAACAACAAGATAGCAGCGTGCTAACAAGAAGCTAACAGTATGCTAACAACAAGCAAATTTGTGCTAACTTGAAGCAAACAGCATGCTAACAAAAAACTAGCAGTGTGATAACTGGTAGCAAGCTTTGTGCTAACTGAAAATTAGCATGCTGACTGGAAAATAGCAGTGTGTTACCTAGAAGCGAGCTTTGTGCTAACTGGAAACTAGCAGCGTGCTAACTGGAAGCTAGCTTTGTGCTAACTGGAAATTAGCAGCGTGCTAACTGGAAGTTAGCTTTGTGCTAACTGTAGACTAGCAGTGTGCTAACTGGAAATTAGCAGTGTGCTAACTGGAAGCTAGCTTTGTGCTAACTGGAAATTAGCTTTGCGGTAACTGGAAATTAGCAGCATGCTAATTGGAAGCTAGCTTTGTGCTAACTGGAAAATAGCAGTGTTCTAACTGGAAATTAGAAGCGTGCTAACTGGAAGCTAGGTTTGTGCTAACATGAAACTAGCAGTGTGCTAACTGGAAGCTATCAGTGTTTAGTGTTTCTGACTCCATCTTGTTTGTGTTTTTTAGCAGTTTAATGGAACTCCAGCTGGTCGTCTAACACCTCCCCCAAAGCCCTGCAGCTCCTCTATTCACGATGAGTGATGAGTGGGCGGGGCGATACCCACCCCCAGACGTGTATCAGAACGTCAAACCGAGCGTTCAACCGAACGTCAAACCGAAGATGAATGAGAAGGGGGCGGAGCTTAGGACAGCGAGGAGCCGCAGCATCAGCTGGGAGAGGCGGGGAAGGAGGAGGGAGCGGCAGCGGGGGGAGAGGAGGCAGCGGGGGCGGAGCGAGGAGACTCGCGGACGCCACGGGAAGCGCGCGGCAGGTGAACGCGGCCGGGCCCGGCCCCCCGCTGAGGGGGAGGAGGAGGAGGAGGAGGAAGAGTGCGCTGTGTGCTTCTGCTCCTACGATAACGTCTTCAAAGCGCCGAAGCTGCTGGCGTGCGGTCACACCTTCTGCCTCGAGTGTCTCGCCCGCATCAACGTGACGTCGCCCGACCTCACCGCCGTGTCCTGCCCCGTCTGCCGCGAGCCCACCCGTCTGCCGCACGGCCGCGACCTGCCCCGCCTGGGCACCAACAGTGATATCATTGGCCGGCTGCCCCCCGGGATGCGCCGTGCGCTCTCCGTCCGCTTCAAACGCAACAAAGGGAAGCTGCTGCTCAAGACCCCGCCCCCTCATGGCGCCGCCGCCACCGAGCTGCCCGTCAAGAGCTCATCGGGGGTCGAGGAGGCTGTGGCCAGGCCGGCCGGGGACCCTCAGCCCAGCACCGTGGAGCAGGGGGGCCTGCAGCCCACCATGTTGGACGTGGGCCGGCCCCCCAGCAGGGTCAGAGGTCGTCTGCGCCGCCTGCTGCGCTCTGAACGCTGCTACTACGCCGTGGTGGGCACCATCATCACCGTCACCTTAGCGCTTATGCTGGTGGGAATCCTCGCCTTCGTCATCATCCCCCGGGTACCCAGACCCCCCTCCCGCCCCCCACAGAACAACCAGACCGGCCTCCCCTGAACGGACTGAGGGGGCGGAGTCAGGATGGCAGCTGATGACAGACTGAGAGGGCGGAGTCAAACTGGGGAGGCGGAGTCACACAGGGGGCGGAGTCACACTGAGGGGGCGGAGTCTGAGGGCAGAATGGAATAAGACAGTATATTGTAAAGCTAGCCTCCAGTTAGCGTATAATGAAGACAAAGTGAAGGAGCGCCGGCGCATCTGAAGCTTCAAATCGCTACGAAAACAAACTGCTGAGGAAGTTTAACAAAACCTGGCAGAAGTTAACTTTACATAAACTCAGAGCTTGAATTGATCCTGAATGGAGCTTCAAATGACTGCAAAGTTAATCCAAAGGTCGCGGATAAAAATCCCACGCTAGTTCAAAATGACAACAAAGCGAGTTTAGCATTAGCTCAGATCTGTGATCAAACCAAACCAGAGCAAAGTTCAGCTCCATGATGACTGGACAGAATCCTCCAACATCTGGCAGAGAGATAGTAGTACGTGGTCACAATTAGCAGAAAGTGGAATGAAACTGACACCAAATAACTTTACAAGTTCCGCCCAATAAACATACTTCTGTACAGAGACCTCAAAAATCCTGTTTGATAAAATTGTGCTTGAAGAAATACAAATGTAGGATAGGATTAGTGGAGAAGCTGTCCAAAGCTTAAATCTTAAAAAATGATCCCATGCCGAGTGGAAAAGTTTTACCAAACCAGTGAATTATGACCAAACACTTCACAATGAAGGCTCAAAATAAAGTCGTTCTATTCTAATAAACTCAAAGCCAACAGTGACCAAAATATAAATTACAAATCATCTAAACTGCATTAAAGTTTTACAGAAGTATCTCAGCATTAGCTTAGCTTCAGATAAAGTGACAACTGTCTTAGAAATACCAACGTTATCGGAACATTTGCTCAACTTTAGCACAGCAGTAATAAAGCAGTGTAAGCTATCTTAAAATCAGCCTGTAATACCTCTCTGCACCACTCGGGGTTCGAAGCTTGCGAAGGCTGACACCCTGAGGGACTCTGCAGTGACTCACTGCTGCCATCTGAAGGACACAAGCGGCACGACGCAGGCTCTTTAGCGTTAACGTCTGAATGAAGGAAACGTGTTTGTTTGGAATTACTGTGAAATTTTGCTTTAAGCTCAAAAATGTTGTGAAAAAATCTTCTGGGTTTCTTTGTCTTCCAAATATTTGTTTATATGCTTGTAAATATCTGAAGATGATTTTTATATTTCTACGATAATCAACTTTATTTTCATGTCTGAAAATAAACATTTTTGAAACATTAACCCTTTACAGATGAGTCGTAAGACCATATATGGTCGCTTCTTTTCAACAACAACAAAAAACAACTCACAATGTCTCGACATGCTAACGTTAGCTTGTAGCTCGACACTCCTTCATCAAGCTGTTAGCTTTAGCATTACTTTTGTTTCTTTCCACTTTTCCTACCCTGTTTGTCAACAACTGAAATTAGCATAAGCATAGCTGTTGTTAGCTTTAGTGTGTGTGTGTGTGTGTGTGTGTGTGTGTGTGTGTGTGTGTGTGTGTGTGTGTGTGTGTGTGTGTGTGTGTGTGTGAGAGAGAGAGAGACACCTGATACCCTCCTGTGGGGTAAACACAACTGATGTAACGAGCCTGTTTGCCCCCATCAGCATATTTTGCACCGTCGGGCAGTTTTGCTTCATCGCAGACACACGCGACGCTGTCAGTTAGCATTAACAGAGATGTGTTTGTGGGAGCTCATTTTCAGCATTAGCATGAGCAGATTAGCCTCTTTTTGGCTTGTTAGCATTAGGATTCTTAGCATTAGGCATTTGTGACTGTTAACTTTAGCATTCGGAAAATGACCATTTCTCTTTATCGGGCTGCCAAGCTGTTTGTATTAGCATTAGCACTGATGGAGCTGCTATCTCTCCTCATGTTGCCCTTAGCCCACTGGTAGCATTAGCATTATCTTTTCCGGTGCCACTGAAGTGTTGACGTTAGTGACCGGACCGGACCGGACCCTTTAAGACTTTACCTGTATTTTTATTCTTTACTCATCAAATAGAAACAAGTTCTTTAAAAGTTCCTAAATTAATTTACCCTTTCCCCCCAAACAATTAAAATAATCCTTTCTTCTGTAATTAAAATGATCAGATATCTTTTAATTTATATTTGAAAACAATTATAAACTGAAGGAATATTCATATAAATAATTGAATTCAAATGGTTTTAGATATTTCTGAAATTCTTTTGTGTTGGAAATGGAGATTATATAATGACCAAATATGTTTTGGGACTTTTATTTAAGACTGACTGTTAGCATGTAGTGTTAGCACACATTAAGCTAAATTAGCTTCTAATGATCAGCTCACTGAAGGAGTTGATTCACTTCTTTTATTTCAGCCTCATTGAGGCTTTACTGCTTTATAGTGTTCGGCTGCATTCATGTCACGTCGCTGCTAACTGAGCTAATTTAGGCTAAAGGTAGCTTCTGGGTCATGTGACGTTTCGAGGTGACGGCCAGAGGCGGGACTTCCGGTCTACAAACAGGAAGCTGTCGTGTCACTTTATTTCCTTTTTCCTACAATAAACTTTAATGAAGTTTAAAAAGAAACAAACATGAACGAACACAACCAACAAAAATACGATTTTATATGAGAATTCTTGTGTCGCTTCTCTTTCATCTGCTCTTTCTTTTCCTCCTGCTGCTCCTCCTCCTGCTCTTCCTCCTCCTCCTCTTCCTCCTCCAGAGTTCACAGCAGTAGATCTCGGGACTTGACCCGCACCAAGTTGCTTCCTCCGGCGGAGAAACGCTCCGGATCGTCAGGAAGCTGTCCGGACAGTCCGCGGCGGAACGGCCGCAGAAGACGCACCGGTCTCGAGGTAAGAGCTCCGGTTCCCGATGATTCGGCTCCGCGCTGCTCGTCGAGCGGCGGCAGGTCGTCAGTGTGGCGGCCACAGGTGACTGCAGCCGGGAGGCAGGTCGCGGGTTCGAGCCCGGTTCCAGTCCCAATGTTGTGCCAAAACGTGAATCCGTCCGCGGGAGCGCGCGCTGTCCGGAGACGTCCGTTCAGTTCCAGCTGCTTTTATTAGGATTTACAGCCATAAAGTAAAAAAGATAGTAAACTGGATCAACACGGTAACAACTAAGGTGCGTCTCTGGGAAAGTCTCATGTTTCTTATCTGCAAAAAAATAAAAGAACGATTAAACCAGGAAGGATTTGCAGCTCATAGCATCGTCTTGATGTGACTTACGTGTCAATAATTAATGTTTACAGTGTTTATGTGTTTGGTTTACAAGTGCAAACAAGGAAAACAAAACACAGTATATTGTATTATTATATATATTCAGTATATTTTTACATTATGACTGTAAATCCCGATAAAAGCCGCTCCCGTGGACGGGAATCACTTTTTGGCATAACACCGGTCTGTCACGGGTTCGAGACCGGGTCCGGTCCGGGTCCGGACCGCGACTTCCTGCGCTGCCGCCTCACGTGTCTGTCAGCTTTCTGCCAGTCGGTTCAGACTGAAGCTTTGCTCTTACCTGAAAACTTACCTGCCACTTTGATCGTGGGCGCGTCCTCTCTGTTCACACGCTGAACTGGGAGACATTCCCAGTTTGACACCGTACATAGTCACTATTTCTAGTTTGGATTTATCAGCTCAACATTTCCCACCTCCCACTGTGTTCAGATGTATTGTTCCCAGGTGGGAGGTTGTAGTGGTAAGTTTCCAGTTTACCAGCCTGCTGTTCCTTGTGCATCAGGAGTTTAACAATCAGAAGTTGACGGCGTTTAAAACTGTATTTCCCACAGAAAAGTTGAGATTTTCCCAGTTTTGGAACGTTTCCAGTTTACCAGCATTCAGAGGAATTCCTCCAGTTGTCAAGTTGTAAGTTAACAAACTCCCACATTAGTAGTGGAAAATTCCTAATTCATTAGCAGTTAGGTTGGAACTTTCCAAATTTGATCATTGAAAGTTTCCTGGACTGTTTTTCCGGGGTTGAGTTTCTGGGCTGTGTCTCACGCTCCGTCTGGTTTTTCCAGTTTGCCGGAGTTTCTCCGTCGTGCTCCTGTGATGATCCAGGACGCCGAGCGCCCCTCCTGCATCACGCTCCCATTGGCTGTAACCAGGACTCGTCTCCGTGCTGTGGCCCCGCCCCCCTCCCGTTTAGCGCCATGCTCCGGAAGCGGGGCTCTTTCATCCTCTGCGGCGCCTTCCTTTTCATCACCTGGAATGCCGTCCTGGTGCTGCTGCTGTGGGGGAAGTCCCCCCCGGAGGGGCGGGAGGGCGTGGCCGAGAGGGGTGGGGCCGAGAGGCAGGCCGACGACGTGGTGGCGGACGTGCTGCGAATGGCGGACACTTTCGAGGCGGAGCTGGAGCGGCAGAAGGAGATCCTGCTGCAGATCAAGAACCGCCGCCCGGCACGCAACCGCTCTGATGGGGGCGGGGCCGAGCCGCCCGCCACGCCCCGCCCGCCCGTCATCCCCATCCTGGTGATCGCCTGCAACCGTGTGACCGTGAGGCGCTGCCTGGACAAGCTGCTGAAGCTCCGCCCCTCCGCTGAGCGCCACCCCGTCATCGTAAGCCAGGACTGCGGGCACGCCGAGACCGCTGAGGTCATCCGCTCATATGGCGGCGCCGTGATGCACCTGCAGCAGCCCGACCTGTCCGACGTCCCGGTGGCGCAGCAGCACAGGAAGTTCCAGGGCTACTACAAGATCTCCAGGCACTACCGCTGGGCGCTCAACCAGGTGTTCAGGACGCTGGGACACTCGGCGGTGGTCATCGTGGAGGACGACCTGGAGGTGAGCCCTGTAACTGTAACTCATTACTTCCATTAACAGAAACTCAGAGCTGCTCTGTCCTGTTCACTGTCACATTGTTAGCATTAGCAGGACTGCTGTGTCTCTACTGAGGCAATGGTTAGCATTAGCGTGTTGTCCCTGTTATATGTACTAAGTCCACTGTTAGCATTAGCGTTAGCCTGACTGTGACACCCTTAGCATTAGCAGAGTGAATGTTGGCAAAGCTTCTTTCTTACATTTAGCTTAAGCATGATCAACGGTTCCCTCTCTGTGCCACTCTTATTGTTAGCATTAGCATGGTGACGTGTTGCTGCTCCTCGCTCATCCTCAGCTGCAGTTCTCATTCTGTCCTCCAGGTGGCTCCGGACTTCTTTGAGTACTTCCGGGCCCTGCTGCCGGTGCTGGAGTCGGATCGGAGCCTGTGGTGCGCGTCGGCGTGGAACGACAACGGCCGGGAGGGCTACGTGGACCCGGGTCAGCCGGGCCTGCTGTACCGGACCGACTTCTTCCCCGGCCTGGGCTGGATGCTGCTCCGGGACCTGTGGGAGGAGCTGGAGCCCAAGTGGCCCGCCTCCTTCTGGGACGACTGGATGCGGCAGCCGGAGCAGCGGCGCGGCCGCGCCTGCGTGCGTCCGGAGATCTCGCGCACGCTGACGTTCGGGCGTCAGGGCGTCAGCCTGGGACAGTTCTACGACAAATACCTGCGTCACACCAAGCTGAACAGGGAGTTCGTACCGTTCACCACGCTGGACCTCAGCTACCTGCAGGAGGACTCTTATCGACGCAGCTTCCAAAACCGCGTCTACGCCGCCGCCGCCGTCACCTACGAGGATCTGGCGCAGGGTCGGCTGCAGGGCCCCGGACCCTTCCGCCTGCAGTACTCCAGCAAGGACGCCTTCAAAACGCTCGCCAAGTACCTGGGCGTCATGGACGACCTAAAGTCGGGCGTCCCACGCACCGGCTACCGAGGCGTGGTCAGCTTCTTCCACAAGGGGCGGAGACTCTTCCTAGCCCCACCTCCAGGGTGGAGCCAGTATGATTCCAGCTGGAGCTGATGAGCCAGGTGTCCAATGACACCTCACCGATATTGGAGGGACAGACTGTTGGGGCTCATTTAGTTACAGTTACTTCTGCTGCCGAGCTGCTCTTTGTTCTACCCACTGAGATGTTGTTAGCATTAGCATTAGCGAACCTGCAGTGTCTCTCTCTTTTCCCGAACAGAACCTTTCTGTTAGCCACAGTGAGCTTCAGCATTAGCCAAGCTGCTGTTTAACACCGTGCTGCTAACTAAGCTTACTGCTAGCATTAGCCTAGCTACTATTTCTGCTAGTGCATTGAGCCTGTTGTTAGCTTTAGCACACCTGGTAATGCTCTGTGCTGTTAGCATGATTCAGCAGCGTTAGCGTTCTGCTTGTCTAATCATGGCTAACTTTAGCATTAGCAGCATTGTGATAGCACCGCTCCTTTGTGTCTCACTCATTTTGCTGTTAGCCTAGCTGAGCTGCAACAAAATTAACGAAATGATTGAAACTGAATCTTCACGATGAATGCTAACACCAAAGATGCTACTTGATGTAGTACAAAGGGTATGTCGGCTTAAATGACCTTTAGCAGCACCGCGGGGAAACCAACAGAATAATTTAATGCGCTTTTGCGTCATGTTAGCTTACAAGCTTTGCAAACTAAAGGCTGCTAGCTGTTAGCCTGTAAACGAAAGTTAGCTTCTTTGTAATTTGCAATGAATTTCTTTTAACAAACTTATAACGTAAACAACGGATGGCTACCGAGCTTGTTAGCTTGTTAGCTTGTTTGCTAACGAAAACGTGAGTAATGCCGCCTTGGCATCTTTCTGTGGCGCTGCTAGTCATGTGACCTAACTTTTGTCTTTTTGCACGTTATCAACTTTGTTTTTGTTTCTGTCTTTACGATAGTAATTGGTTTTGAATGCTAATGCTAACGTCTGACTGAATAACAACTTCATCCAGAGAGATTCGGTTCTCAGTGACGATGCTAACTTCATGTTCATGATCGTTGCCATGACAACCAGTGAGGAATCACCTGTGCACGCTCCATATCCTGTTGTGCTAAGCTAATGTTTGACGTTTAGCATTTGACATGGACGGTAACGGGAGGAGCTAAGAGCTCGTCTTCCTCACTGTCCTCACTGTCCTCACTGTCCTCACTGTCCTCGCTGTCCTCACTGTCCTCACTGTCTCGTGCAGAATAAAGATTGTAAAGATCAGAAACAAAAACATTCAGGTTAGAACTAGCAGCGGAAACTTCAGGAATTGTGGCTAGCTGTTAGCATGCTAAACTCTTGGACAGAAAGCTGTCCTCCTCAGACAGGAAGTCGTCTGTCTCTCTGACAGGAAGTCGTCCGTCTCGTCCAGTAATGAATGTCCACTTGCTGCCATGTGATGGTGTTTCTAAAGCCACTCGCGTCCCTGGTTTGTTTACGTTTTGAAGCTCGCAGAGTGGCTAACAGACCAAAGACGAGCTGGTTCCGTCCCGTCTCTGGGCCTCTGGTGTCGGGTTGCTGTCCGTCCTTCTCAGGTGTTCTTCCTGCTTCGTGTCCGCGGGCCTGGAGCTGATCGGACCTCGATTCTTCGACCTGCTGATGGTTCACGTTGTGAACGTGACGTCAGAGCTGCTCTGTGGCGGCGAGCAGCGACAGAGCTGCTCTGTGGCGGCGAGCAGCGACAGAGCAGCTCTGTGGCGGCGAGCAGCGACAGAGCAGCTCTGTGGCGGCGAGCAGCCGCTATAATCTGTTTGTCTACAAGAATCTCTTCTTCCTGCTTCTATTTGATATCAGAGAATTTGTTTGATTCCATGAATTGTTCCTCTATATTTGTGTATTTCTCTATTTTTGCAATAAAACAATACACAGTTCTGTTCTGGAGTTAACTGAACTTATGTATGCTATGCTAATGCCAAGGCAACACGTTAAATGTTAGCATGCCCGTTAGCATGCCCGTTAGCATGTTGGCTAAGAAAGAGCAGCGTGAGCTACCTGACTCTGGTGACAGACAAGGTGAAGAAACACTTCCTGAAAGTGATGAGAGCCGAGGATGTGGAGGAGATGTGGTTCGAGTACGAAGGGACGCCCCTCAAATGGTGAGGGCATTTTATCTAGTTTAATTGATCTTATCCTAAGTTGCATTAAAGCTTGCTGAGACAGTTAATTACCACTAAAAGGTCTTACACTCTTGCTTTCAAGCAGTCAGACATGTTTTTAGTGTTGAATTAAGACGTTAACTAAAGAATAAATGAAGAATTCAAATCTCCAGACTCTTAAAATGTCTGTGATGGGACTAAATATTGTCCTTCCTGTGTGTAAACCTTGTTGAGCTGCCCTCTAAAGTCACACACAATCTTTAAAACACACATTTCACAGTGAGAGCCAAAGGTTTTCACGCTGCTGTGCCTCGATTCAGTAACTTCACTCTTTTACTTTGACCACAAGAGAAACAAGTCAACAGGCTGCAGGCACTGATGTCAACCACAAGGGGGCAGCAGTGCAACAGGCAATGAATGTTTCTGCTGCTCCCTGCATGTAAATCAATCCGCACCGAAGGTTACCAACGTTTGCTGATTTCTGCTCACTAATAATTCACCTTAATGGTTTTAAAATGTCACTTTAGGATGTGTTATCATAACAGTTGTCTTGTAATTATTAATATCTGATCGCATCAACTTGATGACCTGTTCCTGTGTTTTCTCGTTGCATTTCCTGGACTCAGGCACAATCCAATCGGGGTTCTCTTTGACCTCCATGCTTCTAATACAGTTTTACCCTGGAGCATCACGGTGCACTTTAAGGTCAGACCCAGTATGCATGTGTGTGCAGGTGGAGACTGCAGGTGTTTGTTTCACCCAGCGTTTTCTGTCAATCTCTGGCTTTAGTTTTAGAGCTCTGCGCTTCTGCTGGCACCAACAGACCGAAGCCTTTGTGATATTAGGAAAGAAATGAGCGACGCACAGAAGAAATAGGAGCATTTATCCTTCCTGCCAGGAGATGGTGGAGAACAGGAAGTGCTGAAATATTGGAATAGAACGGCCGGAGAACCACAGATGTGAAGTCAAACGACTGACAGTGTTGATGTGTGTCTGCTAGATGTGTGAAGAAAAATCCTACTGGGACTTTGGATGTTTAGTAAAACAAGTTTTGAAGTGATGAAACATTTAAAAAGTGAAATGTTTAGTTTCCTTGGCCTCAGTATCCCCCTCCAATAATAATCTTGTTTGTGGTTGTGTGTCAGAGCTTCCCAGAGAGCGACCTGCTCCACTGCCCGTCCAACTCTGTGATCGAGGCTCACTTCATGTCCAGCATCAAGGAGGCCGACGCCCTGAAGCACAAGAGCCAAGTGGTCAATGACATGCAGAAGAAGGACCACAAGCAGCTGTGGATGGGCCTGCAGAACGGTGGGACACACACACACACACACACACACACACACACACACACACACACACACACACACACACACACACACACACAGGTCTACAGTTGAACTGTACTGGAGGTATCTCGTCCCTCCCTACAGGTGCATCATGGTGTTTCTTCACAGAGCTTCAGCTCTGGACGTCACTGGAAACAATCTCTTTATTTGACGTGTGAATAGAAGTGGAGGAGATTCATTCTGGGTTTCAGCAAGTTGCACCAACATTTGACTTGATTGGTTGCAAACTATTGGATTCTTTTTGGTGTCTGGAGCACAAAGTGTTCTCCATATGTTTGTAAAGAGCTGACATGGCTGAGTTGGTGCGTATGCAGGCACACACACACACACACACACACACACACACACACACACACACACACACACACACACACACACACACACACACACTCACAACTCTTCCTTCAGTCTGACGTCGGTATCGGAGCTTTTCCCAGCTCAGGTTGAATTCCTGCTGCCGGCTGATGGAGCTGCAGACAGGATGTTGTGTGGAATCATGTGACGTATGAGGACGTGTTGAGCCAAGAGGACACACGTCCAACTTGTTGGTCTGGAAGAGAAAATCCCAGCATGTAGTGAGAGATTCCTGGAGCCACTGGAGGTCAGTCGGATCCACCACAGAGACCGGGACTGGATCTGTGGAGCGGCGGCCGGTCACTCAGGCCTCAGAACGGACTGCAGCTAAAGTTTGTTGTTAAGAGAAGATTGTCTGGGAAATTGACATTTCAGTTTAAAATCCTCCAAAAGATGAACTCCCAGCAGGCGGAGGGTTAAAGCTCAGTACTGCCGGGAAGGAAAGCAGAACCGGTGGACCCATGGCGGAGGGGCGGAGCTTCACTGACGTGGCAGTCAACATTTCAACAGCAATTTTCCAGTTATTATTGTTATTATTATTATTATTGATATTTTTTTATTATAAATCCTCGAGTCTTCAGAAGTTCCTTTTTTGGCCAGCAGATGGAGACAGAGACCGTGACTAACTGTAATCCCCTTCCTTTGGGATAAAGATGGTTCTTCTCTCCACCAGGCGCAGCCCTGCAGGTTCTCCACGTCTCCCTGCTTCACCAGGCTGATGAGCAGCTCGTCATCTGGTTCTGTGCTGCACGAGGTGAGGAACCTTCAGGACCTTCGGGGGTTAAAGAAGGGAGACATGAGAACATGCAGCGTTTGACACCCACTCTACTGTTCCCATAGAATTCACACCAAGTGATGATGTCAAAAACCAGATGTCTTTTCCCCGTAGACTCTTATCACACTTTAATCTATTTTCATTAGATTTGGGATTATTTCAACGTATTTCTGGTCCGTAAGTCACAGATTAAATATAAGAAGGAATATTGGGTGAAGTTCTGACGGGTCAGTATCAGTAAACAGTATTGAGAGGACAGAGAGTAAGAACCAATGATAATGAAGATAGAAACCAATCACTGTGTTCTTCTATAATCTATCATTTACCCGGCGGTGTCTTTGTTCCTTGATATTTGACTGGCTGCAGGGAGAACCGATGTTCTGGAGTCTTTCTGTCTCCACCTGTTTTAGAGACGTCTTCCTGCGTTCTGACCAGCTCACCGTCGGCTTTCAAACCAAACGGATGAAAGGACGGCCAACATGTGTGGTTCCACACCAACCTTCATGTTGGTGTGGAACCACGCAGGTCCGACCGGAACGGTTCTATTAACAGTGAGCGTTGGAAAATTCAATATCCTCACTTCATGTTGCACATATGGGCGTGTGGTCGGGGTTCCTGGTGTGATCAAACCTGTTTCAGGCCGTATCCCCACGCTGAACATTACAGAACACAGAGAGAACATTACAGAACACAGAGAACATTACAGAACACAGAGAACATTACAGAACAAAGAGAACATTACAGAACACAGAGAACATTACAGAACACAGAGAACATTACAGAACAAAGAGAACATTACAGAACAAAGAGAACATTACAGAACACAAAGAGAACATTACAGAACACAGAGAACATTACAGAACACAGAGAGAACATTACAGAACACAGAGAACATTACAGAACAAAGAGAACATTACAGAACACAGAGAACATTACAGAACAAAGAGAACATTACAGAACAAAGAGAACATTACAGAACACAGAGAACATTACAGAACACAAAGAGAACATTACAGAACACAAAGAGAACATTACAGAACAAAGAGAACATTGCAGAACAAAGAGAACATTACAGAACAAAGAGAACATTACAGAACACAAAGAGAACATTACAGAACACAAAGAGAACATTACAGAACAAAGAGAACATTACAGAACACAGAGAACATTACAGAACACAAAGAGAACATTACAGAACACAGAGAACATTACAGAACACAGAGAACATTACAGAACAAAGAGAACATTACAGAACAAAGAGAACATTACAGAACACAGAGAACATTACAGAACAAAGAGAACATTACAGAACAAAGAGAACATTACAGAACACAAAGAGAACATTACAGAACAAAGAGAACATTACAGAACACAGAGAACATTACAGAACAAAGAGAACATTACAGAACAAAGAGAACATTACAGAACACAAAGAGAACATTACAGAACAAAGAGAACATTACAGAACAAAGAGAACATTACAGAACACAAAGAGGGCAGGTACCTGGAGGGCAGACACCTGGAGGGCAGACACCTGGAGGGCAGGAACCTGGAGGGCAGACACCTGGAGGGCAGACACCTGGAGGGCAGACACCTGGAGGGCAGGTACCTGGAGGGCAGGAACCCGGAGGGCAGACACCTGGAGGGCAGGAACCCGGAGGGCAGACACCTGGAGGGCAGACACCTGGAGGGCAGACACCTGGAGGGCAGGTACCTGGAGGGCAGGAACCCGGAGGGCAGACACCTGGAGGGCAGACACCTGGAGGGCAGGTATCTGGAGGGCAGGAACCTGGAGGGCAGACACCTGGAGGGCAGACACCTGGAGGGCAGGTACCTGGAGGGCAGGTACCTGGAGGGCAGGAACCCGGAGGGCAGACACCTGGAGGGCAGACATCTGGAGGGCAGGTATCTGGAGGGCAGGAACCTGGAGGGCAGGAACCTGGAGGGCAGACACCTGGAGGGCAGGTACCTGGAGGGCAGGTACCTGGAGGGCAGACACCTGGAGGGCAGACACCTGGAGGGCAGACACCTGGAGGGCAGGTACCTGGAGGGCAGACACCTGGAGGGCAGGAACCTGGAGGGCAGGAACCTGGAGGGCAGGAACCTGGAGGGCAGACACCTGGAGGGCAGACACCTGGAGGGCAGGAACCTGGAGGGCAGGAACCTGGAGGGCAGACACCTGGAGGGCAGACACCTGGAGGGCAGGTACCTGGAGGGCAGACACCTGGAGGGCAGGAACCTGGAGGGCAGGAACCTGGAGGGCAGGAACCTGGAGGGCTGACACCTGGAGGGCAGGTACCTGGAGGGCAGGAACCTGGAGGGCAGGAACCTGGAGGGCAGGTACCTGGAGGGCAGACACCTGGAGGGCTGACACCTGGAGGGCAGGTACCTGCCCTGGAATGTGTGTCGTGGAGCTGACAGGCTGAGCTTTGTGTTGAGGACCATTAACCTCCCAGAGAGGTCGGGTTTAATCCCAAGCGGAGCTCAGAATGACGATTGGCTCCTTATCAGTCGTCTTGCTTTGTTTAACAACTCCTCCCTCATTTCTTTGCTCTTCAGAGACGATATCGTGGTTCAGAGGACAAGTCCACCTCCCAGTGGTGTGAGCAGGCTGGGCGGTGGTCCTTCAGTGCTCCTCGTGAGAAGGTGGAGCAAAACGCTTCCTGGTGAATCTAAGAGTGAGTCTCAGTTTTACTCCTTTTGATTTATCAGACTTTTGCTTCATAACTTTGGACACATTTGACAGCCGTCAGGTTTTAGACAGAATACTGAGAATCAAGGAAGAACCGGTACTGCTTTCTTAAAGGACAAATACAAATACTAACCTTGAGCAACTTGCCGATACAAAGTACTGATATGAGTACTTATCGAATATAATCAAGCCTGATTGATGTTCCACCATCCTTCATAACGACTAACTAGATGAGGACTCTCCTCTCCTCTCCTCCCCTCTCCTCTCCTCTCCTCTCCTCTCCTCTCCCCTCCTCCCCTCTCCTCTCCTCCCCTCTCCTCTCCTCTCCCCTCCTCCCCTCTCCCCTCCCCTCCTCTCCTCTCCTCTCCTCTCCTCTCCTCTCCTCTCCTCTCCTCTCCTCTCCTCTCCTCTCCTCTCCTCTCCTCTCCTCTCCCCTCCCCTCCTCTCCTCTCCTCTCCTCTCCTCTCCTCTCCCCTCCTCCCCTCTCCCCTCCCCTCCTCTCCTCTCCTCTCCTCTCCTCTCCTCTCCCCTCCCCTCCTCTCCTCTCCCCTCCCCTCCCCTCCTCTCCTCTCCTCTCCTCTCCTCTCCTCTCCTCTCCTCTCCTCTCCTCTCCCCTCCCCTCCCCTCCCCTCCTCTCCCCTCTCCTCTCCCCTCCCCTCTCCTCTCCTCTCCTCTCCTCTCCTCTCCTCTCCTCTCCTCTCCCCTCCTCTCCCCTCCTCTCCTCACCAGAATGAGGAGTTCAGGGTAAAATCCCAGTTTGAAAAAGAACTTAAAGTTTTAAAATAACATATCTGGTGCAAGATGCAATGACTTTCTGCAGGAGGTAAATTGAAAAACGTAGTGATGCTCGATCGTTACGCTTCGTAGAATCAAATAATGAATCGATTCAGGGAAATGAAGTGAAACATTCCAAACTGCGTCCGGGTTCAGTCTGCTGTCGTCATAGTGGCCGGTCAGCACCACTGCTCAGGGCAAAGTGAGGGCGCTAATACCCCCGGGGGGGGGGGGGGGGGTTAAAGACTGATGGTAGCTGTCAGCCCTCTCCGGCCCCCACCACCTCTGGCAGAGCCCCCCCCCTCACTCACACACTGTCTCTATGTGTGTGTCATCCTCCTAATGAATGACCTTTGACCCTCAGCAAGGGGACCCGGGGCCGAGGAAGTTGAGAGGTGAGGTGAGGAGGGGAGGCGGCGGCCCGGCGCCACATTAGACCTCCTGTCAATCAAACGGACACCCCCAGCGGCCCCGCCCATCGTAACACTGAGATCCTGCACTGAAAGTGAGTCCAACAAAAGACTTGAAAGAGGTCAAAGGTCAAAGGTCAAAGGTCGGCTTCGTTTCAGCATATTTTACACCTCGTTTACTCGACGTTTCAAGGGAAAACTGCATCGTTTCAGAAAAGTTCCACGTTTACACGACAATATTATGAAAACAACGTCCTCTTAATATGATGTTTTCATGTTGGTCCACTAGAGGGTGCTGTTGGCTGGTTTAGTACTGAAAGCACACACACACACACACACACACACACACACACACACACACACACACACACACACACACACACACACACACACAGCTGAGAACAATGAGCGCTAAACATTTACACTGGGAGACGTTCTCGTGGACAAACTACTAAGTTGGATTGTTTTTATGGTGACTGTCAAAATAAAACTACCAAGTCCAGGAGGATTCAAGACACCGCGGAGGAAACTTTGTTCTGATTGGCTCTACTGAGCATGTGCAGAGGAACTAGTTAATTTGAGTGTTTTTACAAAGTGGTTTTTCTTCGTCTACATGGAGACACAACCGGAGCGTTTTCGGAAAGTTGTGTTTTCAGTGGCTCCGAGGACCGTCGTAATAAAACACGAGGGAAGTTTAGTGTTTTCACTTGAAAATGGTTGTCATGTAAACGGGCCTCAGTTCTTCTATATGTTGATAGGAAGAATGTCTTCTCACAGAGTTCATGTACAGCAGAGTGCTGTGAGCTACAATCTCCAGCTTGAGAACAAATATAAAAATAATCTCAGAATCAGAGCCTCGTGACAGAAACACCGTGATCGTCTCTAAAGTCTGATTGTGGGGTTTGGAGCTGCGTCCCCCAGATGAAGAAATGCTCGTCCTTCAGCTTCCCTTCACGCCGGCGGGGTTAACGCTGACTGTGTCAGAGAAAGTGAAGGAGTGAGATCCACTTCCTGCTGCTTGTTTGTCTGCTGCAGTTCGGTTTCTGGGCTGAAAGTGGAAAAACTGCCAGTCGGTAAATATTCAAGCTGGAAGAGGTTCAGCTGGCAGGAAAACCCAAAGTGTTGGGTGGCTGCCCGCTCCTCCTCCCATTGGCTGATGGGCTGAAGAGGCTCCGCCCCCGCCCGCCCTGGAACCTGATGACTTCCTCCTAATAAAGACGTGATGTATGAGCCCTGACCAGCAGGTAACCCCGCCGCCGCCAAAATAAGAGCCACCAAATATATACAACAGAAACTAATCAAAATGGAAGTGCTTGAGTTTATTCATCAAACTTTCACTTCACCAATTTGCTGTTGGTTTGTTTTTCTTCCAGACGAAACGTCACGAATCCCGGAAACTGACATCAAAATGAACCTTTAAGTCCTGATGTGGAGCGGAGCAGCTTATTAACTCAGGCCTCCAGTCAGCTGCTGAGAGGAGTGACCACTAGGTGGAGACACACTGCTAAAAACGGTCACTTCACACACACACACACACACACACACACACACACACACACACACACACACACACACACACACACACAGGACGTACGTTTCTGTGTGTTGTTTTTGATATATGCATTATATGTACAGTATATATATATATAGTATATGTATGTATAGTTTATATTTTTCCCTGAATTGAACATGTTGGATTTGAATTGAAAACAAACATGAGATTGTAAAGTTGAAGCTCGACACTGAATAAGAAAAGCTGAGTCAACAAACAATACATAACAGTCATACTTCCGACGGCGTATAATATCAGCATCGCTCATTTTTATTGTTTTCAACTGTGAAAATCAATCTGTATTCTTGGCTTGGATATGTGTGTTATAGTTGTGTGTGTATATAAGTGTGTGTTTCAATAGTTGCGGGTATACTTGGGTATAAATTATTTGTTTTGCGTTTATGTATTTTTACAAAATACAGGTTTGTTTATGGACACTAAGTCTTTATATAGTCACATTAGTATGAATAGATGAATTTCTTTTTGTATATAGTTGAATTTTGTGTCGTTTTGACTTGTCCTGAATTAATAATGCATATTTATAACAGCATATTTATGAGGCTGCAGTTTTTACCTCATTTTACAAACTTTTTGTAGTTTTTTCTAAGTTTTAAT
>NC_137639.1:32072925-32121353 GCF_963383615.2 Lipophrys pholis | reverse complement strand
GTTCAAAATCTCTCGTGTGAAAAAATATTAATCCCGAACATAGACGACATAAGACGAACATAAAACTACTGATCCATCCAGACTTTGATACCCGAACAAATATTGTTTTAAAAGACAGATAATTATAAATAGTGTGTCCCGGGTCCGGTTTTGTTTTGTTGCGCGAATCCGTTCAATGTCTCGCTTTAGAATATAAGTGCGAGGTTGTGAATATAGTGTATAAAGTGTGGGGTGAGGTTTAAAACGTGCACGTGTTTCATCCGTGTGTCACAGCAGCTTTATTTTGACGCCGCGTGCGTCTGTCTGGACTCACCATCTCTATGATCCGGGTCTTTTTTCCCGCTCGCTTCTTCTTCGCCACGATGTACTGGGCCAGAACCACCCCGCCGAACAGGGCGCACACGCTGGCGCTGGCCGCGGCCCCGACCTTCACCACGGCCGTCCTGTCCATGACGACCCGCTGCTTCTGCTGCTGCGTCCCGGCCCGCCGCTGCAGCACCCGCCCGGCCGAAGATCGTCTGTTCAAACACAACCAGTCACTCCGTCCCGGAAGCTGCACCCGCCCGGCCGAAGATCGTCTGTTCAAACAGGAAGAGTCACTCCGTCCCGGAAGCTGCACCCGCCCAGCCGAAGATCGTCTGTTCAAACACAACCAGTCACTCCGTCCCAGAAGCTGCTGCCGCCCAGCCGAAGATCGTCTGTTCAAACATGACCAGTCACTCAGTTCCGGCGCGCCGCACGCAGAGTCCCGTCCTTCCCACGCCCGCTGCAACCGCCCAGCCAAAGATCGTTTGTTAAAGACGACGATTCACTCCGTCCGTAATTGATTTGTTTCGTTTTAAATTAACCTTCACATATTAATTATTAGTTGTCTCCCTTTTAGTGTCTGTGCTCAATGGATCTTCAATGTATAACAAATAATTTAATAATAAACACAATTTTCTCTTATTACGTAATATATGCTCGTAGATTGTGTATATTGTTTGTGTCGTTTATCTTTTGGTTATTTTATAGATTCAGATCTTTTTGGGGGGGGGGGGAGGGGGGTGCTGTGAAGCACTTCCTACCTTTGTTACAAAAATTGATATAATGATAATATATATTTTTATTTATTATATTTAGTGCTATTAAAAGAACATAAACATTTATAACACTAACAGGAGTCAATAAATCTGTCAAAGCTGGATTAACATAATTCCAATTGCATATTCAGCAAACAAACCAGAGAAAAAATATCACACATAAATGTAAACCTATAAACCCGTGTAATCAATTTAGGTGCTGAACCAAAATCTATTTATTCTGCTAAATGTTTTATTTAAATGGATTTATGTAAATGCCTTACTATTGTTCACGATACAGGTTATGCCACTCCACACATGAATTATCTGTGTTTATTCAGTCAGGCTCAACTACAGCCTGAACACAAACTAGTCCAGTATCACTGAGTCGGATCAGAAACACAGACCAGCTCACTAAACATTGTGAGTCATTTTGACTCCTGGTCGACAAATAGGATGTTTCTGTTGCTCCAGGAGGATTTTATTGCAGAACTTGGTCTGGTCATGCAGCAGCAGACTAATTGAGCCCAGTCACTCTCTTTCCCATGACCTTTTATCACGGTTCCTAAAATAACTTCCAAGAGGGTAACACGATGGAAAAGAGGGTAACACGATGGAAACCAGACAAACCTTCCATCCGTCTGCACCTCCAACAGGTTCAAGACACATAACAGACAGAAACAAAGAAAAGTCATTTTATTTCAAATTCAAACCACAATATTAGAAAGAATAGAGAAGCACTTAATGGGGGGGGGGGGGGGGGGGGGGGCAGCTTGCAGTCGAGAGTCAATAATATGAAAGCATGAAAAGTTCTATTTTTAGACAATAAATAACAATGGTGATGGAACTAAATCCTCCCAGAGGAAGAGCCACATGAGACTCTGTTCCTTTACTCTTGTTCTTCTAAACTAACCCTGATTCAAGCTCGACTGTAGGAAGAGATTTGAGAGTCGTGGAATCACTTCTAGTGTTCAGGGAACATCACTATCGCTTTAGACACATGTCCAGAACAATGAGTGTGTATTCATTCAGGGTTCAGGTGACACAACCTGATTCCATTCAAAAACAACAAATGGAGTTACAGTTTCAAACGGCGGAATAATGTGATTGGTTTGTTTTGTTGTCATGAGAAGCTTCATCCACAGCGCTCCTCCTCCTCTTCATCATGTTGATGCTAACTACTCCACAGGTCGGATTCCTTTGGCCTCCTCCATCGTCCGCAGGGTCTCGTCCCACTGTGTGAACTGCTTGGACAGCAGGAACATCTGCCAATCAGAGATCAGGGTGGTGTCAGTGGGCGGAGCATGGCATCAAGGCATCTTTATTTGTACATTAAATTCCAGCAACATATCAAAGTGTTTTACACCAACAAGCATGAACAGCGTCACATGTAATGTAAAGTATTAAGATAAAGACGTTACAGTTAGGCCTGTCACCAGAACACGTCCTGCTGGACCAGAAATTGTCCCAGAAATTATTGCGATAAACGATAATATTGCAGTTTTGATACCATTTTTCCACTAATATCCTAATAATGGTATAAAAATGCAAGTATTCCCTTTTAAAGATACATTAACCTTTAATTCTTAAGAATATTACAAATTGGAATTGGATTATGAGAAAAGAGATTGTAAATCTCCTAAATAAAGAATCAAAACAACCTCATGTCCTCCTCCCCTCCTCATGGGCTCTCATGCTGCTCTCAGGTGAGCCGCTCACTAACACCAGAGTGAGAGCCGCTCACTCACACCAGAGTGAGAGCCGCTCACTCACACCAGAGTGAGAGCCGCTCACTAACACCAGAGTGAGAGCCGCTCACTCACACCAGAGTGAGAGCCGCTCACTCACACCAGAGTGAGAGCCGCTCACTAACACCAGAGTGAGAGCCGCTCACTCACACCAGAGTGAGAGCCGCTCACTAACACCAGAGTGAGAGCCACTCACTAACACCAGAGTGAGAGCCTCTCACTAACACCAGAGTGAGAGCCGCTCACTAACACCAGAGTGAGAGCCGCTCACTAACACCAGAGTGAGCGCCGCTCACTAACACCAGAGTGAGAGCCGCTCACTAACACCAGAGTGAGCGCCGCTCACTCACACCAGAGTGAGAGCCACTCACTAACACCAGAGTGAGCGCCGCTCACTAACACCAGAGTGAGAGCCTCTCACTAACACCAGAGTGAGAGCCGCTCACTCACACCAGAGTGAGAGCCGCTCACTAACACCAGAGTGAGAGCCGCTCACTAACACCAGAGTGAGAGCCGCTCACTAACACCAGAGTGAGAGCCGCTCACAGTGACGTCTTTGGTAAAGGAAACATTCTCCAACGGGAAATGACTCCAATCTCAACATAAAGGCATTTCTAATGAAACCTTCTGGTGCTGAATCCAGTGAAATGTCCAGAAACCTTCTCCTATAGCTGTTGCATTGTGGGTATTTTTATAAACCCCGCCCCTGACAGCACAGCTTTGAAGCTAATGCTAGTTTGCTATCTTTCATGGTCGCATCACCGACGTCTCAGCTGGAGTCTCAGCGGTGCGTCGAGTCCAAAACCCTTAAGAAACGTGTTAAAAAAGAAAACCTAATGTTTACATTTTATTGGTTTGGCCGGATTGGAGCCTGGTGCCGGACGGTTTTGGTCCACAGCCCTGATGACTGACGCCCTGATGACTGACGCCCTGATGACTGATGCCCTGATGACTGACGCCCTGATGACTGACCCCCTGATGACTGACGCCCTGATGACTGACGCCATGATGACTGACGCCCTGATGACTGAAGCCCTGATGACTGACGCCCTGATGACTGACGCCCCCGCCTTACACAGTTCATAGTAGTTCACAGGTTCACAACTTACTAGATAAATGAAACCAAAACTAAATATTCAATTGGTTCTAAGTTTGTGAAATCTGGAGCGCTGATCCTGAAGCTCTGGTAACGCCTGTTTGCTCTGTGATGGACTGGTGATGAGTTCAGGTCCTGTCCTGCCAGCAGCAACAGTGAAGCAGTTTTAAACCTCCGTAAAGCAACACAGCTGGAAGCTCGTATGTTTTCAATGACGACAATCGGTGTGAACATTATTTTATGGTAAATTAATCCAGTGAAATAATAAAAGAATAAAAACCTTCATACCATTTTATTGTATTCCTCAAAAAGCTTCTTCACTTCCAGGGATTGAGTCTCGGTTTGGTCCTGAAACACAAACGAGCCAAATCCACTGAATAAAGTCTCATGTGACACAAACCATGAAGAAACAGGACAAAGAGCTGCACATACCTGCTCTTTAATGTGGATTTGTGAAAGACGCTGCAGCTTGGTGGCGTGTTCGGGTACACCTGTGAAAAACACAAAGACTTTTAACTTCAGAAACCAAAACAATCTGCAGTCCAGTCGATCTACCAAAGAACATGAACTCCTTCCTTTTTCATCGGAGGTCAGAAATCAGACACGAGCCGGGGAAGCGTCTCTGAAATAGAGAAGTAATGTGGGATGAAACCCACCTGTGATGTAGGCGCTGTCCAGCAGCGGCTGCAGGGTGTTGACCTGTTCTAGTAAAGCAGCCTGGGAAAGCAAGAAGTCCTCCTCTGTGTGGAAACACAAACAGAAAGTTGAATTTAAGCTGTTCTACGGGAGAAATATTACTTTATGACAAAAGATAAGGAGTCCAAACGTCATACATACAGTATCATCAAACTTTACAAAATAGAATTTCACTTCTGATACAAAAACTCTACATGAATGAATGAATGAATATTTATTTATGTATATAGTGTCATGCACACATGTGGCCAGCCCCATGGGCTTATATGACACTATATACATTAATAGGAAGAGGACAGTCATGTACATCTTCAACATGACACAAACATTCCATCAAAGTCAAGAGTCTGGACATAAGATAGTCAAATTAAATGTTTCCAGCTGAATATTTCAGTTCTTCCTCTCTCACCTGCCAGGATGAATTCCAGCTTCATAGCATCAGGTACGGTGATGTGGTCGGTGAACTGAGGGTCCAGGTACTTCAGCAAGTCTTCAACTGCACAGAACATTCATTAGAAACTCGGTGGTGGATCTATTCTCCAGGACTACTCTAATGACATCCATTTGCATACATTCATATCGGTAAAGGTGATTTTCAGTTTTCAAACAAGTGGAACAGCTGAGATATTTTCTCTAGTTATCATCTACATTTCATATAATCACATCTAATTCTAGTTTTTATGAGGATAACAATAAGTTCACTGAGACTGATCACATCTTGGGATCTATAGAAAACACTGCACGAACAAAAAGAGATGTTCTGTTCTAACATGTGATGGTTCCAAAGAAAGAGACTCACTTTTCTTGTGTAGGATCTTCACTCGCTCCCTCTTGTTGGCTGTGTTTGTCAGACCAGCCTGAATCCGGGACAAAGACTCGGCACACTGGAGGAAGAAAGGAAGAGGCGGGGATAACATTTAATGTAAATCAAAGTTTGTCAATTTCAGTGTCTAAAAATAGAACGACCTTTTAACGACGGTGTGAAGTGGCTTTCAGGTTCATTACACTAAAAAAAGATACCACAGCAATTTCATTTGCATAGCACTTTAAAGTCTTGAAATATATATTTTTTTTATTTTAATATATTAGCTTCACGCTAAATATTGCACAAAGGAAGCATTGTGTGTTTCCAGGCCCAGTGAATAAAACTTCGGCCTGGAGAGAAACCACCCACCACATGATGCTGCGATCAGACGACCCTGTTCGGCGGCTACAGATATTATAAACCTCCAGAGGACCTAACATTCCCTGCACCTTGGGTCATGTCTGGGGCACATGGTGTGGGACGGTATTGTAGCTGAAAGACGTCTAGGTGAGATGATTATATGTGAAGCCTTTCAGGAGGGTTCTTCTTCATGTGACGGATGTCTCCATCACGTCTGTTTGCTGGATGATCTCCGTCTCTGTCGTGTCCTTTTCTCTCGTTCTACCCTCTGACCCCGACGGGAACCGCAGACAGTCTGGTTCTGCAGAAAGCCCAGTCTGGTCCTGCAGGTTTCCTTTTCCAGTCTCCTCTGCTTCCTCGTGTGGAATTGTTGGGTTATTCTCTGGAAAAGTGTCTTTTAATGACAGTTTTGTATTTGATGCTATAACAATAAAATGGAATTGAATTGAAGAACCTAAATCAGGTGTTTTCCCAATTATCTTCACAGGCAGGAATGATGTGACATGAGCCATCAGTCAGTCTCCCTCCTTCTTCTCCTTCTTACTTTAACGCACATTTATTCAAGCTTGTAGACAACAGTGATACTATTACGATATTATAAAAGTGGTGGAGTGACGAAGGTGCAGGTTTGGCTCCAGACTGGGGACTTTATGTGTAAAATCAGTAAATTCTTCTCACGTCTGCATGAGTTTACTTTTACATTTTGGAACTGCGGAGAAGCTGAAGTGTACAAAACATTACCGCTATTGACTTCACGATCGATGTTTGAGCGTTTGAAGGCGTGGGAATGAAACGTGTCCTGAAATTTAAGAGACTAAATCTAACGTAATTTACATAATAGTGAGTGAATAGAAAGTTTATCATGGAAAGAAAAGGGCGTTGACGTGCATCGCTAAGCTAACGGCTATCTAGCTTCTTCAACACAGCAAAAGATGTTAATATGTGCAAACCTTGACAGGCTTTCCGCTCTTGTTTCTTCTCTCTCCGTAAATACGACTCTCCAGCGTCTGAAGACGCATTTCTAGGCTGTCTACTTCCAGATTTTTATCCATTTTGAAGATAAAAGTGACACAGCAACAACAACTACCGCACGTCTTATTAATGAGCAGCGTCGCTTCATGACGTCATGACGTTTTTCCTTCTTCTTCTTCTTCGCTGTCCATTAATCCGCATGTCGCGCTTTACCGCCGCTGTGAGCTCCGGAGGGAGAATCACACGTCAGTTCAACGACAGATGCTGACCAATTGTGATTACTGTATTCCTCGTATAAGCCCTCTTGCGGCTTATCCTCCAACATGAGCATCCGACTTTTGACCAATACTGTATAAGTGGTGACATAAGGTCCGTTGGTGCTTATAAGTCTGTTTGTAGTATAATTGTAGAGACTTGAGAGTAAGCATGAGCCCCAACACAACGTTTCTATTAACGGTCCTTTTCTCGCCCACAGTGATCTTTTCAACATTTGAGATGGTGATAAAGTTTTAAATTCAATTACATTCTAAAAACTAAAAATGTTATTATTGTAATGGTGTGTTTAGAGGTCTCGCCAAAAAAATGCGTTAGGCAGCTGCAGCTCAATCGGAGTCTTCACCAACACGATGAAGATGGAGCACATTACACCTGAGCTTCAGTCTCTGCACTGGCTGCCTGCATGTCACAGGATCCACCTCAACGTCTGCTCTGTAAAGCTTTGAATGGTCTTAAAAGGCCTAAATACATCTCAGATTTACTGGTAGGATATGAAACATCCAGACCCCCAAAGGTCCTCAAGAAGAGGTTTATTAAATGTTCCCAAAGTCAGAAGCAAACAATGTAAAGCAGCATTTAGTTCAGACGCTCCTCACCTGTGGAACAAACTTCCTGAACATCTTAAGACTGTTGACACACTCACTTCTTTTAAATCAGGAATTAAAATACTATTATCTGCTAAGGTTTTCCAATAAACAATAGATTTTCTCCTTTTTATGCCTTCTTTGTGAATGGTGCTAGAAAAGTAGGCCTCGCCTCGCATGTAAGTGTGAAGACTTGGGAGTAAACCTGAGTCTTCACAAAAAATTTAAAAAAACTCTACTGTCCACAGTGATGTCTGCTACGTCTGAGATTATGTTGCATTTTAAATTTACACGAAAACAGAAACGCAGTTATGAAAATGAAGAAATTTAAAGAAAAGACCCCAGGAGCTCTCTGTGCGGATGTTGCAGTGCTGAGCGCCGCCGCCAGGGGTCACTGTCTCGCCGCTCCGTTTCAGCTGTTTTTCCGGTGACAGCGGCGGAATGACAACACCGACAGCTCGGCCCTCTCCCCATTCAAGCTCGAAACCCCACATCGACACGAAGTAAAGGCTTTTCTTACCGATCACCGAGTGTTTCCGGTACGAAAGTCTCTTCCGACCGTGGACGGCACCGGAAGCGGCCCGGACCGGAGCTGGTTTGATCACCGTAAACACTCTTAACCAGGCTGAGTTAGCTCAGTTAGCCTCCGAGCTAACGTCAGTTTCTGCTTTACAGCTGCGCAGTTTGAGTTACTTTGGAGTTCCACCAGGTGAGTCGCTTCCTCTTACTGGACTCTAACTCAGTAATAACTACACTGACGGTACCTGCTGCTCCTCGCCCCACCTGTGTGTGAGCTGCTCGTGCTCAGGTGTGGGCAGCTCGTGCTCAGGTGAGAGGCTGAAAGTTCGTCCCTGCTCCTCCTGTCGTTGACAGCGCTCTGCTCGGGGATCGGGACGCCTGTGTCTTGGGGGATTTCTCCTTTATGTTTCACTGGGAGCAGAAGCAGCATGGCAGATGACAAGGACGTGTTGAGAGACGTGTGGTTCGGTCGGATCCCCACCTGCTTCACCCTGAACCAGGACGAGGTGACGGAGCGGGAGGCCGAGCCCTACTACGTGAGTTCAGCCCACCTGGCTGCAGAAGCCTGGAGGAAGCATACCGTACTCTGCGTGCCACACGCCGCCACATCTCTAAGATTGAGCAACCGTGTTTGATTTACACTCTATGGGACTGTAGTTTTAGAGTACACGCTATTATGACGTAGTACAGTGCAGTAATTAGTTTAAACTACAGTAACATGCATCGATCTTTTATCCTGTTTAGGGCCACTGGAGCCGATCACCAGTTGCCCATCCATCACACTGCACACACACACACGCACACACACACACACACACACACACACACACACACACACACACACACACACACACACACACACACACACACACACACACACAGAGAGGGAGAATATGCAAGCTCCACACCGACAGGCCCTGGCTGGTATTTGAACCCATGACCTTGTTACTGTGAGGCGAGAGCGCTAACCACTGCGTCGCTTTGAAAACTACTTGGCTAAATAAAGCCTGAATACAACTGTAAATATCACTTTTTCAAGACAAATGTTTGAGGATTTTCTCCACAATTCTTAGTAAATTAAATCCTACAATACAAGCGTTTCCGACAGATATCATCAGAGATGAATCAAGGACAGGCTTTCTTTCAAATGGGTGACCTGGTCAAACTAGAGACTCACGATCAGAGAGAATGACTATTAACTGTGTGAATGAAATGGAAATGTTGATAAGCAATTCACCAGCACTGTGGTTACTGTCGGCTTTATGTGACATGAATTAGATATGGGTGAAATGAACTGCACATAATTCAGTCTGTGGGACTAGAGTACAGAGTAACGGCGCTGTGTTCTTCCCTCTCCCCTTGTGTTGGTCAGCTGCTGCTGCCCAGAGTGAGCTACCTGACTCTGGTGACAGACAAGGTGAAGAAACACTTCCTGAAAGTGATGAGAGCCGAGGATGTGGAGGAGATGTGGTTCGAGTACGAAGGGACGCCCCTCAAATGGTGAGGGCATTTTATCTAGTTTAATTGATCTTATCCTAAGTTGCATTAAAGCTTGCTGAGACAGTTAATTACCACTAAAAGGTCTTACACTCTTGCTTTCAAGCAGTCAGACATGTTTTTAGTGTTGAATTAAGGCGTTAACTAAAGAATAAATGAAGAATTCAAATCTCCAGACTCTTAAAATGTCTGTGATGGGACTAAATATTGTCCTTCCTGTGTGTAAACCTTGTTGAGCTGCCCTCTAAAGTCACACACAATCTTTAAAACACACATTTCACAGTGAGAGCCAAAGGTTTTCACGCTGCTGTGCCTCGATTCAGTAACTTCACTCTTTTACTTTGACCACAAGAGAAACAAGTCAACAGGCTGCAGGCACTGATGTCAACCACAAGGGGGCAGCAGTGCAACAGGCAATGAATGTTTCTGCTGCTCCCTGCATGTAAATCAATCCGCACCAAAGGTTACCAACGTTTGCTGATTTCTGCTCACTAATAATTCACCTTAATGGTTTTAAAATGTCACTTTAGGATGTGTTATCATGACAGTTGTCTTGTAATTATTAATATCTGATCGCATCAACTTGATGACCTGTTCCTGTGTTTTCTCGTTGCATTTCCTGGACTCAGGCACAATCCAATCGGGGTTCTCTTTGACCTCCATGCTTCTAATACAGTTTTACCCTGGAGCATCACGGTGCACTTTAAGGTCAGACCCAGTATGCATGTGTGTGCAGGTGGAGACTGCAGGTGTTTGTTTCACCCAGCGTTTTCTGTCAATCTCTGGCTTTAGTTTTAGAGCTCTGCGCTTCTGCTGGCACCAACAGACCGAAGCCTTTGTGATATTAGGAAAGAAATGAGCGACGCACAGAAGAAATAGGAGCATTTATCCTTCCTGCCAGGAGATGGTGGAGAACAGGAAGTGCTGAAATATTGGAATAGAACGGCCGGAGAACCACAGATGTGAAGTCAAACGACTGACAGTGTTGATGTGTGTCTGCTAGATGTGTGAAGAAAAATCCTACTGGGACTTTGGATGTTTAGTAAAACAAGTTTTGAAGTGATGAAACATTTAAAAAGTGAAATGTTTAGTTTCCTTGGCCTCAGTATCCCCCTCCAATAATAATCTTGTTTGTGGTTGTGTGTCAGAGCTTCCCAGAGAGCGACCTGCTCCACTGCCCGTCCAACTCTGTGATCGAGGCTCACTTCATGTCCAGCATCAAGGAGGCCGACGCCCTGAAGCACAAGAGCCAAGTGGTCAATGACATGCAGAAGAAGGACCACAAGCAGCTGTGGATGGGCCTGCAGAACGGTGGGACACACACACACACACACACACACACACACACACACACACACACACACACACACACAGGTCTACAGTTGAACTGTACTGGAGGTATCTCGTCCCTCCCTACAGGTGCATCATGGTGTTTCTTCACAGAGCTTCAGCTCTGGACGTCACTGGAAACAATCTCTTTATTTGACGTGTGAATAGAAGTGGAGGAGATTCATTCTGGGTTTCAGCAAGTTGCACCAAAATTTGACTTGATTGGTTGCAAACTATTGGATTCTTTTTGGTGTCTGGAGCACAAAGTGTTCTCCATATGTTTGTAAAGAGCTGACATGGCTGAGTTGGTGCGTATGCAGGCACACACACACACACACACACACACACACACACACACACACACACACACACACACACACACACACTCACAACTCTTCCTTCAGTCTGACGTCGGTATCGGAGCTTTTCCCAGCTCAGGTTGAATTCCTGCTGCCGGCTGATGGAGCTGCAGACAGGATGTTGTGTGGAATCATGTGACGTATGAGGACGTGTTGAGCCAAGAGGACACACGTCCAACTTGTTGGTCTGGAAGAGAAAATCCCAGCATGTAGTGAGAGATTCCTGGAGCCACTGGAGGTCAGTCGGATCCACCACAGAGACCCGGGCCTCCGCCTCTCTTTGAATCTATTAGAGCAAAGAAACTGTTCTTTTGATTATTGAATTTTTTTTTACTTTGACATTCACATAATGTACATTTTCCACATCAAACTCTAAATATTGCTGCGAATATCTTTACAATTGTTGATTCATTTTTATTATAAATTCAGCATTTTCAATGAATCAGTTAATCTGCCTCAATCCAGTCCGTCTTTGAAAAGGATCAAAACTGTGAAAGAAGTGGGATTAACTGTGAAGTGGAGAACGCAGGAGCGACGCCTGATACAAATAAAGTCCTGTACATCCTGTCGCACTGTCAAACTCTCCAGTGTAGATTCAGTTTACGTCTGCTGAGGATCTCTCTTTTACTGACGTTCAGACCCGACATGGGACAGGAGGATCATATTCGACGCTCTGAGGTGTTTCAGGCTGAGCTGCTGCAGGTTCAGACAATAAACGGAGCTGAGGTGAAACTCTAACGGATCCAGAAAGAAGGGAGTTGGCTGATCTCTTGAAACCGAGAGATGAAACTTCAAGTTAAAACTTTCACATCCAAAAGAGAGCAGAAACAGAGAGAGCGCCAACTTTCTTTTTGGAGAAAAACAAGACGTGAAGAGGTGAAAGGTCGGACTTTCAGTTATCTGAGTGTGTTGAATGTGGCGGGTGTGATGAGAGTTTCACTCTTCTCTTTGCATCCCAGCTGTTTGAGCTTCAGGTTCGCTTCTCTGTTCAGTTTCATGTTTGGGATCCAGCTTGTTCACACAGTCAACATCTTTATTGGACAAGTGATCGACCGTATTCTGTCACTTTATAAGCCTCTAATCTCATTCATGTATGTTTGTTTTCATTCACCAAATACATTGATTACGTCATAATGTTGTAAATAACATTATACAGTAGCTTTATTTATTGATTTATTTTTATTCAGTCATTTCAGGCATGTAACATTAAAACATTTTGTACAATCAAATATACATAACCAATATCCCCAATTACACACACACACACACACACACACAGATCCAGAAATATATACACCATTGAATGATGATAAATAATTAAATTATAGCTTATGAAAATATAGTTATGCAAAGTATGTAATTCTGTTTAAGTATACCCATGCATACTTATCAACACACACACACACACACACACCTCATATATCTAACATTCCTGAAAAGGGTAAGAAAGAAGTGAAAATATCAAATCCTACCTCTTCTCCAATATTTAATAATTATCCTTCTTTATTAAGAATAGTTAGTATAATATATGTAAATATAACAGTAAGAATGTTTTCTAATGTAGAAGACGTTTGTCTTCACTACTAGAATTGAGTGGTGGTTCAGACGTCCTGTGACCCTGCAGGAGGACGTTCTGTCTCTGCTGTCCACACAGAACAACAACCGTAAAACAACCAGTACAATATGTAAACAAATGTAGTACAAAATGAGGTAAAGAAGTATTTATGTACAAATAGGAAAACGAGGCGTAATCAAAGCAGCAGATGTGTTATTAGTGTGTGACTCCTGTGGAGGAGTGTGATGGAGGGAAGAAGGAGTTTGAGTCTATATATGTGACCTTTTGTTTAAAGAAACCGTCCAGCCACTCCTGCTTTAAGTTGGAGGACCCAGTCATGTTCAGCCCGTCTGGTACAGAATTCCATCCACGTATTCACCCTCTTAAAGATTTGTGTGGTTTGGATCCGCTTTAAACTTTCCAACAGAATATCATGGGTGTAAATGAAATGAAAGAAAAATGTTCATTTGAAGTACTTGGATATACTTGAACAACATTTCCAGCTGGTTATTCATTCTATGTTCAGTGTTTGTATCTAAAGTGTGTGTGGTTCGTGTCCCGATGCGCTGGTCCTCTGAGGCGGTGAGCAGCCTTGGGTCTTTGGACGGGTTCTTAACCAGGTTGAGGTTGAAAACTAAAGGTGACTGTAGCTTTTCTCTCCGGAGCCTCGCCGTTAGAACAACCTGCCCGTGGAGAAGATAGAATCTGTATCTTCCTTCCAGAGGTGATGGTGGATTTGAGGAGTTGCTTTTAAATGCTGGTTTGTGCATCCTGAATTTAATATAGTTCATTGCTTCTTTGGCAAAGCATTTAGTAAAACACTGATGAGGTCAGGTATTTTAGTTGAAATCATGACAACACATCGCATGGCATGAGTCTGGCCCTTTCCGCTCTGGTTGCCTCTGGCAGTGGTTGGTCCAGCCACCTGGAGGGGCTCCCCGTCAGGAGGCTGATTGTCACACTGGTTTATAAAAGGTTCTGCAGGTTTCTGGCTGGAGCCGCCTCCTGGGATTACACATTGGGGATTGTCCTCTATGTCCTCCATCCATCTTCTATGATGCCTCGTCCAACTAAACCTGGCAGGCGACCATAGCGGTGGCAGAGTACGTCCTGAACAGGTGGACAGTCCAGTACCACAGGAAACACTCACATTCACACCTGCAGGCTATTTTAGAGTCACTCAATAACCTGAAGGACATCGTAGGCTTCCGTACATCGACACAGGGAATCCATTCAGAGGACACACACACACATCCATACTAATTGAACCTTTGATATTTTTGCTTTAAAACAGGAGTGCAGCTTATTGCACCACCATCTTATCCAAATCCCAATAAAACGCCTGAAAAATACTGTCACATTTCTTCCACATTCAGAATATTTGATTCCAGGATACAGAAAAAGTAAAACTTATAGATTTTGTCTGGCTCATTATAACAGAATATACTGAAAATAAAACCAAACAAGCTTCTCTATTTGCTCAGCTTGCAATGACTGTAAAATGATGATAACTTGACTCGGTGTGTAAAATATGTTATCTTGGGCTTCGGATCCAGAACAATTTGACCTCTGTTGAATATTTTCCTGTGGATCTTTTTAACCCAGAAACAGAACAGAAATGATTAGTGGTGACAGGATGTCTTAAATTAAATTAGTGAAAAAATAAACAAGTGAAAATAAATGAAAGCTGATGTTTTCTATCGAGGCTCCACACACGTTACTCAGCTTTAATCCAATGACCACGCAGACATCATCCATGTTCACTGAAATAACCTCTGAGCCTCACTTCATTTCTCGGGGAATACCTAAAATAAAACAATAGTCACTGTCCTGAGGTAGAAGTAAACACCGGATTCTAGTGAAGTGAAAGATAAGCTTTTCATTCTAATCTTTCATCACTGAATTGTAAAAATGTAAAATTGTCCAGGGATCATTCAGACTGATGTGAGAGTGACTGTAATTCCAGAATGTTTTCACTGACTGAGAATGTCCATGTCACAGGGGGAGTTTTACTTCTTTTCACTTATCGCTCTATTTCTGTGTCGTTCCAGACAAGTTTGACCAGTTCTGGGCAATGAACAGGAAGCTGATGGAATATTCCACTGAAGACGGAGGCTTCAGATACATCCCTTTCAGGATATACCAGGTAACACGTTGTATATATTACACACATATATTTGGCAGATGGATTTCAGGGCTAATATTTGATAGCTTTAGCAGCTAACGCAGTTAGAATGAGTAAAGATACTCACAAACTACATACCTTGAAAAAGTAAATCATTTGTGGTTCATACGTCATGTGAACTAATCCCCATTGAATTCAGAATGTGTGGTGGACAGACAGGGACAACCGCAGAGGGACATGTGAGCCACAGGCCGGTTCTGGTTCAAGCTCCTTCCTGGTCTAAGCTGCATTTCTGAAACTTTCCCCGTGTACATCACACGAACTGAGAGTGTTTCCACCACTGACTCCAGAGCCTACATTTAGATCTGGGGTCACCCCCCCCCCCCCCCTCGGTTTTTATTCAGTATTTTCATCTCCAGCATCTTGGAAACGCCCTGCTACTAAAACTTATTGTCTCTTTTCTCGTCTTGTCCCAACAAAGCCGTTTACAGTGCTATAAAGCTGCTCACATTGAAACCCGTGGTGTTTACACTCCGTCAGACCCGGAGTCTCGGCCACTCTGTCACTTTTATGGCATCATTTGTTGTATAACTTTGGTTCTTATTGCCCCATCTGCATTGGAGGTGCAGGACATTTTCATTTACTGTTATCAGCCTGATTTGCATATTACACCCACGTTTTCTTTAACATGACTGTGTGAGAGGAATTGGGCTACCATTGAACTGTGGCCTTGTTTTAGGGACCTTTGCTCTGTATATGTCCAATATTGACATTGGTTTGTTCTGACACCCCCCCCCCTGCCGTTTGTACAAACGATTCAAGGCGTCTAATAAACCGAGGGGACGTTTCTGATTTAGTCGAGCCCACTTGAGTTCTGTCAATGAGGCGGGTGGGGAGAGCGAGTCGATACGGGGTGTGACAAATGAGTGTTTCAGTGCTGGACTGGTGGGCGGAGTCTCATTCTCATTTGTGAAAGTCTGCATCTGCTGTGCACACCAAAAAAGACAATTGAGTCCATTTGAAAAGGTCTCAAACAAATCCCAGAGCGGTTTCATTAAAGTCCTAAAGAAATCTGAATACAAACAGAAGAGCTGGAGGCAAACCAAAGACAGGGATTGACTTCAGAAGACATCATTTTCAGTCTCCGCAAAATAATTCCTGCCTAAATGAGCTGCATTTAGCTAATCTGACAACACTGTAAGTGAGTTTGGAGAATAAATCACACATTTCACACCAGCTATTCATCTTGCACTTTGTTTACATGTTTTGGTCCACTTTTCTAAGTGCATGAGCAATGGGACCAAGTGCAAACTTCACACACTACTAGTGCTCTCCTGGAGATTCATTAGGAAAAATCATGCTGAAGTGTATCCTCTAGATGGCGCCAGAGGGCTGCACAACACGACTCTGCAGCTCTGCAGGGAAATCACCTTCCAACATGTTATTCATCTGTTCCACTATAGCAGCCACTCTCTGAGCCATCCTCTATAAATCATCCTTTATTTGACAGGTTCAATGTGTTGAAACCAGCTCCACTGACCCCGTGCTTTTTCTTTTCAATGAGTAAAATTCCCATTAGCCAACTTTAAAAAGCACGCTTTGCCTCTGACCTGCGCCCTACAGCGTCAGCACAGGACATGTTGATTCACCTGTTATTACACCTGCAGAGTTCATTACCTTTTCTTGATATAATCATAACTCTAGTAAAACTATAATTGATAGTTTTGTGTCCCTTAATAAACCACGAAAACCAATCTGGTGTGCATTCATGCCTGCCGCGATACCCGCCTCCACATAGCATGAGTAAGTGTCTGTGTCTCGGTCTCTTTCCTTTCTTCTTAGACGAGGTAAAAATAGTGTTTCTATATTCGGATCATTAGATTTCTTACTGAGGTGTGGTTATCACACTGGCTTTGTTTTCCACCTTCGGTGAAACATGAGGAGACGGGGTCAAGTATGTACATTATATTCGACTCAAATATGTATATTTTCTTGAACTCTGCTCTCGAGTTCACGATTCTGAATGTGCCCCGATGCCTTTGTGAGCCCTGGTGAAAATCCCTAAATAATGTCGGCCAACAAAACAACGGCTGTCAGTGACGTGTAGGATCCCGTCTATGGCGTGGGCGCACTTTGGAAGTTAATCATTCATTCCTGTATATCCGATACCTCTGACTCCTCCATGTTTGCTTGCAACGCCGTCGAGCCGAGCGGTGCCAACGGGCGAGCCTCCGGGTTCAGGCCCGCGAGCACCCTCAGCTCGGTGTTGCTGCTCACCCACTGTAGCTTTATCCTGACTCAGGTAAAAAAGTCCCTTTGGAGAACTTAAAAAAAAAAAAAAAAAAAAAGTGGGGGGAAGAACGATGAATAAGCGACTGATTCTCGCCTGGAAAACATTAGCTTGCTGCGAGCCAGACAGAGGAAAAGAACCTTGAGTCAAGTGTTGGGGGTTTCAGAGCAGATCAAAAAAAGGCTTGAGAATGAATCTGGTGACTTCCAGGGTTTGGAAATATCCAGGAATTACAGAAAACAAATGATTGTTATTTTTATTCATGAACACATGGCATTTAAAAGGATTAAAGTTAAGATCCAGAATAAAAGGACGTCTCTTAAAAGTGAGCTTGATGTTACGGTTTAGTGAGGAGTATCATCCACTCCCGTTGCTGAAAGAGAAAAAGAAAAGAGGAAAACATCTGGATTTTTGTGACACAAACATGTTGACAGTGCTTTGAGTCTAGTGACTGATTGTCAGGACACTTGGCCTTGATCTAATGGCACCGCAAACAGGACCGGCCCCTCACCGTCACCAAGTCCTGCAAATACCTTTTGTAGGGCCTGTCAAGACAGGCGAGTAGGAGCCTGGAAACAATCGCCTAGAAACCTTCACATTTCCTTCTGAATATTGTTTCTATGAAACCAAGAAATTGATTTCTACCCATTTGGATCATCACAGACCAGTTTGAACCAGATGTTACCAGATTACATTCATCTGCACAGAACAGGAACGTGAAAAACACAAGAACCACAATCCTGAAGGAACCATCCCAGTTCATAACAAGCCAGAGCAGTTTCACCATATCGATCCAGTCTAATCCAGATCAGACCAGTCTAATCCAGATCAGGCCAGTCTAATCCAGATCAGACCAGTTTAAACCAGACAAGACCAGTTTGCCTTCGTCACTGAACAACAGGAACAAATATGTCACCATGACAACAGTCAGCACGGTGACAACACAAGAACCACAATCCTGACCGAGCAAAGCTAGTCCACACCAGATGAGACCGGTTTAGACCGGACCGGAGAAGTTTAATCCAGACCACGGTTAGTCCGTGGAGACCAGCAACAAGACAACCTTGAGGAAACACACGTCACTGTGACTATCGACCAAGACCCTGAGATCTGACTGAACTAAACCAGTTCTAACCCGTTCACACGAGCTTCCCCCCCCAAAACCTTTTCACTGAGGACTTTCTCTAGTTTCTGATCTTTAATGACTGTCAAGCATCGTCGTATGGAAGGCAGGGAAGAGATTTGTCTATGATAAAACCCAATGATTCTCAAGAAGCAGACGTTTCTCTTGCTGTATCTGTTGGCTCTGCTGGTCACGTGTTTTAATTTCAATAAGACTTGCTGGACTTCACATGGAGCTGCATCCAGTTGGTTTTTTTAAGAGGAAAGGAATCGGTCAGTTTCCAAGCTGGTAATTCTTTATTTTGTGTTAAAATCAAAGCTTAAAAATACTCTTGTTTTTACTTTCACATCCTCGGCACACACAAAAGCCATTTGACGCACCAACAAAAGCATTCTTGTTTTTAGTAATAAAAGATGAGCCTTTAAAGTGGCCGACTGAAACATGCAGTCCAACCAACACAGCCCGCCCTCCCAGACATGCACTTGCTGCAGCAGTAAAAGCTTGTAAGTGCTAGTGGGCAGACGAAACGCAGACCGTTCCAGCTTTGAGTGTTTTTCACGGCTGAATTGAAAGTTTCCACGGCCATTTATGAGCCGCGTCGGTTTCATGACAACTGCAGCATCAAAGCCTTCGCGGCCCCAGTGTGTGATTTCCAAACACGCCGGAGAAAAGAAATAAGCATCATTCCTGAAAAGACTGGATCTTTGTGGAGATGGTGTGGTTTCAATCCTACAAACTGCTAAATATTTACAGCCAAGGACAGTCTGGAGAAGGGTGGAAATGTAATCGTTTCGCTATGATCTTGAAAATACATTGTAATAGCAGTTTTCTGTCTGCTGTGTTTTTAAGCTACTTTCACTCTTCATAACTTACTACAAAGTTCAGAGAACTTTATTGTTTTGTTTTGTTGAATTAACTTTTTGGAAAAAATATCTTAAGCATGCATGACTCAATGGGATTTTTAGTTTCAGCAAAAATCATCCAGATTTGTTTGTTTCACTTTATTTGTCGTCGGGACATAAAAAAAGAATTTACTACTAAATGTCACTAAATAATCCTTTTTGTTTTTTATGGGAAAACTGAGCAAACACAAATATGGATCAGGAGATGTTCATTTCAACCACTTTCTTGTTCTGACTTTCTTTTCAAAGGGTTTGTTGTCATTTACAGGAACGTTGATTCAGTAACTTCCACATATCCAGACAAACCTTTCTCCTGCAGTCGTACATCACAGAATACAAAATGACACGACGCTCTTTAGGGAGATTTCAAGAAACAGTAAAACATTTCTGACCTTGTTTGCCTCTTTGGCGATGTGCATCTTCCTCCTACTTGTAACTGCTATTGGAGGCATTCAACTTCAAAAGATGAAAATAAAAATGTAATTCACAGAATCACTGAACACATGAAGCATCTCCATTGTATTCACTACTGTATGTGTGGTGGCTTTTAGAAGCTTTTGCTTTTATCCAGTGAGATTTTCAAGCTCCAAATGATCATTCTTTATAAGTATGAATGAAAATCAATGAGTGTATAAAGGTTTAATAAAGTATTTATTAATTATGTTAATAACTTGGATATAGTCACTAATTAAAGTGACGTAAAGGTACAGCGTGAATCTGTTGTTCTGTCAGTGAGGTGAACATCCAGAATTATGTTATCCAGATTTGTTGCAACAAGAACGAACATGACGCAACAAAACCCAGCGAGGGCCGGAGGAGAGGAAGAGGGAAAGAAGGGCGCAGACAGAGGAAGAAAACAAAGCTGCTCCATGCTCACAAGTCACTTCGTACCACTTTACAGGAGACTCCCTTCCACGCAGGAAAGAGGACCCCCTCCACACACACACACACACACACACACACACACACACACACACACACACACTCAGTCCTTCAAAGCCAGATTGTGGTCTTTAGTGTAAATAACATGTGCTGTGTTTGATGCAGACAGAATTAATGACAACACTCAGTCCAAATAACAGAGGGCTCATTTCCGTCTGGCCTGCTTTCCTCATGGAGTCAAAGACACCTCACGGGCACGGACAACACGTCGGTGTGTTCCTGGATGAGTGTGTGTCGTCTTTGTGTCTCGAAAAAATGTAAATGACTACGTCGGCAGTGGGACCTTTTCTCTTGGATTGTTGCACATTAATATTTGAGAATCAGACAAACTATTTCAGACAATAATTTGATTCAAATTTAGTTGTTCAAATATAGTTTTACATTTTTTAAACATTCCGAGTCTCTCAGTTGAGGTGACATTATTTAATAAGCCTCCGTCTCTTACTTTAAGTAAAAAAGCAGAAAGTGTTTTAACTCGAGATATTTTCAGAGATGACCAGAAAAGAAGTTTTTTGTTTTTATTTTCCTTTTTGTTTTTTCTGTTTTTGACCGCGCCTTTTCATTAATTTGTCTTTGTCATTTAAATTACTTCCACTTGAGTACTTTACTTTGCTGTGTGTGTGTGTGCGTGTGCGTGTGCGTGTGCGTGTGCGTGTGCGTGCGTGCGTGCGTGCGTGCGTGCGTGCGTGCGTGCGTGCGTGTTCACTTGTTTGATTGTGACTTGCCATATCTTCCTGCCCCAGCAGTGACGCCACTCTGTGATTTAAAGAGCCGGAGGGGGCCGGCCGTCTCGCTGCACGGAAAGTGAAAATTACTATGCTTCTTTTAAAGACTGCCTGCGTTGTTGCCGTACAGGTACTCTTCTCTGTTCCCGCTCCGTGACTCAGTGCTTACTCACTAACCCCCCCATACAAGAGCAGCCGGTCCACGCTGCCGCCGCTGCCTCTGTTGTGGTGCTGTGGAAGGTTCCTGATTGGAAGAATGCAGGTTTATTGCCTTCCAGATATCTTGTAATGGCTGGCTGAGACGAGGGGGAGGTGGTGACTACACAGACAATTACAAAACATGGGAATGCTGGAAACGGTTGTGCGTAATCCTGCCAAAGGCAACAGGTGATACTCGTGTTGTAGAGAGGAAGAATGCGTCGCAGCTTTTACAGTAATGGGTCGTAGCAGAACAATGTCTGTCAGTGGACAAGCTGGGGCTGCGGGGGGCTGGGGGGGCTGCGGGGGGCTGGGGGGGCTGCGGGGGGCTGCGGGGCGCCCCGAGGCCGACATGCCTTACATTTTTACAGTGTGACCTACAGAGACACTGAAGAGTTGCACAGAAACACATTTTCATTTATTATCTGTAACCGTTTAAATGTATTAAGAGAAAAATCTCTCGATCGTCTGAAAACTTTTTTTGAATTATTTCTAATAGTAACCAGCGTCGTTATCCTGATCTGACATGACTATTTAGACATTCTCTGTCATTCATATCAAACTAATCCACTCGAAATACAGTCAAATATTTAGGAAGAAGTTATGGTTTTATTCTATTCAATTCAGTTCAACTCTTTTATAAAAACTAAAAACAATCCAGTCAGAGCTGATCCAAGCTGACGATAGTTGAAGGCAGGATTCATCCTGCGTTACCAGGCTCCTGGGCCGTTACCAGGCCATCAGCGGGCAAACCCTCAGTCACACACATTCACTGCTTCACCTGCAGGTATTTTAGAGTTACCACTTAACTACAAAGACGTGTCGTCTTCAGACTGTGGGAGGAAACCGACGTTCTTGCAAACGCTGCCAAGAAAAGCCTCCGACTGAATTGAAACCACATCTTGACAAATGGGACAGAGGATTTTTTTAGAGGGATTGATTTCTTTATTATTCTCAACACGATATCAACCCTTACATTTTCAATCATAATAATAATAATAGTCGTGATTTAATCTCTCCATCTCGCTGTTTTTGTATTGCAAACACATGATAACGACGTCCTCATGTTGACTCTGCCTAAATGGAAACGTAAAGTGAAGTTGCATTCAAACAAATTGTGTATTTTAATCCTCTGCGTTACTTGGCTTGATAAATTTAACCCAAAAGGTAAAAGACTTTATATATATATATATATATATATATATATATATATATATATATATATATAGACTTCTTATATCAGACCTTGAATCATCACCAACACGAAACATCTAACTACTGTATGCCTCTATGACCAAGGTCCTCCAATGGGCTTAGCAAGCTGCATTTAATAATTTAAAATTCAATTCTCTTCTTCTTGACGGAGCTTCTCCTCCACAGGTGTGCATTTCCAGCACAGAGAAAATGATGTCTGCTACAAACGAGGCTGGAATTTTAATTTACCAATGGACGGTGTCAGAGTTCAGTGGAAATGCTTTCTCTCACCTCTCGGTTTGAAGGAGCGCCTGTGGATTGACGGTGCTTTAGCCCCCGTTCATTGTTTTACCTTCAATTAGGTGGATTGAATCCAGCCCATCAATTAGGCGACGTCTTGAGTTCCGCTGCTCTTTTCACTCAGCGAGAGCGGGCCATCTCTTTTCACCTGAGACCTGATGACACCTCGCTCTCTTAGCGTTGCCATGTGCCGCTGGACCAGCTAAGGTGTCAATGCAGCTGAAAAGAAAGTGTCTTGGTCCAAACAGGATCGCGCTTCTCTCCCCGGGGATCAATAGCTCCTTTGTACGTCGACTGGCTCAATAATTCATGGCCGTCTATTTAAAAATGCAATGAAGTAGCTGTCACTTATCGCACTCTCCCTGCTCTGCTCTCATTGACGATCCCACGAAGGGCCTCGCTTCCTGTCGGTGACTCAGTCTTTCTGTGTAACCTGAGCGCCGCCTTCGCACCTCCACTGCCACCTTCCTCTTGCTCGTTCTCGCCTGGCAGTGGTGTGTAGTTACCAGTCCGATACTTGATCCTTGTCCTCGCCGGTTTCCTTTTCACAGCTCCATGATTAGGTCCTATAGAGTGTCAGACTCCCCCGTTTGACACCTCAGGTTGGGTGTCCACACGGACCACATTTCCCTCTCTGAACTCAATTCTTTCATTGTCCTTCCAATGCTCAGAAGATCAAGCAAGACGGTACTTTGAAACCCTCCTGAGCCAATGAATTGCAGTTTTCCATTGCCTGACAGGGCTCGTATTCACTCCATTCGACTGGCCTGTTTGTTGCTTTTCCATTTGGAACAATGTGTGTAAATTTCATCATTGATGTCATTATTTTCTATTATTGCCGCCATGATGTTCTAGAAGAGCTAATTCACTACAAGAGGATTTGAACACTGTTGACCACTGATTGATCACACAGAATCACTACCAGGCTCATCATTATAGTCTGAGTCATTGTTAAATAGTCGAGCTACTATAGCGACTGCTATATTTACCAAACTACTCACTTATGTCCAGAACACAAAGCCACAGTTGAGGAGGATGAACGTTGGCCCAGAGAAGCTCCTTTGTGCCGACAGAGAATTTACCATTCAATGTCAAAATATCTTAAGGCTGCAACAACTATACACTTCCATAATAAATGATATTTGCAGTGATATTTGCAGTGATGTTGCCATCTTTCCACCAATTTTCCAATCAAATATACACTTTTTATTATGTTGTTTTATTATTTGAAATGGTGTTAAAAATAAAAGACTTTATTAACCAAACAGCCCAAATGAGTCGTCATGCATAAGTAGTTTACAGATGTTGTCCAGCACCTGGCAGCTTTTGTATTGCCCCAAGGATACGAGTATTTTGCAACTGTAAATCATGTAATTTTTAACTTGACTCTGAAGTGATAGTGAGACTGACATCTGTAGCTGCTGACGAACCAGATTCCCCTTCAACATTCATCAGCTTTGTTTCTGCAAACAAGAAAGACTCCAAACACCTAATGACAGGCAGATTGATGGATGTGACATGAACTACGCACATTGTCTTCAGAATGGAGGCTCTTGCCTAATACTTTATTGGTATTTGTACCAAAGTAGTAGCAGCTGTGCCAGATGCATGCACACAATATTGAACTCTCACATTTCAAGATTGAGACTCGTATTTGATTTAAGATTGATTGAGCACTGAATTGCTATTTGTTTTGATGGAAGAGGCAGCCTCTCCTTACAAAGGCTTTAAATCTTCCCCCCAAAAATGGACTGATTTAATGTGGGCCATTTCTTTATATTTTATTGTAATACATGCAGCTTATTGGTGTTTTGTGTATTCATCATTACATTTTACTGTGTTAAGTTTTGTTTACGGTACATAGTGCAGTAAAATCTGGTCGAGTTTCTCAATTTTTCGTCTTGCTCATCTTAAAATACCTTCATAGTCATTAGATATCCATCCTTCTATCCCGCGGATCCAGTTGAGATCGCGGGGCGCTGGAGCCGATCCCAGCCTACTGTGGGCCAGAGCAGGAGTCACCTGGACAGGTCATTGAATATATCGCCATTTAATCATAAGTCATTAGATATGTATGATTAAAAAGAGATGCCATCAATATACTTTTAGTTGTGTCCTCGTGAACGAAGGATATACATAAAGCACAGAAGGTGTCCATTACCAGCCCTGGACGTAGTTTATTAGACGTTTGTCTCCTGCTGATTTCCCACGTTTCTCCAACGTCTCGCTGGTGGAATGTCGTGACTGAGCCACACATCACAGCCTAACAGTTATGAGGATGTTTGCAGCAGACGTCACATTTGTTTAGGTCTGTCATCATGACTGACTCACTTTACATCTCGGGCCTCCGGCAGTTCTGGTTGGTCGGTGGCGGGATCAGCAGCAGGTCCGAGATCACGGCCAATGATAAGAAGCCAACTTAAAGACACGACAGGCCGGGACTACAAATATCTAACAGCTGAGAAATTGCAAATAGTTTGGAGAAACCAAGACAGATGAGATAGTTTAAGTGTTCTGCGTTTTCCAGCTAATTTGTTGGAGTTTGTGATGACGGGTTTTATGTTTTTGTCTCTAATCACATTATTTCCCAAAGAGTGGCTGAAAACTATACAAGAGCATTTCAAACTGAAGAGAGCCTCCGTTCTGCTAACTCATCACCGGCTCTGTGACCTCTATCCTCCGGGTATCACTATGAAGGAGAGAAGTCCGTTTTTCATTCATGGAATAATTGCAAACGTCGGTCAATAATGTCGTTCATCATCCAGTTTATCCGGGAACCTCGAGGTTTGCCAGACGAGCTTTTAGTCAGTGGAAGCTGTCCTTTCTGCCAAGTACACACTAAATCAGCAGATAATGAGTTCCAGGCTGATGGTGATTGTTAAAACATGTCGGCGTCACTGCTAACATCTGCCCAAATGTTGCACGTTGATAAATCTGCTTCTAAGCTGTCGGGCTCATCAAAGCATCACATTCATATCTCGGCCCAGTGCGCCGCCAGTTCACATCTTTTGCGTGTGCAGTGCCGTCATCTTGTTTGCTGCCGTGAAATTTCCCCCGATGTTACCTCACAGGAATATGCGCCATTTACAGGAAGTTTCCAAAAACAAATTCTAAAGCTTTTTCCCAACAGTCCCGTGAATCCGTCCCCCAGTAAGCAACATGTTTAAATCATAAATTGAACTTGTGTTTTTCGTAGAGAAACAGAACAAAACAAAACAAGTCTGGCGTGCTCAGCTTCCAGTCACTGGTGGTTTCTTTGAACTCAAACCGAGCGCTCTTGAGTGGAGGTGGATGATAGAGACCGCTGGATTCAGGAACTGGATTCTACGTTTTGTGGCGGCTCAAGAAAAGTCTCATGTCTATACAAGCATTGTTAAAAAGAGTAGGATTGAAAGCTTTACCTCTAATGATGGAGCATCTGAGTCCGACGTTTTGCCTTAAAATGATCTTTGTCACTTGCTTTTGTCATGAAGAAATCATTGCAGATTGGTGAAATCAAAGCATGAACTGCATTGTTCAACATTCAGACAGGCGGTTATTATTTCGGGGAGCTGTTAAAGAGGTTATTTGGAGCGGTCATGGTACACATGGTCCTGAGCTCGTCTCGAGCGGGCTGGACCGGTAAAAAAGGGCCATATTAACCTTCAAATTTAACCTTCAAGGTTTTTCTTTGACGTCGCGCAGACTAAATGTGATGATAATGTCCATATTTTTGCAAAACCAAAGGGGCCTGTTGTTTGCTATATGAAGCTGCTGAGGAAAGACAGAGGACATATTTGATCAATGATGTTGCAGATGAAGCTGCCAGAGGAGGAGGAGGAGCTCAGAAAACTCCTGGTTCTAGTGATGGAGGCAGATTATACATTGTAGTGACTCCTAAACACAGCAACTGAAAAATCAAGACAATAAAAGTACAAATCTTTAAAATTGTCAAAAACTTTACATTCTAAATGAAAAATGTGTTTTGTGAATTTTTTTACATTTTTTTTACTTTAATGAATATTTGTTTGAATCACAAGACATTCCTTCATCCTGGCATTTCTTACACAGTATGTTTGTGTTGCCGCCCTTCTATAATTTTCTGCGCTTGTCGTTTTGCAGACGACGGGCGACAGGCCGTTCATTCAGAAACTGTTTCGCCCCGTTTCACCTGAAGGCAACACGCACACCCTCGGTGACTTGCTGAAGGAGATGTACCCAGATGCTCTAACAAACGATGGTAAGTCCACACATTGGCAAATATTTAATGCAAATATTTTGTTATGGTGTCAGTAAAACCTGCAAAAACTGAGCTACAACCAAGTTTCCTCTTAAACCACCTTTGCCAGGAAAGACGTGAAGCAGCAGCCTTGGTTTATCTCTGTTTGCTTATCAAACGTGGGTCATGTCATCGACCAGAAGAAAAGAAGTACCTTTCCTCTCCCCCTTTATTTGAATTATGCTGCCACACGAAGCATGTCAGAGATCTTTCTCATGATAATACAATCACAGACTTTACGGGCCTGGAGGCGCGAGATGAGGGGAAATAGTGGAAGTTTCAAAGTAAAGCACCACAGCTTAAACTCTGGAAAAGTGTAACTGAGTTGAAATCCATTAAACCTTTCCTAACTTATACGGTGTAAGCTCATAAACAATACTAACAGATTATTATAAACAAAAGCATAATTAGTTATGAAAAGTAAAGGACGATATAACAGGAGGGTGCTGGTTTCAACCTCTGGGCTGGCAAGGGATTTCAATAGGGAAGGTTTTCTAAATGTCTGCCATTTAAAATAGAATTCAAACAAAACTGCAGGAGTCGGACAGTTAATTTTCAAGACAATCCAATGATACAAAACTCTGCAGAAATAAAACTGTGTGGAATTAACGTGTCTCACTATGTAACACAAAGTAGTGCACAAGTAGAAAAGTCTCTAAAGAATAAGACTCAGCATCAGAGAACTGCAGCAGGCTGAACATTCTAATGTGCATATTGACTTCAGGTTTTATGCATAAGCCCAGTGCACTCGTGGCACACAGTTGAGCTGCAGCTGTGGCGGAGGTGTGGTGATAATGAAAGAAGAGATGAGAAGGATGTAAGAGAGAGAGAGAAAGAGCAGCAGTCTAAACAGGCTGTGTCTGCAGAGGAGGAGAGAGGAAGTAGATAAAGAGACAATAGTGTGTTAGGACATAGGACCCGCAGGAGACTCACCTGCACGGAGGAGACAGTGCTATTAACACCCCTCCTCCTCTGTCTGTCTGCCTACCTGTCTGCCTGGTATTCACTCTCATTCTGCCGCTGCCTTCCTCCTCCTCCTCCTCCTCCTCCTCCTCCTCCTCCTCACTGTTTACATCTCACATTCACTTTCATATGAAAAGCTTTGAACCCAGTTTGAAGTCCTCCATGATATCATACATCTCCAAAGTGCTGTTGTTAGGTGTGAGTGTTTTGATCCCAAATAGTGGGATGCTTTGCTTCCATGATGAAATAAATCCCACCATGTTCTTTACTGTGTCCCACTTCCACGCTTCACATGCTGTTTTATACCAACAAAAACAATGTGAAAATGTGCATAAGTTGGACTTTATCCATCAGCATCATAATTATCGTCACCATCATGATTATCTTTGATTGCAATGTATAAACAAATGTTTTTCCAGAGGTGACTAATTGTAGGTTTGTGCTGCAGGATCTCTCATCAACACTCACATCTCTTTACGTCAGTAGATATTTAAATATCAAGGATAGGCCCAAAAGTGTCTCAGATTTGCAAGGAATTTATATCTCCCAGTATGAATTGGACTGAATTTGGCTTAATAGTCATAGACTTTAATTGCAACCTTGACTTTGTTAAATTGCACAGTTTTTATATGCAGTGAGTCCTCACAGCCTGCCTACACACTTTATAATAAAAAAAAAGGTGTTTATGACATGATTATAGGTACAAAAGACAGATTACCACCTGTAGCTGCGGCCTCTCTGGGCTTACCAGAGCTGAGCTTCAGCTCATTGTTTAGGTAGATTCCCTACAACGTTAATTCTTTTGTTGGACTATTTTCACTAAAACAATGTGAACGCTCCAAACGTCTCTTTAGACACTGTTGGACTGGGACAGTGGTTGCAACATGAGATAAAATACATTTTCTGTCCATCACCGTTAGAGAAAGTGTTGGGATGTCAAACTGAAATCCAACCATCACAAAACTCTAATCTATGACAGAGTGAGGCCCAAAAAGCTGGCTGAGGCCCAAAACAAAGTAGAAATCATTGCAAAACTGAACCAAACCTAAGACAGCGGCTCAAAACTCCTCGTCCGTGTAGAGCTTGTGTACATTTACATGATTCACAGAAGTCTGGTGAAGCTAAATCCTCAGACTCTTGGTGAGAAGCATCCCGCCCATGGCCTCAGTGACCAGCAGTCTCAGCTTTGGGTTTCTGCTTTGTTGTCGCTAACAAAGTGGTGAACATCTACGTCTCTTCATGCAGAACCAACATCTAAAAGGAGAGGTTATTCTTTAAAAATCAGTCTTCCATCAAGGAGAAAATCTCCTAATCTTTTCCTGTACAGCGCTCTTGGATGTCTTGGGTTTTAATTGGGACATATAAAACTCGCCAAGTTCATTGTTTGTTTTTGGCTTTGGGCCGCATGAACTCCAGCCATCGCTTGACATTTCTGAATAATAACAGCTGCCAACTGCAAGCAAAGTTTCTTTAGACGTTGTCATGGATGGTTTTACAGATACTAATTCCCTTCAAACCAGCTGTTAGAAATTCCTTTAATTTGGATTGTAGTTATTGCCAGATCTTCAGATTGACTTAGAATTTAGCGTGACAGTTAGGTGGAGACAGAGATATCCTCTTCCCCTGTTTTCCTCTGTTCTTGTTTCTTTATGTCTATAGTTTCCCTGATCTGAGACTTATTTTTCCTCTTTGATCCTCTATCTCTGTCTCAGGTGTAGTCGTCCACATCTTTCATGTCTTTGAGGTTAAATCTCAGCTTTTCTTTGCTCTGCTCCTTCACAGAGGAGCCTGCCTGTTGATCAAGGTGAAAGTGCTTCTTTTGTCTCTTGTCGCTTGTTTGGTTTCCACCTCTTCCTCGGCTGGTAGATGAGTTGGGTGATAGCCAGGGATTATGGCGGCGTGTTTGGATTAGAGGGACTGGGAGGAGTGATGCTGGTGTTTAGGAGGTTGCTGGTTGCATTGTTCAGGACTTCAGAGAACTCTTTCTGCCGAGACCCTAACATATAACAAAAAGAAAAGCTGGGGTGCTCCACGTCACTGTGATCTCTCAAACATCAAAAAACGGGAATTTTTCAAACAAACTTCTTGTGTTATGTCTGCGAGGGGATTGGTGTCGACCCCGCCGGGACCCAGAAAGCAGCCGCGGCAAACAAATGGGGGGTGGCTTGAATTAAGACCAAAAAGGAAGGGGATTCCCGAATCGTCCTCAAGCCGTGGCCGTGTGTTTAGTGACGCTGCCCTTCCCACCGCGCTGTGGAAAACAAATCCAGAGCAACAAGTTCCTGTAAGCAGCGGTCAGCGCTGACGTCTGTCGAAGCTGTCTCATCTATTTTGGGGGGTTTTGAGCCAGGTGTGCTCCTGAGCAAGTGTTTTGGCAGAAGTTTGGCTTCGTCGTTGTTGCAGCAGTCGCAGCCTGCAGAGCGGCGCCGCCCACGCTCCAAGCTTTAATTGACAGACGGTTCTCGTAAGTTGTTGGTTTTGTTTTTTCTTCTTGTCAGGTTTTATCAGAGCTCAACCAAAACATGAAAAAACCCCCGCATTGATTATTGTCTGTGAATAATCAGAGGAAACTCCCCACCTCATGGATCCCACCCACCGCCCCCACACCCTACCTTCACTCCTCCTTCCTCAGTGAGTGACACTCCGCCGCCCCGCCCCACCTCTTCTCCTCTTCCTCCCACGTTCACCACCTCTGTCACATCTGTGCTCCATCCCGACCCGCCGCCTCCACAGAGCGGCTCGTGCTGCATCCAGCGCTCTGGTTCACTTCAGCGGCTGCAGGGGGAAGTGGAGCTTTCAGTAGCTGTTTTGATAAAGCGGATCGTGGGTTCTGGTTCATGTGTGTGGGTGTTTGAGATGTGTGACTGACGGGGGATTTCACTTCACAGTGGCTTCACCACGCCATCTAATGTTGATTCAGATGTGGCCAGGTGAGATCTTTGGCTCAGGTGGAGTCCGAAGTTAAAGACAAAATCAGAGACAAAGAAAAATGGTACTGTTTCACAATTGCACACAGATTTATTTCTAACCTGCGGAGGCGGGAAGTCGCTGAACGAAAGCACACTAAAATGACCTTTTAATAAAACAGAAATCCACTGACTCAAAATGAATCAAGTCCCAATAAAGGGGCTGCCAATGACAATTGTGTGTGTTAGGTTATAAATCAAGAGCTGGAAGGTTTTTCTATTGTTTGGCATCATATCAATGAGGAAAAATCTTATAAAATGAACTGAATTAAAAACATTTTGGATCAGAGGATCCTTTGGGGGTTGATTACCTGTGTTTGTGTAGTGCAGGGTGTCAATGTTAAAAATAAATAAAAGCATTGCTTCTGCCCAAACCCTTTTTTGGTTGTGTTTCGAAGGGCATGTACAATTGTTAAATGTAAACAACCAAAATAAAACTTCATTTCATTTCAACCATAAGGCCTGAGAGCCAAAATCATCGCGCAAGAGCATCAATCCAACCTGCCCAACTACTAATGCACTACTCTACTGAGACCGGAGCTGAGATGAGAATGATAATAATGATAATAATGATAATGATAATAATAATAAAAAGATCACAGTGATGCTGCCATGAACGATCAAACTGGCCTCAAGTTGATGTGGAAGAAAAATCTAAGTTATACCAGCCAAACTGTCACATCAGACTATAAACACTCCGTCTGACCCGCCGCCACTCAGGCAGTTTGGCTGACGAGCGTGAAGCAGTGCGGTCTTCCTAAATAGGATCGGGCTGCGCTCAGCCAACCAAACATGTCGTCTTGGCCGGCACTCGTGTACCACTCAACCACAGAGAGTGTGTGTGTGTGTGTGTGTGTGTGTGTGTGTGTGTGTGTGTGTGTGTGTGTGTGTGTGTGTGTGTGTGTGTGTGTGTGTGTGTGTGTGTGTGTGTGTGTGTGTGTGTGTGTGTGTGTGTGTGTGTGTGTGTGTGTGTGTGTGTGTGTGTGTGTGTGTGTGTGTGTGTGTGTGTGTGTGTGTGTGTGTGTGTGTGTGTGTGTGTGTGTGTGTGTGTGTGTGTGTGTGTGTGTGTCATCAGACAAATTGGTCCAGGTTTTTTTTTTTTTTTCTTTTTCTACTTTCCCCTATAAACCAGTTATTAGTAATTCTATTGTGGTTTGGAAAAAGTCTTGCATTTATTATTGCATTGTTCTAGTTTCTGTTCAACATGTCAGCTGTTCACTTTCCACTGGACACTTTTATTACGACAGCGTTTCATGGAGTTACTCCTGATTGGTAAAGTAATACGCTCCCACCAACAACTGCAGGTTTCTGTCAGTGTGTTCACATTGTAGTTCTAGTTTCTCTCACAGCTTGAGAAGGAATTGTTTTGTCTCTAACTTCTATCACGTATAGTACGACACACCACCTCGTGAAAAGACATATTTCTGTATTGTGGAAAATTCTGAACATCTATGGCTTTACACAAATACACAAACATGCACGCTGAATGTTTCTTTTATTGTAAATGTACAGCAAAAAGAAAAGTTTGAAGTGCCATGAGCAAAGAAGTAAAATTTGGATCATGACAAACTATTTCAAAGAAACAATAAACGAAAGATTGATGAAGCTCAGAGGCCACATGCAGTATTTCCTTATTTCATCTTCAGTCGGCTGGACCGGTGAAATGGTGCCATAATAGGAAGTTTTAGAAAAATCATTGTTCTCACTGAAATATTGCTGTTTTGCTTGGTGGTTTGCTCAGATCGGAGCCTCTCGGGCTGGTTTTAGTCCACGGGCCTGATGTTTGACACCGCTGATCTAGAAGGTGATAACAGAATTCCTAACATTAAATTAGACGGTGATTTGTCCTCGTAAAGCCGTCATTTCATCCTGTAGAAATTAATTATGGAAACATTTGCCTTAAGCTGCTCCGTCCTGAGTGCCGGCGCCTCACGGTTAGTGGTCATTAGTGTAACACGATAGTGATTCCCAGCGTGTCTCGTCTGTCACCTTTTCTTTCTACTCCGGCGTGGTGTTCCTCCAGTGACGCGTGTTCTCACTTGTTTAGTTGGGCTAACCCTCGGGGGGATCAAATCCTTTATCGTTACACTAATTACATGTTTTCCTCTCCAAATGCAAAAAAAAAAAGAAAAGTTTGTTATGTTTGGTTTTGTTATTGCCAAATGTCTCTCTTAAAAGATAATCTAGGATTTTTCTATTTTTTTAAAGAGCTTTTCCAACAAGATGTTTGTAGATGATGAAGTTCATTCTACTAAACTGTGTATTATAAAGTATTTTCAGCTCGTTGGTACCACCTCAGATCTGATCAACGCTTTGTAATCTTTATGTAAAAGTCAAACTTTAGCCATTGTTAGTAAAACCCTTCATAGTGACCCATTTTCATCATGAATACCACATCATCAGTGAAATCTATAGCCTCCTGCAAATACTGTGTTCACAACAGTTCCTCAGGGTTTGGTAACTAGCAATAAAAAGATTGATCCAGTTTGACTCATCTCCCCTGAGGATATTTAGTATTTTTCTATATTTCAATCAGATCCTGTTTGCATCACACAAACCAAAAGATTTGATTCACATCAATGGTTTATTCTCTCAACTCTGAACAGAAATTACTAGCATTGTTAAATTATTGATTACACTTAGTATTTAAAAAACAAACGAGCCGTGGGATTGATTAATTAATAACTGCATATAAAAAGTAACTAGCTACTGAAAAGAGGATTACACTTTCTCATTATTGGACAGAAATCCGACTCAGAGTTTTAGTGAAACAGTAACAGAACTGTGATTTAGTCATAATGATATTCACTAGGTAAAGTATTACTGCTATGAGTAGTACTATTAGTTAGCGATGCACCGATACCACATTTTTATAGGTCGAGTACCAACCTTTAGCTACTGAGTATCGATACGTACTTATTAAATGCTATTAAGACTAATATGTACTCTGTACCCCAGGTTGTATCGAGGATCGTTTACAAGTACAAGTACTCTACGCGTATCGGACCCGATACATGATACTGGTATGCCCAAGGACACTTCGGCATGTAGGCAGGCAGAGATGAGAATTAAACCTGCAACCCGCCCCACCGACCGAGCCGTGCTCCACCAGTTTAATCTGATCGTGAGCTTCTGAAGTTCCTGCTCGTCAGATATGAACGCTGCAACTAGTTAGTGAGCGGCACAAAAAATGATTCAAATCAAATGACGTGTTTCGCTTCATGCTGTCGTAGATTGAATCATAATTCTTATCAGAAATCAATGGAAGCCAGTGTATTGATCTTACTGAGAGATTAAGTGTTAAAGTTCATGATTCCATGTGACCATCAGTCTGCAAGGTCCCAAAATCCTTCTCTTTTCTTTTTCTCCTTTTTCTCCAAAGTTTCAGCTGTTGACAATGTGATTATTACAACATGATCAGTCAGTCAGCATTTCTTTTCTTTACCGCGCGTGTGTGTGTGTGTGTGTGTGTGTGTGTGTGTGTGTGTGTGTGTGTGTGTGTGTGTGTGTGTGTGTGTGTGTGTGTGTGTGTGTGTGTGTGTGTGTGTGTGTGTGTGTGTGTGTGTGTGTGTGTGTGTGTGTGTGTGTGTGTGTGTGTGTGTGTGTGTGTGTGTGTGTGTGTGTGTGATCACATCTTTGTACTTCCTTGGTTTCTGAACTTGTAGGATTCTCCTCCCGTTCAGTATTTAAGAGGCCGTTTCAGTTCTGAAGAATCTTTTCAGCAGATTCAACACAGTTAATTAAAACTTTGATGGGTGATTTGTTTTGTGTTAAATTTATACATATGAACTAGATATGATCTTTGTTATAAATTGACATATTAATCTTTCTGTTGTTAAAAAAACTAGTAAAAGTGAAACGAGCTTCTCTGGAGAAGCCAAAACCTTCGTATGTCAGGATCAGATTCATAGTTTAACAACTGTCAGGGATTTGCTTTGGGATTGACGTGTAATAAAAACATAAAACACAATAATCTAACAGGTGTATGTGCAAACACATAATACTACTTCTACTACTAGTATTAATACATTTAATTGTGGGTGCTAAAAGACATTTCCATTCATGTTTTCTTCTTCTTATGGTTCCGTTTATCCGGCTGTTTATTGCATCTTAAAAACCAACACAGCTTGTTTTAAAAGTCCCAACTCTAAATCCTTTTGCCGTTTTAGTGCTTAAATCTCTTTCTTTCCCGTGTTCAGTTCAGTTTGCCAGTAACTCACCTTCTCTTATGGTTCGTGCCTCTGTGTCTCGATCCAGAATGATGAGTGATACCTATAAACAGCCTCTCTGTAGATCCAGAACACGTGGAGAAAAGGAACCTCCGTCAGTGAGGAGGAACTCCACATCGTTGTGGCTCAGTGGTTTTACTGTTTCCGTGGAAGACATCCATCCAAACATGCAGCACATCGTTCTGACTTCCCCCAGTGTCACTTTGAGCAGCTGTTCTTTAAAAACACACAAAAAATACCTGATTTTGATTAACTTTCATTCTTTTCTTTTTCTTTTTCTTCCTGAACTTGATTCAAAGCTCTCCTGCCGTTCACCGTCCTGAGAAAATCTAATCCAAAGTGTTTTATTCTTCAAAGATGTGTCTTTGTGTTCCTCCACCACCAGAAGGTTTACTCTCTTAAAACTTAACGAAGTTCATTTTGCACCAGAAGGTTTCAGTTAAATTGACTTCACGTTGAAACTGTAATCAACAGCAGTGGTTTTCCTAGAGGGTGGGACAGAGGAGAAACAGATATCTGGGGGTCAGGGGAAGGCCTTTTCACAGAATCAACAGTGGTAAAAAGAATAGAATAGAAACACTTTATTAATTCCAGAGGGAAAGTCTTGAAAAAATGAAGTGTAAAGCCTATTAGTTCAAATACTTATTAGAATTTGATTAATGTCTAACAGTTAAAATAGTTGCAGGCTATAGATAAAGACTTGAGATATTTCATATTAAAAATATTTAACCAACGGTAGAAAGGTTCTGCTATTCATCACCTATTCTATGTATGACAAGAAACTATTATGACAACGTCATATTGTGAATATAAAGATTAATTAAGAAGTCCAACAGTCAATCAGGAGTCATTACTTGGTTTTAAACAATGTGACTGTAATGTGATTGAAGCCCTTAGTAGGAGCTCATGCTTCCACCAACCCCTGATCTGAAACACACACACACACACACACACACACACACACACACACACACACACACACACACACACACACACACACACACACTACATTTGGAACAAGATAAGTTTAAAAACATTGTCTTTACGGTGTGCGTTGTGTTCTGTGATTCCAGACGATGCCAGCAGGGGCAGCGCGCACCGCTGGGCTGTAGAGTTTAGATCTCAGAAGAAGACTTGCTTTGTTTTCCTGACATGAGTTTGCCAGCAGGTGTAGGGTGGAGCTGCTTCTCAGACCGGCAGTTACTGCGCCGCCTCAACCGTCCTCCTGATATTACGTGGAGCTAAAATGTCGTGTGTGTGTGTGTGTGTGTGTGTGTGTGTGTGTGTGTGTGTGTGTGTGTGTGTGTGTGTGTGTGTGTGTGTGTGTGTGTGTGTGTGTGTGTGTGTGTGTGTGTGTGTGTGTGTGTGTGTGTGTGTGTGTGTGTGTGTGTGTGTGTGTGTGTGTGTGTGTGTGTGTGTGTGTGTGTGTGTGTGTGTGTGTGTGTGTGTGTGTGTGTGTGTGTGTGTGAGTGTGAGAGGTCAAATGTGACAGACAGGAAAAAAGCCCATCACCGTCTGCCTTTCTCACGCACATACAAACTTCCAACCTCACATGTGAGTGGTACCAACTACAGAGACTGCAATATTCTGCTATATATGCAACACAATTACTCAAGAGTATATATATATATTTATCTAGAACAAATCCAGTTGTTCAAACAGAAAGCAACGAGCTGTGACTTCTGCCTAAAAGGTTGAACTAAAAACAGCCGCAGCAGCTGTCAGGGTTTGATCGAACCTTTTCACAGCTACAATCTTCCTCTACTCGTACTTCACCTGCACATTTCTAATCACGTGGACCAAAATAAAGACAATACTGATAGAAGTTAAACTTCCAATAAGGTATAAACGTACAGGAACATGCCAGCCTCAGTGGATCATGTTGGTCCAATCAGCTTCCTCTTCACCTAATTCACCTTCAAAAAAGATTTTTCACCTTTAAATCGTTAAATCATGAAGACCTGAACTGTTAAACATCCACTACTATTACAACAAACAAAAAGAAACATCAGATTCTAAAGGAAAAAAAAGATTTCATTTCCAAGCATGAAGGAACTTTGGTGAAAACAACTATATATTATTTTATAGCATGCTCCTTATATTTATTTTAGAAATCAATTAATTGTGTTATTAAAATTTCAAGTGCAACTATATATATATATATACACACACACACACAGTGTGTATTTGAATAGATATTTCTCGTTAAGGAATCTAAGTTGCAGCACAAACTTGTGCTTTTTATTGCAGGTGGATCCCAGCATGTGTTAACAATGATCAGTAGTAGGAATCCTGACATCCAACCAGTATATATATATATATATATATATATATATATATATACTGGTTGGTATATGACATCCAACCAGAAAGTTCTGCCCGTTTCCTCCAACACACATTCAGGTTGAATAAAGCGGGAAATTATACAACTTTTCCTTAAAAGCACACAAACTGGTGATGTTGTAGTTGGACGTCTTTATCTTGATCATAAGGAAATTTAATTTTAATTACTATTAAAGGGCGACCTCACTGAAACCCTTTCCAACAGTTCAGTTCAGTACATGGTACTAATGGTACTAATGGTACTAATGGTACTAATGGTACTAATGGTACTAATGGACCTCAGAATCTCTGAAACTCAAAGAAAGACAGGAGAGTTTCAGCTGCTGCAGCCAGAGACCAACACACACGCTGGGTTGTCTTATTATACATCAGCTTCTATGAAGAGACTGATCAGTGGCCTCAGCCGGACCACCGCCTGACCACAGTCTGACCACAGTCTGACCACAGTCTGACCACAGTCTGACCACAGCCTGACCACAGCCTGACCACCGTCTGACCACCGCCTGACCACAGTCTGACCACAGTCTGACCACAGTCTGACCACAGTCTGACCACCGCCTGTCCCCTCCATACATTCAGTCAGTTTAACAGCAAAGAACCAGGAAACTAATGTTGGAGCCAAAGTTTAACATTTAAATCGTCCTTGCAGTGGCAACAGTCTCTCTCTCTCTCTCTCTACCTCTACCTCTCTCTCTCTCTCTCTCTACCTCTACCTCTCTCTCTCTCTCTCTCTACCTCTACCCCTCTCTCTCTCTCTCTCTCTCTACCTCTACCCCTCTCTCTCTCTCTCTCTCTACCTCTACCTCTCTCTCTCTCTCTGTGTCTCTCTCTCTCTGTCTCTCTCTTTCTGTCTCTCTCTCTGTCTCTCTCTGTCTCTGTGTCTCTCTCTCTCTGTCTCTCTCTCTCTCTACCTCTCTACCTCTCTCTCTCTCTCTCTGTCTCTCTCTCTCTCTCTCTCTCTCTCTCTCTCTCTCTCTCACCACAGCAGTGGTATATTTATTTCACCTCTACTGTCTGATGTGGTCTTCCTCACCTCATCCTGTCTTCTCTGTTCCTCTTTTCTCACCATTTCAGTTGTTGTATCCTCTTTCTTATTTTTACACTCTAGCATCTCTTCTTTCTCATTGTACTATGTGTACTGTATGTACTGTATGTATTATGTAACATATGAGATATCAGTATTTGGATCTCACTGCCTCCTGAACTGTTTCACAAAAAGCAAACTGCTGATTCCAGGAAAGTCGCTACAGATCTTTCAGTTCTCCTCCTCAGGTTTGCTGGAACAGTTTTAATAAGAAATAAATAATAATACATTATATTTTGAACACAAAGTACTACAAGTTTTAAACCATGAGCACCACTACAAACTGAAAACGAGAGAAAATCGTGGCTCTTGAACTAGAAAATGTGAGCACAGAAGCTCCTTCAGGTTTTCTTTTTAATGTCACACATGTAGGTTGAGTCACGTTTTTCTTGTTGGTTCCAGTTCCAGTCATATGTTTCATATGTTTAATTCCTATATTCTTCATCTGCGTGCTTGAGTTTATTCCAGATACTCCCAAATCCCTTGTATCGTCCCAGAACAGGCCTTTTTGGTCGGTTGGTGACTGACTGGAGCCACAAGCAGCTCCGATCCACCAAACCACCGAGCAAACGGTGACAACTCCAAAGAAAACACCGTTTTTAAAGAGCAGGAGACACTGAGACCCGAGCTGAGATCCAAAGTCACGCAGAATGAGACGGCTATAGATTTTTACAATCTTTAAAAAAAAAAATGTAATAAAGAATCAGAACAGTAGAAACAATCCACAGAATTCAATTATAAACGTCTTACCTCCAACAAAAAATACCTCCGTTATGGAAAATCTGCTGTTTGGTTGGCTTTCAACCCAAATATTTCCAGTTAACGTTCTGACTGTTGGTGTTCAGAAATCAATCAGATGTAAATACACACAAAGGTTGAGAGAAACTACAGAACTACAAAACAAAAAATTAAAAGAGGAGCGTCAAACCTTCTTATAGATGAACACAAACAGATAAATAAGTAAACAAACATGGGGATTATAATAAATCTTATTTTGATCTATAGGAGAAGATTTTGGGACATTTCACTAGATTGTGGTCGTTATCGGTAGTGATCGTTTGATTTATGTGAAAATAGAGACACATTCATCCCGTATTCTCTGTCACAGCAGAGAAACATGGAAATGTTTAAATTCAGAGATTATAAAGGCATTATTTTAGCGGTTTAGCTGGTTGGAGATGAACGGGGCCGCGCGTGGCCCCCGAAGTAGAACTGTGTCTGAGCGCTGGTTCTTTAAAGGCCCCCTGCTGTGTGTCTCTGCAGGTGAACAGAAGCGCTACCAGGTGGTGATCCATGGCATCGAGCCGCTGCTGGAGACGCCTCTCCAGTGGCTCAGCGAGCACCTCAGCCACCCGGACAACTTCCTTCACATCTGCATAATCCCCGCCCCCAGCGATTGAGGCCACACCCCTCCAGCTCACCATCACCGTGACAACGCGCTGGCGTTACCAGCCGAGCCAGAAGCCAGCTCGCTGACCCCGGGAAGAGTTTACAGTGGGAAAGGTTCTGAACGGAATCTACCGAGACCAGGATGATGAACGGAGGAGAAGGAGGAGGAGGAGGAGGAGGAGGAGGAGGAGGAAGCCGACACGCCTCCTCCTGTCTCTTATCTCTTCTCCGTGACGACTCCTTCCCTCCTCCCAGAACACTTGAGGGCTAAAGGGTGAAATGAAACGAAGGCGTGGGTCTTTTGGTGGACTCACCAGACCATCTCTGTGTCTCCTCTTCTCTCTCCTCCTCTCTTTCTACTGCTGCCTGAATGAGAAGCTCTCCATGGAGGGGAGGAGGTGGACGAGCTCCTCCGTTAGGCTTCTTTCCATCCTGGTGACTTTCTTCCTCGTCTGGTTCGAAGCTGCCTGGTGTGCAGGGAGGTTCACAGTCCTGCTGAAGTTGCCTTAGTTGACACGTTGCTCATGAAGTTTACATCACACCTTCTTCTTTAAACGCTTCGACGAGAAGAGGTTTTAGAAGTCCGTCACGTCGTTTCTTTGCACTTAACAAAACTTAATATCACTCTTCCCTGAATCGTCATCAACCTGTCGCTTTGGCTTTCAAACTGTAACTTCAAAAACATTGTGGGATCCGAGGTTCTGCTGCGTGGCTGACGGGAACCTGAACGTCTTAAAGCCAAAGGGTTGATCAGCAGAGCGGCGCGGCGCTCCAGCTGCAGGCTGCGTTCAACTTCTTTCTGACTTCTTTTACTTTTTCTCCTGAGATGCGCCGTTTCTCCCGTTGGGGTCTGCAGCCGTGAAGCACCAGAAACTCCACACGTGTTTCCAATATCAGCTGTTGGTTTTACTGTCTGTTTGGTGGGATGAGGCCAAAGCTGCCAAATATAAAGTGAGCGTGTGGTTTTGTTATGAGACGGCTCATGAAGCGTCTGCAGGCCGCCATCGCTGCTTCCACTCTTTTATTCTGGAGACAGGAAGTGAAGCGCTGCTGCCTGGGATCTTCGCCTCACGTTTGATTGGTTCTGTCAAAGTTTGCCTCTTATGTCATCACCTTCTGTTCGGGTCTGTCTCTCTGCATTTTTTAACATCTTTACACTGAAATAAAATTATATTCAAGCTGATGCTGATTTATCCAATTCCTGAAAAGGTTCCACACGTTCTCCAACAGGCTGAGAGGCTGGAGTGGTTTCATTTGAACAAATCTCAAGCAATAGTTTGATATTTCATCTCCGTCCATCAAACACTGTTTAAATTAGGCCGATTCAGCATAATCTGTGATGTTAAATAACATTATTATTATAATCTTGTGATCATCAGAGGTGCTGCAGCAGAAGGAAAATGTTTCTCTCCAAACAGACCAAAGACTTCATGAGGATTCATTTTGAATGCAGCCGTTTAAATAAACTTTCCGTCTGTAAATTACATCAAAATGCTGCATGTGAAGAGTAAATAAAGGTTTTTTAATTGCAGTAATCATAAACAAAATCTATTTAAAAGTAGATTCAGAGAAATGGCTGCAGAGGACTGATTGATCGCCTCGATTTCCTTCAATCTTCAGACGTTCTCCAAACCACCGAGCGAGTACTGTAGTACTGTTGTAATATAGTACTGTAGTACTATAGTACTGTAGTACTGTTGTAATATAGTACTGTAGTACTATAGTACTGTAGTACTGTTGTAATATAGTACTATAGTACTGTAGTACTGTTGTAATATAGTACTGTAGTACTGTAGTACTGTTGTAATATAGTACTGTGTACTATAGTACTGTAGTACTGTTGTAATATAGTACTATAGTACTGTAGTACTGTTGTAATATAGTACTGTAGTACTGTTGTAATATAGTACTGTGTACTATAGTACTGTAGTACTGTTGTAATATGTACTATAGTACTGTAGTACTGTTGTAATATAGTACTGTAGTACTGTGTACTGTTGTAATATAGTACTGTGTACTCATAGTACTGTAGTACTGTTGTAATATAGTACTGTAGTACTATAGTACTGTAGTACTGTTGTAATATAGTACTGTAGTACTGTTTGTGCAGCAGAGTAAAGTCCCGTCCAGTGAAAGTTAGTTTTTTAACCTCCATTTCTGGCTCTGGATCATCATATGAAACAGCTTCCCTCTCATGTGTTTTACTGCCGCCGCTCGTCCTCCTCCTGCTCTTCATCTCTCCTGGTTAATTATCTGTTGGCATTCCAGCGCTGCTAATGAGACCACAAACTGTCCAGACAGGCCTGGGGGGCTGTGTCACTGTGTGTGTGTGTGTGTGTGTGGGGGGGGGGGGGGGGGGGGGGGGTGGGTTGAACTGTACAGTGTGAGTTCATAATTACAGACATGGTTTATAGCCCCCCACAGGTGTGTGTGTGTGTGGGGGGGGGGCATGCTGGAAGACAATCCACTTAAATCCTGCTTGTCATTTTTACACACAAACTCCCTCTCTCTCTCTCTCTCTCTCTCTCTCTCTCTCTCTCTCTCCTCTCTCTCCTCTATATTTTGTCACACTGCCAGCCTGCTAATTTAAAGTGTGTGTGTGTGGATGATGTCACACCATCATGTCATCACGTCAGGCTTTCTCACGGCCGCTGCAGCCGCCGAGCATTATGGGAGGCGGGGTTTATGGTGTTGAGTCAAGGCCCGGGTCTCGGCGTGGGGTAACGTGTGTGTGTGTGTGTGTGTGTGTGTGTGTGTGTGTGTACCATGCAGGGAGTCTGATTCACTCATTCATCTCACTGACACACACTCTTTAATGGGGTTTCCTGAGCGGCCATCGGAGCGGTACCGAGGCTCAGTGAGGATGAAGGAAGTCTTGTTACAGAGACGTGTTTCCATCACATTAAAATTCCTCCTGAATCACAGCGGAAAAGTGTGTCTGGGGATTCTGCATTCACAGGGAAAATATTTATAGTATAATGCTAAACTATAAATTATTATTATTATTATTATCAGCTATTTAGTATTTTTTCCTGGATTATTGAGATGAAGAGTCGCTTCTTTTCTTCAGGTTCTGAGATGTAATCGAGTACAAAAGTATAAATAAACTACCAAATTCTTTATTAAAGAACCTTTTTTTTGATGGAGGTTCACAAACAAACACATTAAATTGTAATTAAACATAACTGTAATACCATATTTTTCCGCTTAATCATCGGCAGTAACAGGTTTTAACTCTGATAAAAAACTGATCGAGCTGCACATCATATAAAAACTCTTTCATTTCTAACATTTATGTTAAACGTTGTCTTTCTTATTTAACTGATGCAAAATGAGCACAGTTACATTTTGACTCTCTTCAGCGTCTGATTTCATCCTGTCACTACAGCTGACAAAATACAGATATTTATGCTCACATGTCAGGAGTAAAACTAAGTTTACACTAAAGATATGTTCACTAACAAATGAGAGCTTCTATTACAACTGACTTGCATCGCTGACCAATAATATAACAATGGTCTTTAAAGTAATACCTGCCAATAATGCAATTATTTTTGGCCATTTTAAATTGAATGAAACCAATAATGCCTTTAACGTCCCAATAGTGTAACAACATTTGTGAAGCATCATAATATTCATATGTCATAATAATGTCATAATATTGCCTCATTAGAATCCTGTGAAATCAGTAATGTGATCATTCATAAATATTACTCAATTTGTTATTTATTATTCCCTCTTAATTATAGTTTTGTTATGAATATTTTATTCCATTATTTGCCTTATTACTTTTAAGTCTTCTGCGTTTCTGACGTTTCCATGGAAACAGACATCATTTTCTAAACGTGGTAAAGAGGAAACGTTTGTGAAACAAAAAGGTGAAAACAATAGTGGAGAAGAAGTCGTAGAAATAAGATTTATTCTTGGTGATGATAAAGAAATAAAACTGCTTCGTTTGTTGTCGAGGCTTAAACGGCCAGCTGTGTGTGTGTGTGTGTGTGTGTGTGTGTGTGTGTGTGTGTGTTGTGTGTGTGTGTGTGTGTGTGTGTGTGTGTGTGTGTGTGTGTGTGTGTGTGTGTGTGTGTGTGTGTGTGTGTGTGTGTGTGTGTGTGTGTGTGTGTGTGTGTGTGTGTGTGAGGCAGGCAGGAAGTTTTCCATCAACAGTTTGTTTTCGTCGCCATATCGACTGGAAACTTTTCTCTGTTTGGTTCCAATAAAGACGAGACTTTACCGGACATCTGATTCCACCAGATTCCCTGAAACCATTTTCTCTCTCTCACACACACACACACACACACACACACACACACACACACACACACACACACACACACACACCACACACCACACACACACACACACACACACACACACACACACACACACACACACTCACACACTTGTAACAATGGCTCAGACACAAACTATACCCTCCAACTCAGACCCTGACTGTCCTGCCTGATTCTGTGAAACACAGTTTCTCCTCTTTGTGAGGACAGTATTGAGTGTGTATCTCCTCCTTGTGAGGACAGTATTGAGTGTGTATCTCCTCTTTGTGAGGACAGTATTGAGTGTGTATCTCCTCTTTGTGAGGACAGTATTGAGTGTGTATCTCCTTGTGAGGACAGTATTGAGTGTGTATCTCCTCTTTGTGAGGACGTATTGAGTGTGTATCTCCTCCTTGTGAGGACAGTATTGAGTGTGTATCTCCTCTTTGTGAGGACAGTATTGAGTGTGTATCTCCTTGTGAGGACAGTATTGAGTGTGTATCTCCTCTTTGTGAGGACAGTATTGAGTGTGTATCTCCTTGTGAGGACAGTATTGAGTGTGTATCTCCTTGTGAGGACAGTATTGAGTGTGTATCTCCTCCTTGTGAGGACAGTATTGAGTGTGTATCTCCTCTTTGTGAGGACAGTATTGAGTGTGTATCTCCTCCTTGTGAGGACAGTATTGAGTGTGTATCTCCTCCTTGTGAGGACAGTATTGAGTGTGTATCTCCTCCTTGTGAGGACAGTATTGAGTGTGTATCTCCTCTTTGTGAGGACAGTATTGAGTGTGTATCTCCTCCTTGTGAGGACAGTATTTGTGAGGACCTCACGCCTAAAGAGGTTGTAATGTGTTTGCATACGCTGCAGCATTGTTGATGCTCACAGTGTGAGAAGAAGAATCAAATCCTTTCCAACGTTACGACGAAGCTGCTCGGTCAGACCTCATCATGTCGCCTACATCTCTCCTCCGTCTCACTCCAGCTTTAATCTGTAAAGTCTGATGCTCAAACAAGCCTTGTAGCTCTGTCGCCATATAAAGTGGTCCTCACAAGCATAGACCAAGGAGTCAACACACACACACACACACACACACACACACACACACACACACACACACACAACACACACACACACACACACACACACACACACACACACACACACACACACACACACACACACACACACATCCGTCCCCTCTTCTGCTTTCAGGCCGCTGAGCATCACATAGAGCAGAGATCAAGAAGATCAACAGATGAGAGTCATTAGTGATGAAGAGGAAATCATGACTGTGTTCCTCAACCACACACACACACACACACACACACACACACACACACACACACACACACACACACACACACACACACACACACACACCACAGCAGTAACACAAACCCAGACGACGACACGGCTGTAACGGTGCGACTTGGCCGACTGGAACACTGAATGTGACGGATGAAGGATGAAGCAGAGAACGAAGACGTGATGAATCCAGATTAAATCTCAACGAGCAGCTTCACAGTGGAACAAAACAAACCTCAGGATTTTAACTCAAATCACAGAATTCAAATCCAGTAGCTTCAAAAGTGGCGTTTCTGATCAGGCGCCTCACTTTAAATACCATTTTGATGTATTCCCAGTATATTTAGTGTTTAACACAAAACAGAAACTCTTCATCACTGAATTATGTTCATGTCGTTGTTCTTTATAAAAAAGATCTATAATATACCAAAACTCTTCAATTGAAGAATAAAGTCAATCGTAAATCTTCATGTAAAATATATAAGCAAACCAAAAACAAACAATAAACCCCCAAAAGGAAGTTGAATTATTTCTCCCATCTTTATTTATTCACTCCAGATAATTCTTGTTAACAAACTGAATCATGTCACACATTTCCCTCCATTTAGAGGAAGTAGATTGAGTTGCTTTTCATTATTTGCATTAAAATGAAGCATTTAACAAAGAAAAGCTAAATATTTCTGATATTTAACTTAAACAACTGCCTCGGTTTATTTCTTTTTTAGTGATTGATGAACCAACATCATTCTATATATACATTTCTACACCTATAATCAATATTCTATACAGTATTAAATACATTATGTATACACCCCATATTATTCTATATAGACACATATTTACGTATCTTCATATTTTCTATTAAGACAAAACGTTATTCGCAAAACAATTGAACAGTTTGACTTGTGAGCTGTAAAAGCTGCGGGTGTGCTGGGAGCCACGCCGCTCTACTGAGCATGTGCAGAACTCGCCCATGGACACCGAGCCAAAGCCTTTCAAAAAGTTCCTTTGTTTTCCGTTTTCACTTCCAAACGTTGTACAATTGGATCATAAGATGCTCCTTTTTCACCGCGTCATGTTTCTGAGCCGCCGTCGTCTCCAGACTTCTACATCGATCGGTTCACTTCATATTCCTGCTTTTTGCTGCACCTCTTCTCACTTCTCAGACTCAATTTAAAACCAGCAAACATTTTAAATTCAGTTGTAAAATGCCCCAAATCCAACGTCTGCCGTGTTGTTTATGCTCGAGCGCAGATATGAAAATATGAATTTAGGAGATTTTGCAAATCGTTTTACGACATTTAAAAGAATGTTTTGGAAAGGAAGTTGTAGTTTTCTGAGATTCAAACATGAAGAATAAGACAAACGACTCAAGAAGCAGATTTCACCTCAAAAGGTACAAATTGAAATCTGATTTTCTCCTGTTTTAAAATATCCAACACATTGGGATTGTTCCTAAGATCTAAAGTCAGTGTTCAGGCTCCAGATCTGAATAAGGTTTTACACAAATTTCAGCTATAATCATCGTTAAGGCAGATCTGACCTGGTGTATAGAGATCAGCCATCAGTCGGAGTTTGACAATATAAATTGAGGGAAACAAACATGCTGTTCTGTGCTTGATGGATCTTTTTGTTTTTCCTGAACATTAAATCACTTTCACTTCAATCCCGTGGAAAAAAAAGGCGTTTTGAAAAGTTTAAAAACGTCGAATGTAAACTGATTAATGACGTTTCTGTCTAAAGAAGCGACAAGTTTCCTCAAGCAGACCTGATAAACAACAAGGAGAACCAGAAGTTGTCTGGTTTTTCCTGGCATTGTGACACACACACACACACACACACACACACACACACACACACACACACACACACACACACACACACACACACACACACACACACACACACACACACACACACTCCTCCTCTCTGTGGTTTCTTCTCTTCCAGTGGACGGATGGCTTCATGTCCATTTTTAACGATTAAACCGGCCTTTGAAGTTGTGGATGAATCATCTCTCTCTCTCTCTCTTCTCTCTCTCTCTCTCTCTCTCTCTTCTCTCTCTCTCTCTCTCTCTCTCTCTCTCTCTTCTCTCTCTCTCCATCTTTAAGGACCAAGTCTCTCAGAAAACTAAATCCCTCGTTCTCCAAGTCTTCCTCTTCTTTTCCCATCCAACCTTTTCGTTGTGTTTTGTTTGTGTGTTTTGTTTGTGTGTTTTGTTTGTGTGTTTTGTTTGTGTGTTTTGTTTGTGTGTTTTGTTTGTGTGTTTTGTTTGTGTGTTTTGTTTGTGTGTTTACACGGTGGTGGTTCTCCCAAGCTGAACGTGCTGAAACGTGAGTGCAGTAATGAAAAGGTGGTGTTTTAGACGCATGTCTTCTCCAGGACGACTGAGGCGACGGTAAAGGAGCTTCTTGTTTCTACGTTCACACTCTTCATCTTCACACTGCAGAGGCCTCCTGCAGCCCAACATCTGACCTGCTGGTCATAGAGGAAGAGTTTTATATGTTTACTGGACAACGCGGGAGAGAGTGTGTGTGTGTGTTGTGTGTGTGTGTGTGTGTGTGTGTGTGTGGGGGGGGGGGGGGGGGGGGGGGGGGGGTTGTTTGTCAGACATCTAATCCCCATTTTAATGTCTTTTGTCCACTTGTTGTTTACTGCTAATGAACAACTAGAATCACGTCACCGTGTTTCCTTCTCTTCTCCAGACATTTCATTAGCTGCACATATTTGTTTGTGGCTTTCTGCTGCAGTTGCCATGTTGTTGTTGTTGTTGTTGTTGTTGTTGTTGTTGTTGTTGTTGTTTGTAATCATGCCATTACTTTGTCTTGTTTCTGATCATCACATTAGGTCATTTCACCTGGCCAGGTACTAATTAACAGCAGCAGACTGAAAACACACTCATGAAGCTTTCTACACTTTCATGATCGATGTTGGTTTAAAGAATAAAAAGGCCCTTTAAAGCCGAGG
>NC_137639.1:32068597-32070225 GCF_963383615.2 Lipophrys pholis | reverse complement strand
ACTTCTTTTCATCTTTTCATCCTGGACTTTCTCTGCTTTGCTCCGTTTCTCCTCCCCCCCTCCTCTCCAGTCGTGCTGTGATCAGGGTCCTGGAGTCGTCCTGCCGTTCTGATCCGGAGATACTGGAGACCGTCCGACACCACAGAAGAATAGAAGTTGTGATGTAATAATCATTACAAGCTTCCACAGGATGGGCTGATTTTGTACACTGAACATTACATTTCATTCAAAGATGAGATGTAAACAAGACGAACAGGCGATGAGGAGGAAGGCTGAGATGAAGATGTGCAGGACGAAGTGCCTGAGTGTGATTGTATCTGGTCAACCTTGGATAGTTTCATTAGTGGCCCAAGGCCGGCGAGCTGAGGATGACTTAGGAGGGCAGGGGCCACAAATTTACCCTGGACAAGGCCTCCTCTGATTAATCCTGCTGGACACACACACACACACACACACACACACACACACACACACACACACACACACACACACACACACACACACACACACACACACACACACACACACACACACACACAGTGCCCAGGTTGTAATCTACAAGTTGTCCATCATCTAAATACTCTACCTTCCGTTCTTCTCAGTCCATCATGTATGAGCCTCCAGTGTGTGTGTGTGTGTGTGTGTGTGTGTGTGTGTGTGTGTGTGTGTGTGTGTGTGTGTGTGTGTGTGTGTGTGTGTGTGTGTGTGTGTGTGTGTGTGTGTGTGTGTGTGAAGCGAGAGTCCACCTGCAGAGCCTAGAAGCCGTCAGAAGATCACGCCGGCTTTACCAATGGAGAGTTGTGGCAGATTTGCGCTCCGTCTGTATGACAGCAGAACATTTCAAGGTCTCAGCCAGTTCAGGCGGTCCGTCCCGTCCAGGCGGTCCGTCCCGTCCAGGCGGTCCGTCCCGTCCAGGCGGTCCGTCCCGTCCAGGCGGTCCGTCCCGTCCAGGCGGTCCGTCCCGTCCAGGCGAGCTCCGCCCTCTGAAAAGACACACTTTAGTCCCAGAAGTTCATTGGAGTCAGTGTGATTCATTCATGTGATAACCTGCAGAAACACTTATTTCACTTTTGTTTTGTTGCATTAGTCAGAAGGAAAGAATGATGAACTCCTCTTTCTCCTTCCTCTAGGTGGCGTGGTCGTGTCTGATTGAACCTCTCAGGTGGGCTGTTGCTTGGCGCTCCCTTCCAGACGTGTGCAGGTTGTAAACCTGAGCAAAGTTCATCAGGTGCGGTGGTCTTCACCCTCGTCCTCCTCGTCCACTCGCCCTCCGTAATCTGGCTGAGGAGGGTCACCGGGTTCTCTGACAGCTCGCCAGGTGACTGAGGTCACCTTTCTCAACCTTTAGGGTGATATTAACCTACTAATACCCAACCCAGAGTTTAAACCCTGCAAGGTCAGGGGATAAGGTGGAGACCGCCACCATATTTACATGGAAAACACACACACACACACACACACACACACACACACACACACACACACACACACACACACACACACACACACACACACACACACACACACACACGCACACATTAAGCAGATCACGGTTGTTGCTCTGAGATGAAGGTGAAGCAGCTGCTCTTCCTCCTGACAGGACGCGCTGAGGGTGAAGTAAACAGCCT